>NW_022900913.1:24389697-24440076 GCF_012274545.1 Fukomys damarensis | reverse complement strand
ACTAACTAATATGGTTGAAGAAGTAGATATGCTTTATCTGATTTTTTTTTTTTTTTTTTTTTGCATTACTACTGGGAATTGAACTCAGGGTCTTTGCATTAAGTTACATCTCTAGCTTATTTTTTATTTTGAGACAAGCTCTCACTAAATCACTAACTTGCCTGGATTGGGCTTGAATTAACAATCTTCCTGCCTCAGCCTCTCAGAGTGCTGGATTATGAATATGCGCCCCCATACCTGGCTTGTTTAATCTGACTTGAAAATTACATAATGTATTCATGATACGCGATACATGATACCCTGCAAATATGTACAATCGTTATGTTCACTTTTTAAAAATAAAAATCAAAACAATACCTGAGTGTTGTTGCAAAACTTAAATGAGGACAAAACCTGTAATACGTATGCAGTGCACTGCAGTGGTGAAGATCTATAGGCACCTCCAATGAACAGATCGGCTTTTTAATATTTTGTAAGAAAAAAAGAAAGAAAAGAAGAAAGAGAACAATGGTTAACGGTTGTTTACAGGCCTCAGACTGTTAACCAAGAAGGTCTGGAACATCACTCTGCCTTCTGGATTTGGTGGTGCTGGAATCAAGCAAAGGCGGAGAAAGCAGAAACTCTACCCTCCCGCCCGACGCCCACCTGCCAGAATCCCGCACCATTCCCTGTGGTTTGAGAAAGGAAGCTCCAATCCTTCTTCAGAGGGGACCCGAACAATTATACTCAGGTCTACCCATACTTTTTCTTTCTGCTTTATAATGCTGCTACATTTCTTTCTTTCTTTTCCTAATTAAAAAGAAGTACATGGCCATAAAAATGCAAATGATGTCCAAGTTCAGCAAGTAATTGAGGCAAACAGAACTTGAACGATTCCCACCAGTAGCTGTAACCTCAGGTCTTTCTGTTCATTAAAGGGGCGCGGGGAGTTCCTTTCATTTTGCTTGACACCTGTTAATGACATGCCTGCAGAAACAAAAACAATGCTAGAAGAGAATCTTACGATTGCTGGGTGGGAAGTATAATTGTGATTGTTTGGAGTATAATACACATAAAGCAACCAGCACCCTGGCTAGCACACTGCCAACCCTCAGTAAATGGAAACTATTATTTCAAACACCCACTTCAAATGTTCTGTTGGTAGCGCTTGCTACCATGGAATAAACTTAATTAAATAGTGCCCCCCAGAGGGCATTGGGAATTCAACTGCTGACAGTTGAAGGGAGGTCTGGAAAAAGATAAAAAAGAAACACGATTTAATTTTCTTCTACATTTTCATGGAATCAGCACTCGGGTTTGGTGCGCTAGAGCACTGTCTGATTTGCCTCCTGGCAGCAGCCTTTGGATGGGACTTATCTGTTTGCAAGGGCGACTCCAGAACAAGGAAACCTCTGGGGTGGAAACAAGCTAAACACCATGGGAACTGGTGCTGGCCACTGCAGACTCCAGTTCCCTAGGAGGCGCTGTCTCACCCTCCTTTCCGCCTTTCTACATGTCCGCTCTGTGTTCCTCCAGAGCAATGGGTTTCTTTTTGATACCTGACCCTGTACTCCTAGTGTGTCCACATGGATCTGGCTCTTTCCAGACCTGATTTCAGACCTCCTCCTGTCTGACCTTTCAGCTTGTCTCACACCACTAAACAGCTTGATGTCATGGGCTCAATTCCAAATTCTCAGGAGATAGAAGTAGTTGCTAATCAAGTCCAAGGGTGGGGTTTGTTTTATATGTCCCGGGCCATGGCCAGTAGAAGAGGTGGGATCTGCGTGCCTGGAGGGAGAGGGGACAGGAGTTGTGAGGTCCAGAACAAATTTAGCACATCTGGAGCTGCAAGTAGGGCAAGGTCTTCAAAGAGTCTTCTTTTCTACTAATGATGAGCTAATATTTACAAAAGGTTTACCATGCACCAGGCCTTCTGCTAAGAGCTTTTTAAGCACTGTCTCACTTAATCCTCACAAACTCCCTAAGGAATTTGATCCTGTTATCACCCCCACCTCCAGTGGTGACTGCTGGTAACCTTTCTGTATCCTTCAGTGATTTTCCAGATGCCTTTTATTTCCATATTTTAAAGACAACGGAATCAAAGCTAGAGGGATCCAGGCAAAGTTTAAGCCAAGGCAGCCTGATTCTAGAGCCAGGCTCTTACCCTTAACCCCAGCCTCCCTACCCTAGGTTAGCCCATGTGTTAGGGCAGATAATGTGACTGATGCAGGGAGGCTACAATCTGGGTACGGCAGACAAGACTCCCGCGTGGGAAGCAGTGGGTAATTAACATCAGAGACACTCAGTAATAAACGGTAGGCGCCATTGTATTAGCTTCCTATTGCTGTGTAACAAAGGATCACACATCCAGCAGTTTAGGTTCTGTAGGTGAGAAGTACAACACCGAATGCCTGGGCTCTCTGCTCAGCACTGCCTAAGACTGACATAAGGTGTTGGATGGGGCTGCCAACAACCTCAGCTGGGCTTGGACACTTCTTCCAAGCTGTTTGATGGCAGAGTTTTTTTCTTTGCAGTTCTAGAACTGAGGTCCCAGCGGGACTGCTCCCTGCTCCTAGAGGCTGGATCCCTCCCTCTGTAGTTCACAATGGGCACGTTCCCTTCTCTCCAGGCCAGCTGGGGTATTTCTGACAGTCCCTTCTACTAGCTAGAGAAAACTCACTCACTCTTTCTCTCTCTCTCTCTGGTTTTTTTCTTTCTTCTTTTCTTTCTCTGTCTCTCCCTTCTCCTCCCTCCCTCCCTTACTACATCTCTCCCTCCCTCTCCACTTACCTACTTCCTTCTCTCGCTCCCTGGGGCTGTGGGCTGACTTTGGCCTCCAGCAGGCCAGGCAAGCACATGACCATTGAGTTATATTCCCCCTTTCCTGAAAACTCTGTTTTCAAAGGGCTTCTGTGAATAGGTCAGGTCCACCTGGATAATCTCCCTTTATTAAAGTCAACAGTGCTTTATGACATGACCTGGTTATGAGGATGAAACCCATCAGATTCACAGTCCTGGGGAGTACGTAGAGTACGAATAATACACAACAGGGCAAGCCTTTGCCCCACTACCATGTTTTGCCATAAAATGTAACTGTGCTGCACTTTCCCAAGTACCAAAGTGTTCAAACAATGTAACTGTTAGCACTTGATGTTTCTACCTAAGATTTCAAAATGTTGTTAATTCTACTCAAGAGGTTCCCACTTTTAGCTATGTCTTGACCTTAAAAGGTTCTTCTCAACTTCCTTTTCCAACTGTATGTAAACTCACTCTCGCTACAACTTGGGGCTCGGAATTCAGAGTGCTTAAAACTCCTCTGGGTCAGAGAACTAATAAAAGGTTTTTCTCCACCTCTTCAAGTGGCTTTCAGATTCTCATGTCTTCAAATTGCTGTAGCTGTAAGACAGAGCTGTAACACTTGGCTGTAATGCCGAACTGTCTCACTTTCCTCCAACAATTCAATCTTAGGGACCACTTTAGAATCCTGCCTACTCCATCTCTTCCCACAGATTATGTGTATCTGCAGGTCAGAGGTATTGGTACGAGGAGGAGGAGGAAAGGTTCCACTGGATGACTTGAACCAGGCCTGGAAGTGGATCATGCAGTCTAGTACTGGGGATTGAACCCAGGGCTTTTGCACTGAGCTACAATTCCAAACCTTTTCATTTCATTTTAATTATTTTTTAAAATTTTGAGACAGGGTTTCCCTAAATCACTAAGTTGCTCAGGTTGGGCTCAAACTTGTGATACTCCTGTCTCAACTTCCCAAGCACCTGGGACTATAAGGTGGGCACTGCCATGCCCAGCTGATTGAATGTTTTTAGTGGTTTTTGATGTTGGAGTAGCTGTGGCAGCTCTTTTACGTGCTGTCGGTAGGAACAGAAATTAGTGTAATCTCTCTAGGGAAGCATTTGCAATAAGAAAAATTTAGTATAGTTTGTTTGTTTGTTATACTAGGGCTTGAATCTTGCACCTTCACACTGAGCTACATTACTAGCTCTTTTTAAAATTTTAAATTTTGAAACAGGGTCCAAGTAGCTAAGTTGCCCAGTCTGGTTTCAAACTTGTAATCCCCATTTCAGCCTCCCAAAATGCTGGGATTGCAGGTGTGTGCCACCACACCCAGCTGTGTGAGGATCCTATTGCTAGGAATTTTTCACATATACATGTTCAAAGAGACATAAAAATTGAAAAAAAAAGAAAGGTATGCTGGAAAGTATATATATTGCAAATATATACTTGATAGAAAAGAAAACAAATCTATTGAATTAGTGGGGTAGAGCTGTCAGAATATGGTACAGATTAGATCTGGACATAGGAAAACTAAATGAATGGGGAATTAGTGTAGTAGAAGCCTAAGTTACTCTTTCCTTTGGAATACTGTTTCAAATGTTGTCACCAAGTAAAAACCAGTGTGGGGGAGGGACTGGGCTCCTGGGAATTAAGTGGTAACTTTATAAGTCAGCGGCTCCTCAGTGAATAAACAGAGAGCAGAGAGCAGGGAGAGCTGAGTCCTGGGAGCAAGTGGCCGGGGTACCCTGCTTCCTACCTTTGGGAACTCAGGGTCATACTCGGAAAACAAGAGATGAGGATGACAGTGATAGCTCAGTTGTTAAACTCAGTTCTTTCTACATTCGTGTTTAAATAACAGAAAGTTCCAGAACCAAACGTATTTTTCCCATAAGCAACAATGGAAAACCAACTGGTTCTGAGACCCAAAAATGACACTTATGAATTCATTTTTCCAGGACTTTCATAAATTCCAAAATGATTTCCCTCTTTAACTCCATCATGGTTCTCACAGTTTTCCTCTTAGTTTTACACTGTTATCGCTAACTTTCCTTGGAGCCATGGTTATGATATTTTATGCAAATAAAATACCCCCCAGAAAGCACAATGACAGATATTTTAATGCACTAATGCAAGCACTACAAGTTGTCTGGGTGAGAACGGTGCTTAGATTGAAGTCACCCCTTTGCGGGGAGCCACAAACAAGTCTTTGCAAGTTGGAGTTTTGGTTCGATTATCGAGCAAAGTTATAAACAGAGCAGATTATTTTTTAAAACTTTGCTGTCTGAGTAGTGGAAAGTTCACACTTGGAGCCGTTTGATGACTGATGTATCACTGTATTGTGTGTGCGTGTGTGTGTGTGTCTGTGTGTGTGTGTGTGTCTGTCTGTCTTTTCTGTCTCTCTTGGAAGAGCGTCCACTGTGGATAGGTGGTGGATAAAGGATTGATGAGACATCTCTCCTTGTAAATCGCAAATGAGGTGCTTTCTGTAGGAAGACAGGGTTAATCACCCTACTTAGGAGATGACCACTTCAAACAATTTTTATTTCTCATGCCTCTCGGTTAAGAGAAATTTGAGCACGCGCTCCTAATATATTTATATGTATATTTTTAATGCAGACACGTACTATGTACTATGCATTATAAAACATATATTTTTAAAAAGATACGCTTGGAGCTAGGGATGGTGACATATGCCTATTTCCACAGAACTTGGGAGGGTGAAGCAGGAAGGAGGATACACAGATTCAACAGAAGAGATATATTAGTGGCAGCATTGAATCAATCATAATGGTCATTTTCCAATCCTCTACCACTTGTGCAAAGATTTTGGTTGAAACTTTTGCATTAATTTTCAACTTTGCTGGATATTTCTCGCTAGCTAACTAAATGAAAGGACCCGTCTTTTAAATAGTTTTTAACACAAAGACTCTAAAATTCCTTGGGAGATTTAAAAATGTAAAAATTTTGTTCTCAAGATTATAAGTATGCACATGAAACTTTTTTGTTGGCAAAAATACCACACACACACACACACACACACACACACACAAACACACACACATATTTTATGGAAATTTTCCAGAAATTCATTTTAAAAATGCCCTTTCCATAGCACGTCTTTCTTTTGAAAAGTATCAGGCCAGATGTGGTGGTGTATGCCTGTAATCCCAGCACTCAGGAGGCTGAGGCAGGATTGCTGTAAATTCAAGGCCAGCCTGAACTATATATCAGGACCCTGTCTCAAAAAAAAAAAAAAAAAAGTTACTTTACTTGTATTATATCATCTTTACCTTAGAAAGACAGGATATGTGTGTGGCATTTACAAAAATGGCTTCCAGGAAATATTTCCAACTCTTTCAGCCCACTTGTTTTCATAGATAGTGTTGGCTTTTGAAACTCTTGTCAAAAAAAAGAAAAAAAATAACAGTTGTCCTTAAATTCAGTTATTTCTGGAGACAACCATCAGACCTCTATAGAGTAAAACCCTTTCCTTAGCATTCCCCATTTTTATTAGAGGGCACTAAAAATAAATGAAAACCCATTACTAATTTAAAATGCTAATTTCATAAAGTTGACAATACTGATGACATTCTGCTATACCTTTGGCACTTATCTTTAGCTTTTTGCTGATTAACTTGCCCAGGAACAATAAGGTGAATCAATTTTATATTCTGGTCTATTTTAGTAACTTTACCCAGAATTCTTTTCTTTCTTTCTTTTTTTTTTCCTTTGGTACCCGGGATTGAACTCTGGAATTTAGTCTTACAAGGGAGGTGGTGGAACCACTGAGCTAAATTCCCAGGCCCAAAATTCTTTTTTATTTTAGGCAAAGCAGGCTGTTGGTTTACACGGTTTCCCCATAAACCACTGTTTTGACTAACAAAGTCATTGAAAATACTTCTTTATGGGCAGCTCTTTCCTTAGTGACTCAACAAACAGAATCGAGCAGCTACCCTTCTGTGGAGCAAGAGAACTAGCTATACCTTTGTCCTCTTCAGCGTGTATTTCTCACGCTGCATTTTTTAATTTTTTTTTTTTTTTTTTTTTTTTTTTTTTTTTTTTTTTTTTTTTTTTTTTTTTTTTTTTTTTTTTTTTTTTTTTTTTTTTTTTTTTTTTTTTTTTTTTTTTTTTTTTTTTTTTTTTTTTTTTTTTTTTTTTTTTTTTTTTTTTTTTTTTTTTTTTTTTTTTTTTTTTTTTTTTTTTTTTTTTTTTTTTTTTTTTTTTTTTTTTTTTTTTTTTTTTTTTTTTTTTTTTTTTTTGGTACGGGGGATCTAATTCAGGTCCTTGTGCTTGCAAGGCAGGCGCTGGAACCACTGAGCTAAATCCCCGGCTGCGTCTTTTAAAACTTCAGCAATGTTTCAGTGCATTTTCCTGAAGAAACTGCTGATAAAATCATGCATTTCACTTTTTACTACCTTGTTTTCCAGGTATTAGGTTAGTTTTTTTACAGGGGGAAAAGCAAGTGTTTTCCTAATGGTACATGGCTGTTTGCCTTACAAAATGAATTAAAAATAAACAAACTCAAAATAGGCTGTTAAATATTCAGGTTAGTAAAGTTCTGTACTAGATACAGTGTTGTATAATCTCGAACACTGCTAAAACCTTTAAAACTATTTAGTTTCACATTGTAAATATTTACATTTTAAATATCTTGCTAATCATGATGGCTTCATACTTCAATTATGAAGTATTATCTCAATGTGAAATCTGCCTGGGGTGAGGTTTTCTGTTAATGGTAGAGGTTATAAATTTGTATTTCACATAGACTTTTGAGAGCTACAATTTTTTTTGTCTGACTTGTCAGTCTGAATATATTGTCAGTTTTATTTTATAATGGGTAGAATAATACAGGTAGTAAAACTAGCCATTTTCCTAATGTGTGTTTATTTCTACAGTGATATTATCACCACCATCATATTTGTTTTGTGATTCTGGGGATTGAACTCAGGGCCTCAAGTGTGGTAGGCAAGTGCTCTACTATTGAGTTACAGCCCAAGCCCTTTTCAAATTTTATTGTGAGACAAGGTCTCACCAAGTTGTCCGGGCTGGCCTTGAACTTATGATCCTCCTTCCTCAGCCTCTTGAGTAGCTGAGATTAGAGGTGTGTGCCACCACGCTCTGCTTGTTGTATTATTTTTAACACTCTCCCCTTACCCATCTAAGAATTTCTTTAGTTTTCACTTATCCACTCATATAGGATGATTTAACCCACAATAATTTAACCCATAAACTTACTTCACCAAGTGAGCATCCACAAAACACAGTCCTTGAAATCACTCAAAAGAGAATTAACCAGTGATAGTGCCTTTGTGGCTCTCCCCGCCTTCCCTTGAGGTCTGCCACATACTGAACAACACGAGGGACCTCCTGAGGGACATGCTGAGTGAACTGCCAGTGTCAAGCCTACCAAATACCAGTCAACCTCAGTTTCTTTCTTTCTTTCTTTTTTTTTTTTGGTACTAGGGATTGAACTCGGGTCCTTGCACTTGCAAGTCAGGCTTTGGAAACACTGAGCTAAATCCCCAGCCCCTCAGTTTCTTTTTTTAAAGATAAAAATATGTATACCGTAAGGTGCTAATAATTTTCCCCTTTCCCCACAGATCTTTTGGCTTCCCACTTTGGCAACCACCACTCTAGAACGTAAGCCACTCTCAGTTTAATGGCACGGAGGTCCTTTGCTCATGTGGCTGGGTCAGACGAGGATGTTGCAGGAATGGTTTTGTGGTCTAAATGAAATTCTGAGACTAGAAAAAACACCACGACTTGTGCTATTTGACAGAGACTTGAGCTTAGCGGGTTTAGTAGACACATTCCCTCCTCATTATCTTCCCCCAGAATAGTTGGGGTCTTCTTCGGAGATATTTGTGAGCATACACCTGTGATCCCAAAGACAAAAAGCATCTCAGTCGTATTTAAAATGTCCAACCTTACATCCACCCTAAGGGCTGAGCCAGCATGCATGCAGCCATAGAAATAGCCCAGCCACAGTCTTTCCCTCTCTCTAGAGCGAAAGCCTAAATTAAAGTCCAAAAGACACTGTGAGTGAAAGAATCACACTTTCTTTAGTGATGAAAGCCCGGACAGGCACCTGTGGGATGAGTCTGTTGTTATCCCATTGCTGCAGCTTGTCCTTGTGTCGGGGTCCCTGGGACTCAAGTATACAGAGAACTCAGATATTCGCATCTTTGTATTGCTCTGTAAATTTTAACACTGTTATGCCAGTCACCCAAGAAGCCACTAAGTGTCACATCTCCACAAACCTCTTATCTTTTTATTTTTATTTTATTTTTTGGTATCAGGGATCCAACTCAAGACCTTGTGCTTGCTTGTGAGGCAGGCGGCTGAACCAGGAAGCTACAGCCCCGGGCCCCCACAAACCTTTTAAATATAGCCTAACTGAAACTCATATCCTCAAAATCTTTGGAGCAAGATCACATTTCAAAGAAGAATTCCATGGAGAAATCTATATAGCTATATAAAACCTATGTTTTATTTATGTATTTATTTATTTTTGTAGTACTGGGGATGGAATACTGGTGCACATGGATACCAGAGAAACACTCTTCCATTGAGCTATACCCTCAGCTTATGTTTGATCTTAAATTGTGTGAAAGCAGTATGTTCTTGGGTCCTTAGAACTTCAGGTTTTATTGTCCTGCACGGGAAGGCAGTATCTCACAATCATATACTAAAAGGCAGGAGCCCAGGTCTTTTCATGTCTGTGCTTGGCAAACAGGGGTGAACAAAAGTCAAGTTTCAGTACCAACTGAGTCTGTGGGCTGTGACAATGTGGCCAGTTACCTGCCTCTACTTCAGAAGTAACTAAGAGAGAGACCAGAGGCTCACCAGGTGCCAAAGCATGGAACTCAAAGACCTTTGAGGAAAAATAGTTTGAGAGTCATCTGAGGTCATGTGGTGCTCCAGGCGAGAATAAAAATGCCTATAATTTATTTAATACCTGGGAGTGAAAGATGAAAGAGAAGACAACATCCCTGAAAATGTTCAGGAGTCACAGATAGAGGGCAGGAAGTCAGAGCAGAAAAACTGTAATCACACCAAGATGCTTTTCTCGCTCCTCGTTATGGTTTCCAATGACAACAATTCCTGGAAATGATGCTGAGAGTTAAGAGTGGTGTCTTAAGTGAAGAGATCTGGGTTTCCCATCTTCTAGGGTACAGTGAGGTAGCTGGACAGTGGCTATGCTGCCTCCATTTGGCTCTGACCCAGATACCAAAAGAGAAGCAGGTCACTGGGACAAATGAAAGAGCTCTGGGTGCAGCTCTGAAATCTGTCCCTCTTTAAATAATGGAAATCAATGGGTTACACATGTGTAAATACCAAATAGTTTCTGTGGTGCAAATAAACTATAACAGAACATAAGATCCTCATGAGATAACTGACAATGTGAAATGGGAAGAAAAGGTCTAAAGGTATAGGGAAAGTGGAAAGGGTAGGGGAAAGGTAATAAGGGAAAGAAAAAAATAGGAGAAAATGAAAAAAACGGAAATAAAATGTTTGTAAATGGGGAGGGGAGGAGGGGTGAAGGGAGGGCAGGGACAAGAGGAAAAAATGAGAACCAAGACCTGTCATGTAAAGGTACAAGATCCCAATAATGAATGTAATTGTACTGTATAAACCTAAAATGTACCAATAAACTCAATGAGGAAAAAATAATGGAAATCAGGGCCAGGGATTTAGCTCAGTGGTTCTACCACCTGCCTTGCAAGCGCAAGGACCTGAGTTCAATTCCCGGTAATGGAAATCACTTCCTTACTTCTATCTTCCACCATATAAACAAGTGGGCCTGAGAAGCTGCTCTGTGAGTGGCTGTGGTGGCGCTCCGTGGGCTGTGACAATGTAGCCAGTTTTCTCAAAGGCCCCAACTTACTGGTGAGCATGGTATGAGAAATCGCTGTTATTCACACTTTCCTTAAAAGCTTTCTGATTCCCACAGGCTCAAGCTTGAGAAACCGGGGAACAGCGACTGCCCCTCACCCATCAGTCACAGGTGAGCTGACAAGATCAGGTTTCTCATCTATTTATGGGAACCTGGGGGTCATAGCTGTAAAGGGCGCCTCTGGGGGAAAAACATGGAAACATGAGCAGAGGAGGGGATGGTGCTCATCTGCCTGCGGATGGTGCAGCTGTTGCCATTCCAGAGCGAGCTCTGAAGGCCAAAAACATCACTGGAACAGCACAGTTGTGAAACACTCACAGCTTCACATGAAATAAACCTGACTGAAACGCCCAGCAATTTCTCTCGCCATGCTGCATTGCAGCCACAAGGTGGCAGGCAATGGTTCCCAGATCCTCCACAGCCTTGGCCCCTGGTACTCCAGAGCTGAGGAAAAGCAAGCTTCCGCAGTTCCTTCCATTAGATGTTTCTCGAAGTTGCTATAAGCTGAGTTCTATTGAGACGGAACATGTAGAAAATTTAGTTTTCTATTTGTTTTGATTATAAACAATAAACTATGAAAAACTATCCCAATTTCATTAGTTACTATTTACAGTGTTGAGGAGAAAGTCGGGAGGGGTGAGAGGGCATGAATTTCACTTTCATTCTTCTCTGTGAAGATATCTGATCCCAAGAAAGCATTGCCCTGAGCTTGTTTCCTCTGTGGTACAATGAGAAAACAGGACTTGGATCAACTCTGAGATACCTTGTAGAAACCAAGTCATGAAATGAAAGATCTTGAGGAGAAAGCAGGCTGGCTGAAGAGAATGAAGTGGGACAGGAATGTCAGGCCCCATAATGCTTCATTTACCCTGTAGCCTTGGGAATGGGCTGTTCCACATGGCGAGTTTTCCAGATAATTGAATTTTAAATGCTGAAACTTGTTTTCCTTTTAACCTTCTGTAATGGAAATCTTTCTAAAGTGTATTACACGCTTCTCTGGCTTCTTAAATAGCACATTGAATATAATTTAACCTTTCCTTAATGTCTGTAGGTCATCATGATGACCACCTCTTACTATATATATATGCATATATATATATATATATATACTGGGGGCCTTTGGGCATATTTAGGTAGGCAGGACCCTTGGGTTAAATGGCCCCAGAGACTATATTATAAAGCTATAATTGGCCATCTTCCTCTCCCCATCTCCTACCTGCAGTCATTTCTCCAAGTAACACCTTCTCACAGCCTCTTGACACTCTGTTTAAAATCTGCTATACTCCAGACAGAACTCAAGGTTGCCATGGGTAACCAGAGTCTAAGCTTGTACCATCCCTAAATTTAATTTTACCCACAATTTCCAGGCAGTGGGGAACTGTGCTAAAGGTTACTTCTGGCCAGCGCTGAGACTTAGCCAGTCCTCACAGCATGCAATGCTCCGTACCAGGTGTCCTCTTACCCCAGGTCCCCAGATGGCCACCTGCTCGACCAACACCCTGGCTCTTCCCTTGGGACCACACAGGCTCTTCACATTTCATGAATGCAAAGGTGCTGTCTGGCTCTGGGGGCTCCAGGACCCTGTTCCTGAACACACTGGCACCCTTTCCAATTGGTCAGTATCCACGGGGAGCCAGCTGCCCCTACAGTATACCCCTACTCACCATTTCAGTTTTCCCGAGGCAACTGCAGTCCAAAAATACAGTATAGTAAATAGCATATGTGGAGAAAGAGACTGCAGTCCCGTAACTTTTATTATAGTGAGGTGTTATAATTGTTCCATTTTATTGCTACTGGTTGTGGCCAATACTTATGTTTAATTTATACATTAAAATTTATTGTAGATAGACGTGTGCATAAAAAATGAAAATGAGCAAAAAAACAAAACAACAAAACAAAACAGAAACAAATTTGCCGGGGATTTAGCTCAGTGGTTCGGTGGCCTGCCTCGCAAGCACAAGGACCCGAGTTCGATCCCTGTTACCAAAAAAAAAAGAAACCCAACCACACAAACAAACAAAAAAAACCAAAAATGAAAACAAAGCTTTGGTGCACAGGGAGGGGAGGGGCGTAATAGGAGGGGGAGAATAGGATAAAAGAAAATTTATTAAAAAAGAAAGATCTGCAAGCATAGGAAGAAGATGGCAGAGGCAGGATTCATTCCTGCCATGGTTTCAGGTGTCCACTGGAGGTCTCAGAAAGTAACCTCTGGAGATAAAAGGGGACCCTGCAGTTTGAATATCACCCTAGTTTCTGGGTTGAACACTACCACTTGCCTCTCTTGTGACTGGCTTGCAGGGTTTGAGGCTCTTCTCTTTCCCTCCAACTCTAAGGCCTTTCCTCAGGTGCAGGATGGGCTGTGCTTCCCTGAGGCCAACCGGTGGGGTGTTAAAAGCTACTTTTGACTGAATTCCTACCCTGTGCCAGATGCTATCCTCAATTCATCAAGTAAATCGTCTCTCATCCATCACACAGGCCTATTAGGGAAATATGCAGAACCAGCCTCCAGTGGCTGAGGTAACTTGTCCACAGTCACGTGGCTAGTAAGCAGCCCTGGAAGCCAGAGCTATCTCTCTCTGAGGTTTGTGTCCTGTGCACTATGCTCTGTTCACATTTATTTATGTATGAAAATGTCCAAGCTGTGTTTTTAAAAGTGAAATGTTGGCCCTTTTACTTTTTTGAAAAGCCTGTTTGTTTTTGTTTTGGTGTATGGGTTTCATTTAATTAATTCCACATTTCGTTACCAATTTGGAACAATCTGTCCTCAGGGAAAATATCTGGTTTACTTATAGAAAAAACTAGCAGAGGGAGTGACTGGGATTACAAAGTATTCCTTGTAGGAACTAATCTAAAAACCTTCCCTGTTCTTCCTGCACCAAACAGAAGTACACAGAACATTCCAGAAAATCCCATCTTCCCAGAGTGGTTGTGATAGAGCTCAGAAACAGAATTTTCTTTCATGTGTTACCAGCCGGGCCTGCAAGATGGGACAAGTGACATCAAACACCAGTGGTACCCCTACTGCTTCTAGAAAGTTCTCTGGAAGTTCGCACAAGAGGAAGCTGTCACCACTCAAAAGAACAAGGACTTTAGAACTCTTTGGGGAGCCTACTAGCTAGACCAGCTACTAAGAAGGCAGGAACAGGATCTGTGATTTAGGGGCAGTCTTAAGTTTAGGCCGCCTACTGAATCTGGGATATAGAAGAGTTGCCATACCCATCCATGGTATGAGTTTTCTGTTCTTTCCTCAGGGATGAACATTGCAGATTGACCCTAAACTAATTTTTAAAATAGCCAACCATGACCTCATCTTCCACATTTTGCACCTGCTCCTCCCACAGTTAACACATGTGGTTCTCAAAAATACTTACACTGCTCCAAAGTTTCCAGAGGAACTTGTGTCAGGGAAAAAGCAGTCTGAAAACTAAATCGACATAAGGTGAACAGGTTCAAAGGAACATCCTGTGTTAGTTTCCTGAGACTGATGTAGCAAAGTACCTCAAACTGAGTGACTGAAGCAGCAAACATTTATTATCTTAGAGTTCCAAAGGCTAGAAGTTGAAGAATAAGGTGTGTAGGGCCGGGGATTTAGCTCAGTGGCAGTGTGCCTGCCTGGCAAGAGCAAGGTCCTGAGTTTGAGAAAAAGAAAAAAAGAATAAGGTGTGAACAGGGCAACACTCTCCTGCTGCTGGGGAGGACCCGCTCCGATCTCTGTCCCCTAGCTTCTGATAATTCTTTGGCTTATGGTAGCACAACTCCAGTCTTCACATGGTGTTCTCCCTGTGTGCCTTTTATTTGTCTTTTATGAGGACGCCAGTCAGATTGCATTAGGGGCCCACTGTATTCCGGGATGACCTCATCTTAACTAATTACATCTACAGGGGCCTTACTTCCTGATAAGGTCACATTCTGAAGTATTTGGGTTTAGGATTGCAACACATGAATTGTGAGGAACACGATTCAATCTATAACATCATCTAAGATAGTTTTGAATTAAAAAATCAAACTTCAGGCTCAGAGCGGACTAGATTTCCCAAAAGAGAGTCTCATATTGTGCATGATTCATCCTGCTGGCAGGGTGGCCAGGAAGTTGGCATGTTGACCCCTAAAATCTGCTGCTTACAAATAAGTATGAATAAGGAACCATGTAGTGAAGAGGCAGTCACCTGAGAAGCAGGGGAATGGATACACTGGGGTCTCTCCACATAACCTTAATGCCTTCTCGCTACTTTTTAGGACAAAAACCAGAGGTAGGTGCAAAATTTTAGTCCTAATGGAAACAACAAACAAAAAGGGACTATTTAAGAACAATAAAAAAATGGCATCTGTACAGAATGTGTACAGACTTTTTTCTTGTCATTATTTCTTAAATGATACAGTATAAGAACTATTTATGTAACATTTAGAGTGCATCAGGCATTATAAATAATGATTTATAGTATATTGAAGGATGTGCACAAGTTGTAGGCAAATATTACACAATTTTATATAGAGAGAATCGAGCATTCTTGGATTTCGGCATCCAATGGGGGTATTGGAACCAATCACCGTGGATACCTAAATCTCAGAATGCCGCTAGCCCTAAGGCCCTGCCTAGACATCTGCAAGTTTGCCAAAGGGATTTTGCCATGGTTTTTGTGCGGTTTGTTCCCCAGAGGATCATGTGGCAATGCTGGGAAGTGGTGTGGACTTTTAAGAGGTGGGGTCTAGTAGGAGGTCTTTAGATCACCTGGGGACAACTGATCTCTCAGAAGGGCCTGGGGTCCCCACAGTCTCCCTGTGGCTTCCAGTCTGTCGGCATGCTTCCTACTTCATACCTGTGTTCCCGTCAGGACACTGACCACCAGAAGCACAACCGAAGGGGCTACCAGAACTGTAAACTACATAAACTCTTTTCTTCATATGTAGACTTCCTTAGGTATTTCGTTATAGTAATAAAAAGTGGACTCATGATTCTATAGAAAACCTGAACTGCCATCTATAAGATGAGGTGAAGAGTCTTGTTCTCCTCCTCCATTTGGATGGGTGGAAGCCTCATTAGTTTGTTCCAGTCTTTTTCTCCCCTGGTGTCAGGGATTATACTAAAAAGGTACTTTGTGCAGTTGTAAATCACCCATGAAATTATGTACCAGGCCACAGTGGTTAGGGGTTACAGACTGTGGGCCCCGAATCACATATGGTTCTGTTTCTCACTTAGATGAGCTTGGGCAAGTTACGTATGGCCAAGGTTTCTCATCAGAGCTGTGCTCTAGGGAGATGTGGTAGGTATTAAGTGAGACACTGGCTGGCATATGTCCTCTATGGCAGACACTGTTGAGTAAATGTTTCTTCTTATAACTGTTCAAGAGGGCTAGGAAGTGAAGCTTGAAAAATCAAGCTCGTGTCTTCTAACTTCTTAACTCTGTGGTTTTCATGAGGCATGGGACCAGGACTCTGGGAGCATAGAAGAGGGCTTGCATCACAGATATGGGATATTTAGCTCATGCACAATCCAAAGAATGACCCTTGACCGTCCTGGGAGGCCCTGGAAGATCACATCTACCCCTTGGAGCAGCCTGAAAAGGGTGTTTCTGTATACTTCAGGGGAATTAAGCTACACTACATATTATGCTAGCAGAGTGATTTATGGTGGGGTCCTTGGGTCACATGGTATTAGTTTGACTTCTGGAGGGACTAGAGACTGAGTAACTGAGGTCACCCACACAGGCTCTTCATGCTCACATGACCAGCCCAAAGAAGAACCCTGACACCATGCCTTGAGTGAGTTCCCCAGGTCAGCAGTACTCTACACGTTGTTACATATCACTCTGGAGCTCACCCTGCACACTTTAGCTTTGCTGATTTTAATCTCTACTTCCACTGTAATGAACCATAACTATCACAACTCTTTTGAGTTCTGTGAGCCCTTCTCGTGAGTCCCTGAATCTGACACTGGTCTCAGAGACCCTCTGAAACAACAGAGCTGTCCAAGCTTAACCTACTACCATGGTGGGTGACCACAGGAGTAGAAAATAGAACTGTGCTCAAAAGCATTCAGTGAATGTTCTGAAGGGGATTCAAGCAGATATGCTAAGATGGGATTTCTGGACTGTGAGGCTGGTGATATGGGACAGACTGATGGAAATGCATCCAGGACTGACCTTTGGTGCTTCAATTCAATATGTTTTAAGATAAAGGCTGTCAGCTTCTTAACATCAGAGGCCAGAACTCTGCAGCGCCAGATCCAGATACAAGTGCACTGCAGGGTCCTGTGTGCGTTTGCTGCGTCCCCCACTTACCTGGCCCCACTGACGTCCACTCCGACCATCAGCTGCCCGTTCAGGGAGAGGATCTCGTCCCGCAGCCGGACCTTCCCGCTCTTCCCCGCTGGGCTGTTCTTCCTCAGCTCTGTCACCCAGATGCAGCCCACATCCAGCACAGGGCCCTGGTGGGTCTTCCTCTTCTTGCCTCCTCTGCGCTTTTCACCATAGTCCCCAAAAACAGGGATGTTCCCAAAACTGAGGCCCACAGTCTCTGTGTCCCCCAGCTGCTTGGTGAGGTACACAGTACAGATCTCCATTTCTGGTGGGCTGTGGTCAGGGGCAACTGGATTCTCATCCACAGCCAAGTTGAGCTGGATGTACTCCTGCAGCTTCCGGATGGCTGCCTGGCAGAGCCGCTGCTCGGGCCCATCCCCGCCCTCCCGCAGGCTGTTCTGCAGCCACTGGCAGAGGAGGGGGAGGTGCAGCCCAGCATTGTCCTGGGTGATGGGCATGGTGCTCACTCCAGGACACCGGCATCATGGGAGGTCCTGCTCTTGAGGGCCAGACCCCGCAGGGCCCCATGTCCCTTGGGAATCCTGGTGGTCATCAGCTCTGCCTGTGTTCATGATCAGGCCGGTAGATGAGCCCAGGAATGCCTCCTTGAGATGGGCTGTTTGCCTTGGCAAGAGGAGGACAGGACACAGTTAGAACAACAGTGAGACAATATCTTCAGAATACTCAACGAAGGAAGTCAAGTATCCAACAAGTCCCTGCTTGGTTCATTTCACAGCAAGATCCGTGCAAATGACATGGAAATTGGGTACTCTTCCAGCAGCAACAGCTTAGACTCCCTTGGGCTCATTCACACCTGGGAGAGGAAGAGCAAAACACAAAAACTTCCAGTTATAACAGTGAGCCTCTGACATAGAACACACGGCCCTCCATACTACAGAAGGGCCAGGTTTGCTTTTCAGACACCAGCTACGAGCCAGAAACCTCTTACTTCCCCAGTGCAGCTCCTGTATGCTATATGTGTGTGTGCGCACACACACACACACACACACCCTTCCCTCAGACAAAAGTCTGCTCTAGGAAGTTTCGCTGAGCAGCACAGAAGTAAAATGTCTTTTGCCTGGATACCCTCACCAATACACCATCAAACTCGTCTCCACCCAGGAGGCTGCATACAAAGACCTCGTAGAAGGCTGCGGAGGGGCCTACAATGTCACTTCTACTGATAATGGATGAATTTGTTGGCAGGGGAATTAAAGAAAGTTGGTAGATTATAATAGCATTTCATTAAATTACCTTAGTAACTGAAGCATTTCTTTTGAATGCTAAGGCTGTCAACTTCAAGCTACTCAAAATTAATTTAAATTATCATGGATATTTGCCTGAGCTAGGGATCTAATTGGAGAATTATATATAGTTGACAGTTGGCCTGGCTATTGCAGTAGGTCTCCGAGGCCACAAGGGCTGCTTGCAGAAGAAATGGATTAATCTCAGGGCTGGGGATTTAGCTCAGTGGTTCCACCACCTACCTTGTGGGCACAAGGACCCAAGTAAGATCCCTGGTATCAAAAAGAAAAAAAAAAAAATCATGATCAGGCCGGTAGATGAGCCCAGGAATGCCTCCTTGAGATGGGCTGTTTGCCTTGGCAAGAGGAGGACAGGACACAGTTAGAACAACAGTGAGACAATATCTTCAGAATACTCAACGAAGGAAGTCAAGTATCCAACAAGTCCCTGCTTGGTTCATTTCACAGCAAGATCCGTGCAAATGACATGGAAATTGGGTACTCTTCCAGCAGCAACAGCTTAGACTCCCTTGGGCTCATTCACACCTGGGAGAGGAAGAGCAAAACACAAAAACTTCCAGTTATAACAGTGAGCCTCTGACATAGAACACACGGCCCTCCATACTACAGAAGGGCCAGGTTTGCTTTTCAGACACCAGCTACGAGCCAGAAACCTCTTACTTCCCCAGTGCAGCTCCTGTATGCTATATGTGTGTGCGCGCACACACACACACACACACACCCTTCCCTCAGACAAAAGTCTGCTCTAGGAAGTTTCGCTGAGCAGCACAGAAGTAAAATGTCTTTTGCCTGGATACCCTCACCAATACACCATCAAACTCGTCTCCACCCAGGAGGCTGCATACAAAGACCTCGTAGAAGGCTGCGGAGGGGCCTACAATGTCACTTCTACTGATAATGGATGAATTTGTTGGCAGGGGAATTAAAGAAAGTTGGTAGATTATAATAGCATTTCATTAAATTACCTTAGTAACTGAAGCATTTCTTTTGAATGCTAAGGCTGTCAACTTCAAGCTACTCAAAATTAATTTAAATTATCATGGATATTTGCCTGAGCTAGGGATCTAATTGGAGAATTATATATAGTTGACAGTTGGCCTGGCTATTGCAGTAGGTCTCCGAGGCCACAAGGGCTGCTTGCAGAAGAAATGGATTAATCTCAGGGCTGGGGATTTAGCTCAGTGGTTCCACCACCTACCTTGTGGGCACAAGGACCCAAGTAAGATCCCTGGTATCAAAAAGAAAAAAAAAAAAAGGATTAATCTCAGAGGAGAAGCTTTTGGATCTTCACACAGATCCACCATGGCAGATGTCAGTGTCAGAATTTGTAACTGCAAATTTCTGGTCTCTGTCTTCTCAAGGGCAACATTTTGCTCACTGGAATATTTCATGGGATATTGTGGAAGAAGCCCACTTTTCACAGTACGGGTTGAATATCCTTTTTCTGAAATCCTTGAGACCAGAAGGGTTTTGGATTTTAGGTATTTTTAGATTTTAGAATATTTTGCAAAACAGAAGGAAGTTTTTTGGAAGGAAACATGTCTAAATGCAAAATTCATTTATGTTTCCTATCCACCTTCTATATATAGCATGAAGGTAACTGCACAATATTTTTAATAATTTCAAAGTGTTGAATTTTCCACTTGTAGCATCATACTAGAGCTCAAAAAGTTTTGGATTTGGGGTGATTTTGGAATTGAGGTAGGGAATATACTGATGAATTAGACGCTATCACTATATTTGATGACATCTCTGTTGGATCCAAGAGACCTGAGAGATCATCTAGCTCAAAATTCTCATTTTACACTTGATCTTAGCCAAAAGGCTGAGAAGCGATAACTTTCTCATTTTAAAGATGAGGAAACAGCCATAAAGGTTGTTAGGTCTGACTGAAAATGTTTTGATATATTCCTAAGATTTGAATATGTCTGTGTGTGAAGTTACTTTCAATGAGAAGCATTGCTTATTTTGGCCAAAGGAGACAGTCAATCTTTGTACATGTATGGATTATCTTTTCTTTGATCTTTCTTGCATTTTCTTTTAATAGCTGTGTGATTATGTAAATGATATTTGCTAAGCTTTTGATTTGGACCCAACTAATAGCTGACACTCAAGTTCTTTGAAAACTCAAAACACTATATTGGAAATCTCTTTATGGTGACTGAGTAATAAGGTCATTTATTATTGATGTGGCTTCTGACACTTCTCACATCTGTTATTGTTTCATGTTAAATCACTTCCTGAGAAGGCAGGAAAGTGTTTTCCACCTTAGATGGCACAGTTTATAGTGATTTTCTCAGACAGAAAGTGAAGTTCGGGGAAGAGAGTGAAAGGGCTCACTTTTCTATATTTATGAAGAATGGAGGGTGAAAATTTTCTTTGATGGAGAGAGCCCGTAGGTAATGGAATTCAATGAACATCTCTCTAGGGGCCTTACGATGTGCCAGGCACTGAGCAGAACTCAGAGAGGGACTCTCTTAAGGAGACGCATCTATAGCAGCTGGTGGCTGGTGAATGGTGTCTCTATGGTAAGCAAAGGAGGAGCCAGGCCTTCTCACCTGGAAGTTTGAGGAAACCTGTCCCTGGAGGAGATAGATACTGGTTATTTTTTTCTCAAAGGAAAGGGAGAGGAGACTCCACGTTGTAGGATGCAAAAACCATGATTCCCTTCTGAATCTTTATGACCAAGAAGGAACGAACCAGTGGCCAAGCTTAGAAATGGTGTGGGTAAATGCAATATCTTTGTGGTGTTGATTGGCTCTTTCTCCATTCAGCAGCATCGTCAAGGGTTGTTCTAGAATACAGAGACCTTCTGAGTGTAAGTTAGGCTGATCCAGGGACATGAACATAGATCTGAACTTCTAGGTAGATAAGCTCATATACATATGTTCAGAACTCCTATACAACTTTCCAAGGGTCTTTTCAAACACAGCCTCCTAGTTGCAAATGAGTTTGAGGGGTTGTCCTGGGCTTGCTCCTTCTAAATCAGCATGCTGCCTGCCTGTTTCTGACAACCTCACGCTATTGAACTAGTTCCTACCTTACCCAAGCCCACACTCCATCAGTGATCCCTGTTCTAACGGCTACCAATGAGCCTAATGTGATGGATACGCACATCGTTTGTGGACATTGTAGCTGCCCACCTGCAATCCATCCTCTCTTTTGTTTTGTGGGAATAGCAATGTATTCACCTACAGAGAATCCTCTCTGACAGGTATGGATAGCTATATGATATAATCTTGGCCAATGAGACAGAAGTAGCAACTGCTGTGTGGGGTTGACATCAACACTCCCTA
The DNA here is from genome assembly GCF_012274545.1 of Fukomys damarensis. Classification (NCBI taxonomy): domain Eukaryota; kingdom Metazoa; phylum Chordata; class Mammalia; order Rodentia; family Bathyergidae; genus Fukomys; species Fukomys damarensis. The sequence continues at coordinate 24,418,550 of NW_022900913.1, read as the reverse complement.
GAGAGGAAAGCAGAAAGTAAAAATAAACCCACACGTTGTTTTTACTTTTATGTGGATCTTTCAAAATCCAACCATTTAACTGAACTGAACCTCAAATAAACATAGAATTTCATCCCTAGAAGTGGGAAAACTAAAATTAACAGAATCTGTACAGTCGACTTGGTTGAGCAAGAGAGGCTGAGAGGCAGCTGTCAAGGATTTAGATGTGGCAGATGGGAAAGTGGTGACCCTAGTAATGTAATGTGAAATAATTTGGTCAAACTGCCAATTGCTTTACCTTGAAAAGCTACTTTGTGTTGCTGAGGTTACAGAGTTAGGGGGACTGGGAGAATAAATTAGAGTGTTGGAAAGTGCTTTGTCTCTAGCAGCAAAAATCTGGGGCACCTCCATTCTGTGGGCAATCAGAGATGGACAGACATATTACAACACACATTAAGTAGCATATGTTAGTTATAATATAATCGAGAGAGATGGGCACAGCTCATGAGTTAGAAAGTAAAGGATACAAATCATGATGAATTGACCAGAAACACATAATGGATATTTACTAATATTTGTGAGAGAATCATATTGCCCTAAACCCCCAAACCTTGCTTGCAACTGCCCGGGATGGTTCAATTCCTCTAGCGATCTCAAAACACTTCTTTTTTCTTCCTTTTCCCTAAAATGTGCTTGGAAATGTGTTTCCTCCTTTGAGAGTCCTTCCCACATCTGAGAAAGAAGTGGCCATGGGGAGAATAAATGAGGAATAACTTCCCAGAAAAAGGCAAGGATGGCTGTGAACAAAGACTCATTCCACAGAGCAAGGAGCTGCCACGTTGGCCAGCCCGGGGACTCTGGCTCTTCTTGCCCAAGAAGATTTGGTCATCGCAATAGATAGTGGCTGCTGTATGTTTGGCCTTTCCTTTCATAAATGGAAGCTTTCATTGTAGTTGTTTCACCCCTTCCCCGGAGTTGTATGTTGTACATATTGGGCATTGTTGCAGGAAGTCCTGTCCACCTGATGGAGAGGCCCACATAGTACCCATCTGGATGTGCTGACTGGATACCCTTGGGGCCATCTCTCTCGGGGGAATGGGAGGTTAGGCCATGCGTGGAAAATGAATTATATCTGAGTAACCAAATAAGGGGAAGCCGGACATGGAGGTGCACGCCTGTAATCCCAGCATTCGGGAGGCTGAGGCAGGAGGATCATTGTGAGTTTGAGACCCGCCTGCACTACACAGCAGGGCAGTATGAACTACATAGTGAGACCCTGCCTCCAAAACAAAACAAAAAAACCAAATAAGGGGACTGTGGCAGAGTATGACTTGCCTATATAGAATCCCTTTTCCCCTTTTCCTAAAGGAAACCTTCTTTTGTTTGAGGAGCAAGTACCTTGCCAAAAAGTTGTTTCTTGGTGCCCCTTCAGATATACTCTTGGCCCACAGAGTTGTTGAAGTTGTTGGTCCCAGAAAGACTCCTTTACATGCAGCACCTCCCCAAGCCCCGCCTGTTTTCCTGCTTAAAATGCACTGACAAAGAGCTTTGGCATCTACTTTGTGACCAGTCAGAAGGCAAAGGCCCAGCTGCCTCTAGTAAACTGTACCAACCCCAGACATGCTTTTTCCAAACATTTTATGACAAGAGAGAAAAATAGGCCTCTACCTTTTTAAGCCTTGTTAATTAAACATTCTATTACAGCCAAATAGAATCCTTAATTAATACAGTGCTTTAATTAACTCTTGACTCTCAGATTCGGGACCCAGAATACAGCATAATCCTGAGTCAGCTTCAGCTATGTTACTTTGCCAATTAGCGCTTACTGAGTTACTACCTTGATTTGGACACACACACATTTTAAATTAAATTGAATTAAAAATATGAGGTGTGTTTCTGCCCCTTAAAGAGTTGAAAGCACACACATGTTCTCCTGCTGGTTTGTTAGCAACATTGTGCAATTCCTGGTGTTCCAGAGAAGCCTACAACTGATTGGGAAACATTGAAATATCAGGACTCCTGTAAGTGGGCTTCTGTTTTAGAAAAGTACTGGTTAGTTTTTCTTTATGCGGCTGACTGGGGGCTAGCAGAAGGCCGTGCACATGACCTGGCCTGTATTTCATGCACAAGGGTGGGGTGCGCCAGGTCCACGCTAGGATAGTGTAGAAAAGACGAAGCCTTGTGCAGGCTGAGCTCCACCAGAGACTAAGACCATAAAATAAACAGAAACAACTAAGTGTGCCGAGGGCCATGAAAAGTGTATCAGTGGGCACATAATAGGTTCGGGGAAGCAAGGCTTTCCAAGGTTTATATTGAGGCTGAGAGACATGTTCTCATATAAATTTCAGTACTTGAGCACAGGGCCAGGCATGGTGGCACATGCCTATAATCCTGGCTCTTGGGAGGCTGAGGCAGGACAGCTGTGAGTGTAGACTACAGTCTAGACTACTTAATGAGTTCAAGGTTGCCCTGAACTATATAGCAAGATCCTGTCTCAAAAAAAAAAATCAACCAACCAAACTAACAAATAAAACAAAAAACAGAACGTGAGGAGATAGAAGGGATTTCAGGGTGTTAGATTTCCCTCACCTTAAGATGGCTGCTACATAAAATAACAGCCTTCTCCGTCCCGTAATACCCTGCTTCCCACTTAAAAATATGGCTTCACCTTCTTCTTAACAACATGCCCCTTTTCTGCCACCAGAAGAGTAACCTGATGCGTGCTACCCTCTAGCCCGTGATGTCACAGGCTCCCACAATCCCTAGCCACTACATCACTCAACCCCACCCCAGCTCCTATAAACCCCACCCCAGCTCCTGTAGTGCTCTCTGTCCAGGACATATTGCTCTCTCTTTGTTTGAAGACAGCCCAGCAGACGGTCCCTACAATAAAGGCTTGTTGTGGTTCTGCTCTGGCCTTGGTTTTTGGCTGTTTTACCTGACACAGGGTTTACCCCTCCCAGCCTTCAGTTTCACAAATGAGAGAAATGTACATTAAAACAAGACCAAGCTCCCAAATCACTGTGGCTATTGATTACAATCAGACTATCATGTCACACTGTAGGAACTGGGCAGCCACTAACCCTGTAGACCACACCATCAACAAGAAGCATGAGTTAATAAATTCCTCAATGGCACAGGGATGATTTTCTTTTTTTAAAAAGGATAATTACTTCACAAATCCTTTTAGAACAAGTATGCTGTTTAGACGTTTCTGGTGTTTAGACTTTTTCATACCTAATGTACTAGCTTTATTTATTTATTTATTTATTTATTTATTTATTTATTTATTTATTTATTGGTGCTGGGGATTGAGTCTAGGGCCTTTGCACTGAGCTACATTCACAACCTTTTCTTAATACTTTATTTTGATACAGGGCCGGCCCTGCTAAGTTGCCCAAGCTAGGTTCAAACTCATGATCCTCCTGTTACAGCTTCTCAGAGTGCTGGGGTTGCAGGCATGTGCCACCATGCCAACTTGTATTTAAATTGTTAGCATGTAATTGCACAGGATCTGACCTCATCTCTAATTAACAAGAACACAAATATTTATAATAGCCGGTAATTCTATCTGTTAGCTAGCTGCAGGTCTCCGGGCAAGGCATTTAAAATCTTTGAGCCTCGGTTTCCTTATCTGCCAAATGAAGTGGTTTTTATGAAGTTCCTTTCTAGCTCTGGCATTCTCCTGGACTTTGGACCTGAGTTAGCAAGACAGGGATAGAGTCACCAGCCTCATTAAGAAGCACATACACAACACATGGAAATTTTAAATTGCAGAGGAGATGGGCCAAATTGCTTTATCAGACTTTGCGTATCTGCCAAGATGAGGGGAGGAGGGGGCCAAGGATGGTTTTACATTGATGTGCACATAACCCCAGCCCAGCTCTTCAAGAGGCAAGAAGAAATAAAAGTTCTTTGGAGCAGCAGAAAGAACCAAGGTTTCAAGAAGTGGAGAGGCCATTTGCCTGAAGGGTGGGGTGCACAGGAAGTTCAGTGTTTCTACTAATGCCCCACGGACCCTCCAACTTGGCAAGGGCCTAAATGGTGTGGGGGCTGGCTTTGCCTCTCCCCTCCTCTCCCTGGATTGCTTGCTTCCGGGACTCAGGGCTGGAATGCCTGATGCAGAGAATTCTCAGAGGAAACCGAAAGATCAGGGAGCACAAAGGTTTGGTCGTGTGTCTCTCTGGGAAGCTCCCTGCTTCACAAGCCCTCCTGTGGGAAAGGGCACAGACAGTGAGAAGGCAAGTCAAAGTCCATGGGAGCAAAAAGAATCCTCATTTGACCTCTTCCTGTCATGAACTCAGAATTTTGGAGAAGGAAAGACTATGAAGGAGTGTGACTCCTTGATTCCCTCAACGGCCCTCACAGCTACTCAGGTACCTTCCTTGTATTTAGTAGGGGTTAGAGAGAAATGAAGTAGAGAGAAGAGAAGACACAAGATGGCATAAATAGAGAGGAGCTGAGCTGAAAGTCATCCAAGTATGTTCTGCCCTGGGCACTCCCACAGTGACCCTGGGAGAGGTCAGGAGAAACTCAGAAGGTGAGACCACTGTCACTTAAGATCCTGCTGTCACAGAGGCCATTTGCACAGTTAAAAGATATGGCTAGGGAAGGCTATGGGCAGGCTAATACCACAGGTGACCTTCATCTTGATGAATTTCCTACTGTGCATGTCTAGGATCTTGGGCTTGAAATCATGAATTATGTGAGCATTTCCAAAAGGTACTCTCGATTCTACAGTTACCAGTGAGAAAGCTGATTTTCAATGAAAAATACAATTATGAAGTGGGCAGAATGTTTGCACTGAGCCAGTTGGTGCCAGTTTTCCCTGAGGGCAGGATGTGGAGGTGGGAGAACTTCAGAGAAAGGAGCATAGGTGAGCTCGGGAGGGGCAGGCTCAGGCAGCATTGGGCACCAACCCCCGTGCTGGAGCCTTCTCACTGCCAAAAAAGTCATTATTATCCAACACTCCCACCTACAAGACACACTGGCGAAGGCATCACTAACTTCTGGCTCCTGCAGGTTTTCTGCCTTGTTCTCTGCGCTAAGCACCCCTTTCAATTCACACCCACTTCCTCCAAAACACACTATGACATCAATAAAGACCAATTTCTACTCTCTGAATTACAAGCATAATCACATTTCAGTCCATCCTCCAAGACTGCTGTGATTCCAGCATATAGATTCTATATGATTTCATAGGTATTCGTGAAGCTGGCTATTCAACTGTGTCTGTTATTTTTACCAGCTTATTTCTCAAAACAAACTTGACTCATTTATTTCTAAATACAGGGTTGTGAGGAGGTGGTCTGAGTGTTGCTCTCAAGTACCAAGGACACTGCTATGGTCTGAACATACTCCTCCAAATTCCTATGTTGAAGTTTAATCTCCACCGTGGTAGTATTGAGAGGTATGGCCCTTTGGGATGTCCTTAAGTCAGGAGGGCTTGGACCTCATGAATAGACTGACATCTTATAAAATGACTGGGGAGAAGTAGCTTAATAGCTTAGACCTCTTGTGCTTCTGCTCTTCTACCACATGAGCATTCATCCCCTCCAGAGGGGACATCATCTTAGAAGCAGAGAGCAGTCCTCTCTAGACCCATGCTCTGCTGGTACTTTAGTCTTGGACTTTGTCTTGATTGCTTTCTCATCATTGAGACACCATAATACCACCACCCTCAAATTACAGGAGGGGAGGTTTATTTTGGCTCTGTAGAGGTTTCAGTCCCTTGTCAAGTGGATCCAAGGCAAACTGGCATGGCAGAGAGGCATTGCAGAGGAAAAGGTGCTCCTGACGTGGCAGAGAGGAAGCAGAGAAAAGATCAAAGAGGAGCAGGGAAAGGAGATATTCTTTTGCAGGCCATACCCACAGTGACTCACCTTTCTGAACAGACCCCACCTCCCAACAGCAAGTCATCCATAACCTCCCAGTATCCAATCACTTTTCAAAAGTCCCATCTATCAGCACATGAGGCTTCGAGAGGACATCTAGACTCAAACAATAGCATCCTTTCCTTAGCCCCTAAATGACTGATGTATATCCTTTCATGCAAAGTTATTTAGTCCATCTGTAAGGGTTGCCCAAGTCCTAATAGTTTCAGCACTACTGAAAAGTCCAAATTCAAGGTCTCCTCTGAGATTTAAGGCAAAATCTTGTCTGTGAGCCTCTGTTAAAAATCAGAAGAAAGTTAAACACTGCCAACACACAAAAACAGAGTAAATATTCCCATTTGAAAAGGGAGAAATAGGGTGATAGAAATAAATGGGACTACGGCAAGAGCAGAACCCAGTAGGGCATACATTAAATCCTACATCCAACACCTAAGGCATTGCTGGTGATTGCAACCTTCCTGACTCTTTTCTCCATATGGCTTTATTCACTGTTTGTGGCTTTCCTCAGATGTTCCTGTTCCTGGTGTCTAACTTCCTGGGGTTTCCACTTTGGTTTCAGCTTTAGCCTTACAGCTTCATACATTGCCCTCTTAGGGGCACACTGCCTGGCCTCTCAGGTCTTCTGAAATCTGGGTGGAAGGCTCCTTGGCCTCACAACTCTTGCATTCTGCATGCGCATAAAACCAGCACCATGAGAATGATGCCAAGATCCGCCAGCTAGAGCAACAGCTGAGCCCTTCGCATCTTGTCAGTGGTAGTAGAAGCATCCAAGTACTTGGATGACTGAGCATGATGAACAGAATGCTGGGAAATGAATTCCCTAGGCCACTCTTCTCAAAGTAAAATTTCACTTTTGCAATTTTGAGCCTGGAAAGGGTGGGACTTGCTGGTTCCTAGGATGCCCTCAAGCCATTTTTCCTATGGTCCTACTGTAAAGTACTAGGCTTAATGCTAATCTTTTCAGCTACCAGCGTCTACTCTGCTCCAGCTTTTCAGGCTCTGACTTTACTGCAGCTTCATTTCTGGGGAAATAAATCTGTTTGGATGGGTTTTTCTTTTCCTGATTCTCAATGTAGAGCTGGCTGAGAGGCCCCAGTAGTAGCATGCCCCCATCTCAATATTAGTCTGCCTTAAAATTTTTTCTTCCAGATTAATTAGTCCGCTGCTCTTAGTCTCAGTCTCCCACAATGTCTCTGGACATGAGCAAGACGCAGACAGCTTTTCTGCCAGAGCATAATACTCATGGCCTGCAGTCTAAGTGCCAATGGACTTTTTGTTGCCAACTGCAACTTCCTGAGCCTGGTCTTAACTGCATTTCTATCAGCATCCTGGTCTTCCAAGCTCTGACCATAATCTCCCATCAATCAGGCTCAGGTTACTAAATTCTAGGACAGCTTCTCCAGCCAACATCTCCAAACTTTTCCAAACTCTTCCTGTGAACCAGTTTTAAAAGTTTCTGATCCACAAGGTCAGGTAGTCACAGCAACGACCCTACTTCTCTGGTACCAAAATCTGTCTTAGTTACTTTTCTTGTCGCTGAGACCCAATATCTAACACCCACAAATTAAAGGAGGAAAGGTTTATTTTGGCTCACAGTTTGTAGAGGTTTCAGTCCCTAGTCAGCTAGCTCCAAGGTAGTGTGGTACGGCAGAGGAAAAGATGCTCATTGCGTGGCAGAGAGAGGTTAAAGAGGAGAAGGCAAGGAGGTAACCCTTCTAGGTCATGCCCACAGTGATCTGCTTCTGACCGGACCCTACCTCCCAATAGCAACTAAGCTAGAAGCACCCATCATCCAATTACCATCCAAAAGCCCTGTCTATGAGTACAAGAGGGTTTGTGGGGATATCTGGATATAAATCATAACAGACTTGCAGCCTCCAGAACTGTGAAAATTACATTTTTCTTTATAAATTACTCAGTCTTGGGTATTTCATTATAGCAGCACAAATGGGTAAAGACAGACATCTTTCAGATTTGGCACAAGTACAGGAGACCATAGCATGGTCACATGGTGGACACTTAATCCACCATGTGACCATGCTATGGTCTCCTGTACTTACAAGCTGTTTCGATCTGTTCAGAATGGTGCCAGTGAGTGCTTGGAGGAGGCAAGGACAAGAGGGAAGAGCTAAAGTCACAAAAGAAAAGCCAAGGGAATTCATGTTCCTTTTTCCACTCTTGACCCAGAGCCCTACTGAGGAGCCTTATGCTGCTGGAATTTTAGACAGTGCTAGCATTTTCCAGAGCCCTGTGGCCCTGTGGCAGCATCCTTGCTGCATAGATGGGGGAACAGATTGAGAGGGAACCCACAACTCAGCCGACAGTTAGAGCACTATGTGTCCACGACATGACTTGGAAAAACTCAGTTCAGATTGAAATGCAGGTCTTATCTGTTAAGCACACGGCCTCCTTCCAAAAATAGAGGAATTTGGAATTAAGCAAATAAATACCTTTGTGGTTCTCTGTATTAGAGAAGACATGGGCATAGCTATACAGGGGAGATAGAGATGGCTGGACATGCTCTGGGTTTCAGTTTCAGGACAGAAGGCCGGTACATTGCTGCACAAGGCCTGCAGAGAGAGGTGTTGGGAAATAGATGCTCTTGGGTACACTATCCTTCTGGGGAATTATCAAGATTAGCAAAAAAGGCCATTACTTGCCACCTACCTGGTCCACCAAAGCATTTCCAACATGCTTCAAGGACTGTGGTCAAATGACTCCGAGTTCAGCATAAATTTCCTCACAATGCTAAAAATGTAGACTGTGCCAAGTCAGATTCTAAAGAGAGGCATGTGAAAATAACTGAGGACTTGTCCTCAACTTGAAGTCTCAAGTCTTTCTGCCTGAGAAGGTGATTAAAAACTTGGCCTCCCTCCCTGATGCAGATGCTCTTGCCCCCTGCCTGGCAGGCTCAGATGCTCTCTCTCTCTTTCTCTCTCTCTCTCTCTGCTGCTCAGTCTTGTCATTATCCTGTCTTCCTGCTGTTTTCCAAGATTTTCCATCCCACCGTCCACCTAGTCCTTTCCCATGAGTCCCAACACCAGAAAAAAAAAATGGAAAGAGATACTCGTGCAAACACTGGATAAGATGGTGAGGAATCATTTGCATTATTTAGCAAACATTTCTTGAGTGCAGTGAACAAAGCAACGTCCTCAAGCTTAGGAATTTAAAATCTGAAGTGGTCTTCCTAAGTCAGGCTGGGCTTCAGAATTACCTGGGTCTCACAGAACCAATCCTTGGAGATTTAGATTCACAAGAAGTGGGATCTGAGGTGGTGTTCAGATGCCTTTTAAGGAGTTTTTTTGGGTAAAGGATATTTCAAAAACCCTGGAAATTACTGATGGGATGAGAGGTGCCCAGTACCTCATGACTGAGACCCAGGTATGGGGAGAGGCCATCTTCAATGCCTTAATGTCTTAGCAGATCCTCACTGCACACTCACGTAGGGGTGTTAAATTAAGCAAATAAGAATGCATAGCGCCTAATGGAATATGAATTTCAGGTAAACAATGAAGAATGTTTTAATATATGTCTGAAATATTGTAGTATGTCAGTATATCTGTAATATTTGGGACATTCTTATACTAAAATATTATTCATTTATTTCAAATTCTAGTTTCACTGGGTTTCCAGTATTTATGTGGCAACCTGACATCTGCCCAACACCAAAATGAAGCTCTTAGAGCCTTTGACCTAAATGCTTTTGTGACAAATGTAACCCAAGCCAGAACCTCCACCCTGTCACAATAGACTATCCACTTCCTCGTGAAGCCAGCATCACCCATGGGTCAAGCCACCTTCACTATGCAGGGGAGTGAGTGAGCCAGCCCTGATTTTTCAGCCCCTAGACCACTCAGAGGAGCTTTCCTTCCTGGCCTCCAGCCACCTCAGCCCCTGGTCTTACGTCCCCAAATCTGCTTCTAGCACAGTTGCCTTCTCTTGATGCTCTTATTTGCTCAAACCCCGTAAATACCAGCCCTTTGGCCAAAAGTCCCACAAAATATAATGATGTCAAAGGTTGGGAAGAGACCAGAAATAGAGAAATGTTTGAAGCAACCCAAGAAGTCTTGTGCCAGCGACTTTCAAACTGCGACTTAGGGACCACATCCTTCCACAGGTTTTCACCTGCAGCTGCTTGGATTTTGTTGGTGAATGGGTATATTCTTCTGGGTAAGATTTTACTTGAATGATGTTAAATAGCCGAACACCATTGGAAAACCTAGGGTACACGGTGGGTAATCAGTTCCATGAAATGCATTTGTGTGTGTGACTGGAGGTTAGACTCAGGTAGCTCTGAGCTACGTGCCAAGCCCTGCTGCTTTTCTTTTTTTTTTTTTTTCTTTTTGAGATAGGGTCTTGCTTAATTGCCCAGGTGGGGCTTGAACTTGCAATCCTGCTTCTGCCTCCTAGAGGGCTGAGATTACAGGCATGTGCCACCATGCCTGGCTCCCAGCCTTTTCTAATATTTTTTCTCTCATTGAGTTTATTGGTACATTTTAGGTATACAGTACAGTTGCATTCATTATTGTACCTTTACATGACAGGTCTTGGTTCCCATTTTTTCCCCTGGTCCCTCCCCCCCCTTCACCCCCTCCTCCCCTCCCCATTTACTTCATTTTCATTTTTTCATTTTCTCCTATTTTTTTCTTTTCCCTTTTTACCCTTTCCCTACCCTTCCCACTTGCCCTAAACCTTTAGCTCTTTTCTTCCTATTTCAAATTGTCAATTATCTCATTGGGATCTTAGGTACTATTATAGTTTTAGTCAATTATATCATTAGGATCATATGTACTATTACAGTTTATTCATACCAGAGAAACTATTTGGTATTTACACATGTATGACTTATTTATTTCACTTACATCCTCAATATGTATCCATTTTCCTATGAATGAATCTAACTTATCATTCTTTATGGCTGAGTAGTATTCCATTTTGTAGAAAAACCACATCTTCTTTATCCAGTTTCTAACTGATGGGCCAGCCTTTTCTAATTTTTATTTTGAGACAGAGTGAAGCTGAGCTGCCCAGACTAGCCTCAAACCTGAGATCCTCTTGCCTCAACCTTATGAATACAAAATGCTTATTTTGAGTTATAGCAAGCACTGGGTTATCTACCCAGCACCCATTCAAGCTGTTTTATCCTCCACTGGAATTTTGGTTAAGGGATTCTACCATCCTCCTCCATACAAGGGTGCCTCCCTGGCTCCAAAGACAGCCTTACTTTTTAGTGGCAGCATCCTGCACTTGCCAGCAGTGGTTTTGGGAGTGAGCGATGAAGCAGAAGGGAACCTTCTTTGAGTCTTCTGGAGAACTGTCTCACTACTAAGAGAAAGCATCAGAAGCAATGGTCCCTCCTCTTCCTCTGGGGTTCGTCAGGCCTGAGTGAGGTGCTTAGAGCTGCTGCGGGCATCTGGCTACTGGCCTGAGATGAAGTTTCGTGCGGGAAAATGAGTGGGAGGGAAAATGAAATTGGGACTTTCAGGAAGGGTAACGTGACATTGTGGGACCACTTAATATCTTTTCTGCTAAAGCTGGTTAAAGGGGGATTTCTAGAATTGCAACAGCAAACATCCTGTTCTATGTGTGGGTCTGTGCTTGGAGCCGTTATTAAAAGGGGCTGCCTCAGATGGATATGCAAATTGAAACTTCTGAGAGTCACAACAATAAAGTTGGATCTATCTGCCTTTATTTCCATCCCAGAGGGCAGGAATAAGGTGCTCATCCTTATTTCTCTACAGACAGGAGTAGTAGTTTTCCCTTTTGTTTTAGTCTGAATAAAAATAACTCTGCTTTAATGTTTGTTGATGAAGTATGGAAAATAAATTTACTCCTCCTTTAGGGAAAACTTTCACATTTAAACATCCTCAGAACCACACAAAGAAACATAAGGTATCTGAATTGCCTTCTGCATTTTTTTGGTAGAACACAAGCAAAGGCAGAGGCCAGAGCACCTCAGGTCTCCTTCAGGCACAGAATTCCACAGATGTGGGTGGAGACCGCGCCCACGGCATCCACCCTATGCTCATGCACTTTACAGTATCTGAGGCCTTCCCCTCCTGTGACTACCAAAATAGCCCCCTGGCCCTGAGTCTGTTGCTCCCACTCTGAACACTTTTACAAATGCTGCCTTTTCTGGTTTCAAACATCTCTATAAACCTATAAATCAACTCTGCAGAAAAGGGCTGGCAGCCTGGCTCTGGACTGTTTACTCTGGAAAAGTGAGCTTGCTTTGCTACAGTAAAGCCCCTCAAAACTAATGACATCTTCAGTCTACCAGCAAAGACACAACTCCAGTAGTAAATGGCTCTGAGCCAGGACTGTAAGTTGTTCAGCACAACAAGACAGAAACATAGGAAAAGAAAATATAATGTGGATTAATCATGAACACCAACAGAAACAAACACATGAGGCTGGCAAGGGGATTGAAACAGCCATACCACACCGAGGCCAATTCATTCCATAAATATTCACTGAGTGCCTACTGCCCTGTGCCGGTCATTACTGCCACATGCTACAAGGACAAACTGACTTAAGTTCAGTTTTGTTTTCAGTAAATTCTCAGTTTTTCTCAGGACAGACTCATATACATAACTTAAGATGAAACTCAGAAAGGATGAAACAATGCAGGATGTGGGAATTGGGAGTGATGGGAGTCACATTCACATAAGCCAGTCAGTCAGGAATTCTGAGAGTAAATGTGTAGGTAGTTTATTCATGCCACAGGCAGAAGGCTGGCAAACAGGAAGTGTATGGTGAGCAGGGTAAGAGGCTGGCATGAAGGAGTAGGTTGGACCTGTTCTTAGAGTTTGACTTTCCTCACCTAGACAATGGGTTTTGGTTGGTAGTGGCTTTGTTTGTTTTTTAAGCAAGGAAGTGATATAACTAGATTTGTTATTTCGTTTTAGAAGAGTACCAATATGGAGAAACGTTCACTGCAGTGACAAAGTGGTTTTTATTGCATACCAATTTTGTTTAAAAATATAAACCATCTCTAGATAATATTTAATAAAATAACTGTTTTCATCTTAGTGAAGTAAGTTTGTGAATGATTTTTTTTTCATCTTTTCATTTCTGGATTTTCTAGATGCTTATGAACATGTATTACTTCATTATTTTTAAAAAATAGTGTGTGGGGTGGAGGTGGAATGCTGTTGGGAAATCTAGGAACTGAGTGAGTACAGTGGTCTGTTGGAAGATGGCCCTCATGACTCAGGAATGACAGGCTCGCCCCTTGGACTAGGACAGTGGTAAGGGAAGGAGGGAAAGAGTGGTTTCTAGGGCCACATCAAAGGTAGAGTTGACCAGTTCTGGTGACAGCTTGGAGTTAGGTTTGTAGGGAAGGGAACAGAGCAGAGAAGACGTCAAGATGACCCAGGGGACTGGAGAGATCTGGGGTTGTCTGCCAGTAGAATGGCCTACTACCCATACTGGCTCTGCCCTTTGTCTCTGACACACCAGGAATCTGACTTGATGATCTTGTTGGGGCTCCAAATTATACTTCTCTGTTCACACTGGCCGCCCCAGCAGAGAAAAATGGCCAAGCCTTTCCTTCTTCCCTGGCAATGGGCCACCCACTCCTCTGGGCCCGCCCACAGAATGCTGTTCCCCACATTTGAGAAGCCTGAGTCTAAAACTTCTGTCTAAACCCACTGGGCCTGAGGGAGCCAGGCTTGTTATCAGAAGCTCTAAAGCTTAGCCTCTTTGAGGGCAATTAAAATCTCAGTGTGGGAGACCTTTGGCGCCAACTACTTTTTCCACCTTGCAGACTCTTACCACAGCTCTAACAGTGTGCCAGCTAAAGAAGGCCAACATATTACTGTGGAGTCAAGAGGCAGGACTCCCCCTCAACAGGGCTGCTTTGAGTGGGCAGCTCTCCATTCTTCTTTCTTTCCTGTTTCCTGAAGCTCCCACCTGATGAGGAAAACATGGATCTGATTGGGAAGTTTCACTTGGGCCAAACAGTTGCCCAGGTCCAAAGCTGTTATGGATGACTTTGGAAGGAAAGGATCATCAACTGGGAATAACATGAGCCTCAACACAGGTGACCCTTGGGCTGTGTGGGTAGGGCAACCCCATTCGTCCAGGTGCTGAGATCAGCTTTCACCAGCTGCATACAGACTCTCCTCTATGTAGACAAGGACACCTACTCTCAGTACTTTTTATGATCTCACTATCTCCTTGACACAATTGGGTGCTCACCCAGTGTAACATGCAAACCCGGGCACAGGATTGTCTAAAGTCAGAGAGCTGGGAGCAGAGCGGGGGTGACAATCTAGGTTTTAATACTGAACTTCAGGCTTTTTTCATGAGACTATATTGAATGCTTCATGAGGCCTCAAATTTGCTACTGTATAATTAGAATGAAATGAGCTCCAATTGTCTCATGAGTAAGCCCAAGACAGTCTTTTTGAGTAAAGGAAAAGGGTCTATGAACCTCAATTTGACTTGATTTTGCAGCCAGCTTCTGGTCTCTACAGAAGATGAAAGGTGAAATTCCACTTTGCTTTTTCCTGTGTCCTACATACCCCTTGTATGAGAGCCTTCAAAGTGGAGGTGACTGTTGGTATCCGGCTGTGCTGCATCTGACACTACAGACTACGACTCTCTAGACCCACTTGTTGGCTCTAAATTCCCATTTCTGAACATGAGAATATTGGGAAAGGAAGGGCCAACTCATACTCCATGGGACCTTCTCAAGTGGCCAGTGAGGGACATATCTGCCTCGGGTATGGTCCAGCTCCTCTCAGTGGTTTCTTGGATCTAGTTATTCAACTGCTCACTTGTGATTGACAGAGAGGCCTGGCCCTGTGCAGATATGACTGCTTCTAAGAACAAAAAGGGGCCCTTTAGGCAAAAATATGCAGGAAACCATGAAAATAAGGTTTATAGATCCACTTTCTATGATAAGAGGGATTTAAATTTTAATCTAATCTAGTCCATTCGAATGTTGTTCTTGCGAGGCCAAGGACCCACCTTAATGTGTAAGTTAGGGACCAAGTAGTGGGGGCTCAGGTGCCTGATCCTGCTCCTCTCCCTAATGCCAGCTGGGTGGAACACACTCCCTTTACTAATTTACACACCATACTTCCTTCATCAAAATCTTGGTTTACGAAAGGTTTCCAGTAACTAAAAATACTAAGTTTGAAAAACATTCATCTAATCTAACTGCCACACTTGAAAGACTGAAGAAACTGAGGCTCAGGGAGAAGAGGTCACAGGCAGTGTAAGAAAGACCCCAGGTTTTCCTATTAATATGTTCACAATGGGGGCGTAATTCATGTCTTGGTTCCAGGCAGCTTGAGCCACTGATGGCACATGCTTGACTGTCCCATGCATGACTGCACCACCTCTGCCACCAGTGGCACAAGTGGTACCAGTGGGACAGTCATGCATGGTACCACTGATGGTTCAAGCCAGTAGGAATACGTTAAACTCATATTCACTCTGGCATCAAATGTCTTTTATTGGCAGCCAGTTGACCTTGGCCTGATGAAGTACTCCTGCCTTTTTTTCTACCACTGCTCTTATTCTTGCTGCTGAGTAAGTGATCTAACAGTTTTCAATTTGGGACACAGCTCCACTACCTATACTTGCTCACTTGTTAACTTGAACTTCCTGTTCATGGACTGTGGCCAGTCCAACAGCGAGTCCTGCCAGACCAGACCCTCTTATTAATTCCACATCCTCTGCCTCTCCATGCCACACAAATTGACATTGACTTTGGTGGCCTTTGTAGCTGCCAAAACACCCCTATCAGCCCAAGATGGAACAGACTAAAAGCAACTGAGTGCCCTTGGTACAATGGGCCCTGACTCAGTGTGATTACTGATGCCAATGATAACTTCAGGGATGATCCGAAAGATAAAGACCAAGACATACATTAACATCCTCACATAGACTGAGACCTCCCCCAAGAGTTCTCAGTATTTACATGAAGATGGCAGTCCCCATATCACTATCTCCTTTTTTGTGAAATATAGGTATCAGCACTATTCATATCATCACAGAGGTTCTCAATTTATGAACAGTGAAAACATTAGACTCATCCTCAAGCAGTGCCACTAAATCATGCCTATTTGTATAATCAAAAGGTCCTTCCCTTCACAAACCGCATCACTGCAGTGTTTCCATAAATAGCAAGCTTCCCTGATGATTCAATCCTACACTCTTCTTTATGAAAAAAAAATACATTTTCAAAACCACAACTCCTGAAAAAAAAAAAAGAGGCACACTTAAAATATGAAAAAGAGTAAAAAAAGACAGAAGGTAAAAACCTAGAGCCCAGAATATTCTTGGTAATCTTGAGAGTTTTCTAACATTGAGGCTCTAAAAGGTAGAGCACAGAAGCTGCCCTGCTCTGTTGCTCTGTGAATCAAGCACCCTTGCGAACCTGTGTGTGTACAGCTTTGCTCGCTGCTGCATTCATTTCAGATCAGGCTGTCCAAAGGTGGTCACTGCTTGCTATTAGCATCTCCCTCAAGGAATCTGGCAGGATCCAAGAAATCTCACAATCCTGAAGGCCAAGGGACTTGGAACAGATAGATCTTGAGTCCCCCAAGAATTCTGGGCCATTTATTATTCTGACCCTCAGGGACAGTCAACAGCAGCAGTGGGCTGGGAACTCGGGAAGTGGGGATGACCTGAACTCAGAATGAAGTCTCCTACCCCACACGAGTCCCTCAGACGCTTCCTCCCACTCCAAAAGCCTGTTGTTCAGCAGCTATTGAAATCTTTTCTGAAGTACACACAGGGAATGCTATTCAGTAGGCTCCACAAGTCCTGCTTGTCTGGTGCGTCTGTGAGTCTGGCTCAGGAAGGCTTTCTTTAAACCCGGGGGAGCCCCAGGAGAGCTGGATGGTATCAGACCTAAGCCTCTGACACCATCAGCTGGACTTAAGAAGCTGTGATAAAACTAAGTTATCTGATATTTTCTCCTTCATCCTCTCCTCTTTGTCTTCCACAAACAGAACAGGCTCTAAATGTGACCTACTTTCCCTTTCTTTGTGATTATGCAGAACTCACAAAGCTTTTTCTCCAGCCTGACTAATATTTTCAGTGACATGCTTTTCCTCTTTCGGAAAAGAAGAGTCCACACCCGCCGCCAGAGTTCATAAGTCTGGGAGAAATGACTGACAAGGACAGATGAATCACAAAGATTTCACCCAGGGACTATAAGAGACTTTGACGGAGCACAAGAAAAACAAAACAATAACAAAATCCAGATCCAGCCCCTTGAAAGTAATTTGCATTTAGTCTGGAAGTTTTCATCAACAAAAACGGAGATGTTATTGATGAGCTAAGTGCCTTTAAGTTTCTCAGGTCAGCCCTAGACTAATAACTGCAGACTGTGGCCTGGGCCTAGACTCCTGTCCCATTCCCAAGCCTACTCACCCATTTCCAAAGTCTGCATTTTGCATTAAAAATTAATTGACTTCTTCCAACTCTTCAGCGACTCAGAACACAACAGGGTTTTAAAGGATTGGGGAAATCATTTAAAAATAAAAACTAAGCACCTAGTTTGGGCAGAAACCCAGCTGTACTAGTCAAAATTAAGTTGGTATTGACTTTGCCCCACTACTTTTACTTTGGAGGATGTGCGCTTTTTTTATGTTTGATCGGCTGTCTTTTTCTGAAACAGAAGCTCCAAATTACAAATGGTAATTGGGAAATACTTGATTAGTGACTTTAGAAATGTCACCACTGCCCAGAAACTCGGGCACTTAGGAGCTTGATCCAATGCTTCTCTTTTATGTGCAGCAAGGTGCAACAGAGCCTGCTAAATGTTTGCCAGACAAACTGTTCAAAGGAAACAGACTTGCAGCCTTGGGATCCTACTGCATTTGCTTCCATCCAGGTTCATGCCATATTCAGGCTGTCTGATCAATGCTGAGCCCCAGAGGGCTGGCAAATCATTGTATCAGAGTGGGACAGCCGCTCAGCATCAGTATCTGCCCTCAGCAACACAAAATGCCAATCTCCAGCTTTCCCAGCATTGCCCCCCCTTTAAACGTAATTCCATCCGCACTGCTGTTAAGTGGCTCAATTCATTCACTTACTCATTCTGAAATGGTTTACTGGTACTTGGGGGAACCAAAAAGCACTGCGCCCCGCACAGCCATACAAAGGTGAACAAAGCAGAAAATGTCCCTACCTCGAGGGAATTTGTGAGAATGAAGAGACAGACAAGGATTTCGGTGCTGCAGTAGAACAAGTAGATGGTGCTATTTATTGGTTTTCTGCTTCTGTCTTCCCCTTGGCTTACATGACATCACTCCAGCCCTCTGCCCTGGTCCCTGCTTGGCACTGCAGTAATCTTTGGTGCGATTGTGACAGGAGGCATGGAACACAGAAGAGCTGCTCAGTTGTACCCTTTGACTCAGCACCAATTTAGCCTAAATACTGCTGGTTACGGTTCCAGTTCTGACTGGTCTACTTCAGCCTAGTTCCCTCAGAGGCATTTATACTACTGCCCTGAGCCTTGAACTGATGACTGCTGTGTGTTGCAAGCTGCCTGCTTGTTGAAACTTCCTTGAGTTCCGCCAGCCTTTGGAGATTGGTGGCAACTGTTTGCATGAACCGTGTGTGCTGCTGCCAGACTCCTGAGCCCTAACTCCAGGTCCTGTCCTGACCAGATGGTCCCTCCCCAGCCCCATCCTCTTGCCAGTGGCTGGGCCAAGACTCTAGATGTGGTGACAGCCCTGGAAAGAAGAGCAGACCTCCCAGTAAAAAGGGAAGCTGGAAAGGAAGAAGCTGTTCCAGAACAATGGGCTGGCACTTCCTGATTTATTACTTCGCCCTTGAACAGGTTACAAAAAAGTTATTTGTCAAGAAATCTATCAACTCAAAATTGCACAAAGTGAAAATGGCCAACCAACAGTTAGCCTAAGGGAGCTGACGAATCCTTCTAAGGATATAGATCAAGATCAAGAATGAGCCAGGAGCTGTGTCCTCAAGCTCAGAGGAGATCCTGCATTAAAAAGTGAGGAGCTCTGAGAAAGGATGTTCAGGTAGCAGTCAGGCAACGCAGCTACCTGGCTCAGCCTGGCCATCCAGTAGTGTGCCAAGGGTCAGTGGCTTCATCGTGAAGGGCCTCGTTTTTCCTCATCATTAATATTGCATGTGACAAGGCTGCCTGAAAAACTTTAAATGGTCCTTATCTTATTTCAAGCAGATAGACTGATCTTTTCTTTTTTAAAAAATTAATTGTATTGGTACATCTTAGGCATGCAGTATAATGACATTCATCATTGGAGATTTGTACCTTTACATATCTTATCTCTTATTTTTTCCCCATTCCCCAGCCCTCCCTTCAACCCCTCCACCCCTCCCAACTTTGTTTCCATTTGTTCATTTTCCCATATTAATTCCATTCCCCTCTTTTCCCCCCTACCCCTCCCACTTCCCCTTTGCCCATTTTCTTCCTGTTTCACAGTATCTGTTATACATTTTGACCCTTATTTCCACTTTCAGCTTCTCACACCAGAGAAACTATTTGGTATTTACACGTCTGCCTTATTTATTTCACTTGAGTATTGCCTTGATGTGCATCCATTTAGCTATAAATGCCTTTAATTTATCATTCTTTATGGCTGAGTAGTATTTTATTTTATTAAAAAACAGTCTCCAGTTGATGAGCAATTGGGTTGTCTCTATATTTTAGCTATTACAAACTGTGCTGCTATGACCATGGGTGCACATGTATCACTGCGGTATGATTCTTTCAATTTTTTTAGGACGATACCCAGTAGGGGAATAGCTGGGTCAAATGGGACTTCTAATCCTAGTTTTCTGAGGTATCTCCATACTGATTTCCACAGTGGCTGAACCAGTTCACACTCCCAGCAAGAGTAGAGAAGGGTTCTTTTTTCCCCACAACCCCAGCAGCATTTCTTATTGGTTGATTTCATGATAGCAGCCATTCTTTCTGGTGTGAGGTAGAATCTCAGCATTGTTTTCATTTGTATCCCTTTAATGACCAGTGATGTTGAACATTTTTTCATATGTTTGTTTGCTATTTCTACTTCTTTGTCTGAGAAATGTCTGTGAATTTCAGATGCCTATTTTTGGATTGGATCTTTAAATTTGGGAGGTCTGATTTTTTGAAGTTCTTTTTATATTCTAGATAGTAGAGCTTTGTCTGAGGAACAGCTGGTAAAAAATTTTTCCCACTTTGTGGGCTGTCTCTTCACGCTGTTGGTGGTTTCTCTGATTGTGCAGAAGCTTTCAATAAGATCAAATTCTACTTGTTGACTGTTTGTACTAGTTCATGGGCAACTGAGGTTTTGTTCATGAAATCTTTTCCTATGCCAATGTCTTAAAGAGTTCTATCTAACCTTCTTCCAGCTGGTTTAGTATTCCTGTTTTAATATTTAGCTCTTTAATCCATTTTGATTTTAGTTTAGTGCATGGTGAGAGGTATAGGTCTAGTTTTAATTTTTCGCAAGCTGAAACCCAATTTTTCCAGCACCATTTATTAAAGAGGCTCTTTCCTCCAGTAAGGGTGTTTGGCTCCTTTGTCGAAGATGAGGTGGCTGAGTGTGTCTGGAGTTATTTCTATACCTTCTAATCTATTCTGCTGGTCCTCGGGTCTGTTACTTTGCCAGTACCATACTGTTTGTAATCACAGTGGCTTTGTAGTATAGCTTCAAGTTGGGAATTGTGGTACCTCCTGCCATGTCTCTGTTGACTAGAATGGCTTTTGCTACTCTTCTTGTTTCAAATGAATTTTTTTGTATTGTTTTCTCAAGGTCTGTGAAGTATGCTGCTGGGATTGGAATGGCATTATAGCAGTTTTGGAAGTACGGCCATTTTCACTGTATTGGTTCTTCCTACCCAGGAGCAGGGGATGTCTTTCCACTTTCTGATATCCTCTTTGATATCTTTTTTCAGAGTGCTATAGTTTTCAAAGTAGAGGTCTTTGATTTCTTTCATTAGATTGAGTCCTAGGTATTTCAGTTTTTGGATGCTGTTGTGAAGGAAGTTGTTTCTCTAGTTCCTTGTTCAGTGATTCTGTTGTTCATGTAGAGGAAAACTATGGATTTTTGTGTGTTGACCTTGTATCCAGCCACTCTACTGAATTTGGTTATTAAGTCTAAAAGATTGTTTGTGGAGTTCTTGGGTTCTTTATATAGAGTATCATGTTGTCAGCAAATAATGACAATTTGACTTCATTTCCTATCTTTATTCCTTTATTTCTTTCTCTTATGTAATTGCTGTGGCTAATGTTTCTGAAACTATATTGAACATGAGTGGTGATAGTGGACATCCTTGTCTTGTTCCAGATTTTAGTGTGATGGATTTCAGTTTTTGATCTTTTAGTATGACATGGGCTGGTTTTCATAAATGGTTTTTATCAGGTTGAGGTAGAGACCATCTATCCCAATTTTTTGTAGGGTTTTTTTTGTTTGTTTGTTTGTTTTTTGAGACAGGGTCTCACTATGTAGTTGAGACTAACCTGGAACTCTCTTTGTAGCCCAGGCTGGTCTCAAACTCACAGCGAGCCTCCTGCCTCAGCCTCCCTAGTGCTGGGATTACAGCACCAGGCCCAGCTTTTGTAGGGTTTTTATCATTAATGTGTGTTGGATTTTTATACTGATCTTTTCTAAAGCATGGTCAAAATGGGCCAGTTTCTTCAAAAAATCATCATGTAGCAGAGAATTGAAAACAAGGCATCAAGTCATCTGGTAAAGGATCATTAGAAAAATGAAGATCTTGGAACTGAGGAACAGGTGGACAGCAACAAAAGATTTTCCAAGAAATTAAGTTCCAAGAGTTACTTTATTGAGTAGGAGTTTCCAGTATCAGACATACTAGAGAATTGCTGTCTGTTACAGAGTCTTAAATCACCATTCCTGTGGATGTCTCTGGAAAGTGCTGTGCTGTAAAAATGCTATTTAAGGTTTAAACTAGAGCTTCTGAAACGTACTTGAGCATGGAACTCTGTTTTTTAAAATATTTATCCATCAGCATCCATCAGAGGTATACATCTGGGATTCACACTGTGGGAATAATACTATTAAGGAAGTTTTTGTTTGTCTTTTAAATATAAAGAATATCCAACAAAAACCAAGCAGGCAGGATTTTATCTTATCATGTTTTTAATCAGAGCAACTACATTCACACTCAGAGTCTCAGCTCTCTGTGGTCTTTTCTTTCTACCTACTGACTCTTGGGTCACTGCAAAGACAAGTGGTGACCTCAGCCTTTGCCTGGCATTTCCCTTGGGGCCCCAGGACACACAGCACACCATCAACAAACCAAGCAAAAGAGAATTAAGTCCTGGTGATGCCTCCCCTACCCCAGGGATGCACCTCTGCTCACTGAGCGGCTGCTCAGTGACAACTAATTGCTTTTCAGCTCAGGCTACACAGCTTTCTCACATCCATTATTCCTGACAGTCACATTTGCTGAAGCTTCATTTTTAGGGAATAGAGTATGAGGAAGAAGGCAAGAGAGAGAAAGCAATGGTGGGCAG
The DNA here is from genome assembly GCF_012274545.1 of Fukomys damarensis. Lineage (NCBI taxonomy): Eukaryota > Metazoa > Chordata > Mammalia > Rodentia > Bathyergidae > Fukomys > Fukomys damarensis. The sequence continues at coordinate 24,396,200 of NW_022900913.1, read as the reverse complement.
GAAATTGCTTTTTATCTTTATTATAAGTTAGATTACATCTTTAGAACCCTTCACTTCCAAATGACAAGAAGTCCTTTCTCAGTTGTTGCTTTGGGATGCAAGGTTGGAGGTTGCAAACTGCAGGGAAGTGTAGCCATGATCTGTGTTCAGGGAGAGAGGAAGAGCACCATCCATGGAGGGTAGGCAGTTTCCATCCTGGGGCTCTGATAATCTGGTCACTAGCAGCAGTATGGCGAGAGTATGGCAGCATGGACAGGGTGTGGGGCATGCTTAACAAAGAGGTGCTAGGACAGAGAGCTGTAAGTCGAGAAAAACAGCCCGGTTGGCCCCTTCCTTCAGGCAATTCTGAAGAAATGGTGATCTTGGAAAACAGATGGCTGAGGGACGCGTGATGAAACACGATGAGAGGCAGAACAATCCAGAACGTGACTTTGAGAGAGCACCATGTGGGCACATGGAAGGGGCAGGTATATTTCTCCAGGAAGACAAAGTTTCCTGGAGCAGAAATAACATTCCTAAAGAAGATAAGGAGGGCTGTGTTTGTTGTTTGAATCTTTAATACCTACTGGAGGAGCTTTAACTTGAGCTTGCCTTCTTCTGTGAGGCAAAGTACTTTCAAAGATTCCAGGAGAATTTTTAGAGATCATGTCTAGAGGGAAAGAGGAAAAAAAACCCCCAAAAAACCCACAATCATGACCCTCAGGGCTTATTGCCCAGCCCTGAGACCTGAAGGTTTGAGAGATAAAAATAAAGATGAAGGGGAGAGGGTGGGTAATGGAGGAAAACAAGAAATGGGCCCTCTGAATTTGTACAGAGAAATGGTCATCCAGAATCCCCAAATTATTTTGAAGTCTTGAAAAAGGGAAGCGTCTCCTTTGTTTATTAATGCTTTTCTTTTTAAAAAAAGAGATTAGAATCACACTTTACTGCTTTGTCATAAGAAATGTGACCCTCAGGTGAATCCTGGAAGCGAAAGGAGTAAGAAATGGACGGGAGTGCGGCAAAGCACCAGCTTCCAAGCGTCCACGCATATTCCTCCTACGGTGGTGGGCAGAGGGCACATCTGTGTGCTGTTCCAAGGCCAGACGCCCACCCCCACCTGTGCGTGAACTTTCTGGGCTTAGCTGTGTTGACGCCATTGGTTAACCAGAGCCTGAGGTCACTACACTCGAGATTTGAGTTCTTCACTAGCATTGGTTTCGTGTGGATATTGTTTTAATCAGAGGACTGCCTCCTTCCCTCTATTTTCAGATTCTTTGACAACTGCACGCAGGTGGTCATTTCCAACTTTTAGTCAGATACTCAGCTTGGATGTGGCTGCTTGAGAGATCGCCTGAGGTGCAGGGCCTCTTGGCTAGTTTCTGGGTCTGTCACAGAGGATTGGTCAGTGTGTTGTTGTTGACTTGATGTCTCCATGGGGATAAGGAAGGATGGGGGCTTCCTATTTTTCCCTCCTTCCAATATCACTCTTCTCAAATTTCCTTATTCCTAACTTTAAATGATATTTAAGAACGCACACATGTCATTAAAATTTATGTGAAGAATTCGCCCAAATGGTCCTTTCCTTCTGAGTTCTTTCCCTCCAGTGCAGCTCATAAACATCATTTGCCCTTTGTGGTCAGTTGTTGTTTGGTTGAGGTCGGTGAGTTTCTCTACTTCTTTTTGGTCTGTTCTAATCTAGAAACCACACAGCCTGTAAGGGCAGAGATCAGTGGCTGAGGGAGAGAGCATGTGGCATGCTGGGGACTGCCTAGGGAAAAATTATCCTTAGGAAGCCTGGCAGCCTGACAGCCTGATCTCAGAGCCTGCCGGGGCTGCAGTTCTGGGAACGGGGTGCTTTATGGGCAGGATCCCAGGGGATGATGACTCTGGCAAGGTTCACCCTGACACTGAGAGCTTCAGAGGGCTCTGCTCATAGCTCCCAGCCGCCAACAACATGGATAATGATATCTTAGTCACTGCCTGACATCCTAGTAACTCTCATTTGGACAAAAAAAGGCATTTCTGTTTTCAAATAACCCCCTAAGCGCTTAAGAAAAAAAATCACAATCTTAATGACTCGCTCTACTGAGCTCCTCCTTGACTTCAAGTCAAATTATTCCCAGTTTGTTCACTGTGGAAAGGAAGTGTGCAGTGGAAGGGGTGAGGGGGCAGAAGAGGGGCTGAAAAAGGCCTATAAATGTCAGGCTAAATTTAAACAGCTGGAAAGAACACTCCAAATGGGGAAGGAACTAGGGAGAGCAGACTGGATTAGCCCTAAATTCTACACTCCATTTAAAATCTCCTCCTTCTGCAAGCCTGATACCATTTCACGGGTCCATCTGATGACTTGTGATTTGTTGCCAGTTATTGCACTTAGCCAGCTCCACTCAATAGCCACCATAAGTTGATGCACAACTGTGAGCTGCTCCCAGGGTAGGACAATCACACTAAAGGGACAAGAAGAACATTCACGGCCTTAGCATCTCAGGTAGCAAATGAAGCTTGGAAAACAGACAGCCGAATGAGGCTTGTCTCCTCTACTGATCAAAGCTGTGTCCTTCAGACTGATGGAGTTCACTCCACTGGGGTCAGTCCCTGCCCCTCAAAGAAGCAGCACAGGGCTGCTGAATTCTTACAGTAAGAATTTGTTTTGGTCAAATAAAAGCTGGCAAGAACCTGAATCCCTCATACATTGCTGGGGCAGAGGGAGTACCTGTATATGGCACAGCCACTGTGGAACAGTTTGACAATTCCTCAAGAAATTAAACAAAGTACCCTATAACATAGCAATTTCATTCTGGAGGTCCATACCCCAAAGCATAGAAAACAAGTGCATAAACAAAAACTGGAACACCAGAGTCTGTGACAGCAATGTTCAGAACAGCCAAGAGGTAGAAGCAAACCAAATAACCATCAGTTGATGAATGGATCAATAAAATAGGGAACAGCCACATAGCAGAATATTATTTAACCATAAAAAAGGTTGTACTGCTGTATGCAAAATCATAGGCACACTCTAAAAATATTAAATACTAAGTAAAAGAAACCAGACACAAAAGGCCGTGTGTGGTCTGATTCTGTTGATATGAAATTCTTTGAAACAAAGAGCAATTAGTAGTTTCCAGGGACTGCAGGGAAAGGAAACAGAAAACGACAGGTAAATAAATGTGAGATTTCCTTTGGGATGATGATAGTGTTCAAGAACCATGTCATAGTTACTTTCTTGTTGCTAGGACAAAATACCCAATTCCCACAAGTTAAAGAAAGAAAGGTTTATTTTTGGCTCACGGTTTGTAGAGATTTCAGTCTATGTTTGGCTGGTTCCAAAGCAGAGAAGCACGGCAGAGGGGCATGACAGAGGAGGAAGAGCTCATGGAAAGGCAGGTAGGAAGCAACAGGCCATCGAGAGAAGAGAGGAGAAGATCTGTCTATCTAACTGTTTGTCTGTCTGTCTATCTATCCATTCTTCCTGGCCACGCCCACAGTGCCCCACCCCTTCCCACCAGTCTTCGCCTCCCAACACCACAGCCAGCTAGAAACCCATCAGTGGACTGATCCAGTCTCTCACATGCATGATCCAGTCACCCTTCAAACGCCCCACCTATAAGCACATGAGGCTTTGGGTGAACATCTATATATAAGCCATAATGTTCCACCTCCGGTCCTCAAAAGACTCACGAGCACTTCTTCATGCAAAATGCAATTAGCCCATCTCTAAGAATTGCCCAAGTTGTAACAGTTTCAGCATTGCTAGACAGTACAAATCCAAATTCTCTTCTGATATTTAAGGCAAACTCTTAGTTGTGAGCCCCTGTACAAAATGAAATGAGAACAAAATACTTCCAACATACAATAGCACAAAATAAAAAGAAATTCTCATTCTAAAAGGTAGAGGGCTGGGGATTTAGCTCAGCAGTGCCATCGCCTGCCTCCTTGCAAGCACTAGGTCCTGAGTTTGATCCCCGGTACGAAGAAAGAAGAAAGAAAGAAACAGAGAGAGAGAGAGAGAGAGAGAGAGAGAGAGAGAGGGAGGGAGAGAGGGAGGGAGGGAGGGAGGGAGGAAGAAAGAAAAGGTAGAAATGGGATAGAAAGAAATAGAACCAAACCAAATCCAAAATCCATCATGGCAAAGATTAAATCCCATAGTTCCATGTCCAGAAGTCTTGGGCAGCCCCTATGGCACCCCTATAGCACTGCTGCTGGTTGTGACCCTCACTGCCTCCCTCTGCTCACTCTCTGCGCTTCCCTTGAACCCTCCACATTCCTGGCCTCTCCATCCTTCTGAGGTCTCCATGACTTCACATTCACAACACCACACACTGCCCTCTCAGGAGCACACTATCTGGTCTCCTGGTTTTCTTCTGAAATTTGGGTGGAAGCCATCCTGACCCTAAAACTCTAGCACTCTGAATATGCCATAAGCATCCAGCCTGTGGATGATGCCAAGGTCTGCTGCCAGCAGGATCAGTAGCCCAGCCATTCTGAGTGCCTGGATAGCTGAGCTTTGTGAACTCAAGGCCACAGTTATTCTGGAACATGGTGTCCTGAGGCTCTCTTCTGAAAGTAAAGTCTTTCACTTCTGCAATTTCCAGGCTGCGAAGGGTGGAGTTTTGCCCTCAGGTCATCTTTTCTATTATCCTTTTCCAAAGTACTTGCCTTTTAATGCTAATCTTTTCAACACAACCAAGTTCTCTGCTCCATTTTTGTAGGCTCCAACTTTACTAGAATTTCTTTCTAGCCTAACTCAAAACTTTTCAAATTGTTCTGCTGGCCATTTGCTCTTGATTTTCTAGGTAGAGCTAGCTAAATCCTCCGAGTAGCCATGCTACCACCTCCTATTAGACTCCCTTGAAATTTCTTCTGGCAGATTAGTCTGCTGCCCTTAATCACAGTCTCCTGAAATGTTTTTAGTATCTGCAAAATGAGAATCAAATTTTCTGCCAAACCATAACACCCATGGCCCGGAATCCAACTGCCACTCTAGTTTTTCCTCCTAACTGAAACCTCCTTAGCCTGGTCATTACTGGCAGAATTTCTACCACATTCTGGTCCCCTGAGCTCTGGTCAGAATCTGCCTTCAAGCTCAGTTCACAGTATTTCAAGGCTGCTTCTCCAGCCAAAATCTCCAAACCTTTCCATATTTCTTCCCACCAGCTAGTTTGAAAGGCTCCTGAATCACATGGTCACAGCAACAATCCTACTCTTGGTATCAAAGTCTGCCTTTGTTATTTTCTCATTGCTGGGACAAAATACCCAACACCTACAAGTTAAAGAAAGAAAGGTTTATTTTGGCTCATAGTTCCTAGAGGTTTCAGTCCATATTCACCTGGTTTCATGGCAGAACAGCGTGGCAGAGGCATGATTCACAAGCCATCAAGAGAGGAAGAATACGCATGCATGCACGCGCACGCACACACACACACACACACACACCCTCCAGGCCTCTCCACAGTGCCCCACCCCTTCCCACCAGGCTTCACTTTCCAACATCACAGCCAGCTAGAAACATCACTGGACTAATCCAGTATCACACATGCACGACCCAGTCACCTCCCAAAGTCCCACCTACGAATGCATAAAGCTTTGGGGGGACATCTATATATAAGCAATAAAAAAAACAGATACCAGTGATGATTGCAAAACAATGTAAGACTACCTAATGTGACTGAATTGTACACTTCAAAATGCTCAAAATAATAAATTCTATGTCTAGTGTGTATTACCAAATGCATACACAGAAAAATTAGTCTTGGTCAATTACACCTACCTACCTCGAGTGCCACGCCTTTTTCTGTGGCCCTGCTAGTGGTGACTGCTAATACTTTCACCCATGCCTTGGGCTTCTCACAATCCATATACTCAGTCTAGATGTTGTGCAGGGATTTCTCAGGGTCAGATCTGGATATGGTGCCAGGGAGAGCTTGGCTTTGCCCTCTTACACCAATTATAAGGCCCTCATCTGATGGTCTCAGATCAACACACAACCAAGAGAAAATGGTCATCACTTCATTATAATAGTATCATTGCTAAATCTAGCTGGTCTTTACAAAAATCTAACTCGAGTCTATTCTATTACTCTGTTCATGACTTTGAAAATTAAAGCTCATTAGGTTGTAGGACAAACATTCAGAACCTCTGCTGGAATAATAATGGACCGAGAGGCTTCAATACAACTCTTATAGCTTTACCATTATCTGTTGGCGCCATCAAGGATTTTGAAGAAGTTAACTAATTTTTGCATTTCAAGAAAGTAAGAAACCGCACATTAAATTATTGAATGAATAGTGGACTCCAGATATTTAAGAGGGATTTCTCCTGTAATATTTAACCAAATTGCATGAGTTTTGGTCTGCATATAGAGAAACGGTCATCAAGGTCTAGTATACATAGAATCTCATTAGGTAGACACCTATTCATTTAGAAAGACAAACTTCCAGAGGTCTGAGTCTGGAGGTTTTCACAAAGTCTCTTTGGCTCTTGAACCTGATCCTTTAATGTCTTCTTTTTTTTTTTTTTTTTTT
>NW_022900913.1:24387486-24389677 GCF_012274545.1 Fukomys damarensis | reverse complement strand
GGGTTTTTTTGAGACAGGGTCTCACTGTATAATTGACTGACCTGGAACTCACTATATAGCCCAGGCTGGTCTTGAACTCACAGCGATCCTCCTGCCTCAGCCTCCTGAGTGCTGGGATTACAGGCATGTGCTACCATGCCCGACAACTAAAATATGAATTTTAGATATGGCCCTCTTCTTTTTGTTCGAAGAATACCAATTTTCTCCTAATTATTCAACTTCTTAGTATCATCTTTTTTCCCCTTCCTTTATCCCTCAAACTGAGCTTTGAAACGTCTCTCAGATCTTTTTTCCTTTTCTGCTTCAACCCCAATTGGAAGAGCCCAGCTCATTTTTCATCTTGAAGTCACCAGACTAATAGTCCAGACTAAAACACTGCTGTGTTGCTGCAATTTATCTATTTCAGTAGCTTTTCAGCGTGGTTTCTAATACTATCTCCTAAATTAAGAACCTACAACATCATATTTAAATTTTCTATCCTAATATTCTAGCCTCTTTACAGTTTGGCCCTACCTTTCCATCCCTGAGCTCTTAAAGAGCCCTAGTATAGCCCCAGGTCAACCCCACTGCTGCTTAACCTGGCCCAACAGTAAACACATTTCCTCAGAGTTTCTGCTCAACTGTGGACTTCTGGAATGCTCTCCCTCTCTCCTCTGCACTATTGTTCACTTAGCAAATGTATGTTACAGCTTCTCTGTGCCATGGCCTAAGTGCTCAGGATATACAAATGGACAAAACCGACAAAGCTCTCTTGCTAGGACACCTCCCCGGGACACCCTGTTGCCCTGTAGTCACCTACACCCCTCTAGTCCCAGTTTTTCCCAAAGGTCTTTATGATAACCCTAGACATGTCCAGTTGTCCCCTTATTTTTATTGATCAGAGCATTTGCTTGATGTCATGATAATGCCATGCACTGTTCCCTTATTACTGCTGTAGGCTTGTTTCATGAAACTTCTGGAACTATTTCCTGCTAGGAACTGTGAACCTAGTGTGTTGCCTAAGAGTCACACTAAGTGCACTAGACCTATACATATATGTCATAAGGCAATTATACCTGAACCCATGAGAAGAGCCACCAACCCAACAGCACTTTACTCATTAAGGGCCAACCTCCCTTGTTGGCTCCTTTAAAAAGGCCAAACACACAAGCCCCCTTTTTCTACCTATTCTGACAGCCAGGCATCCTCACACTTCATCTGTGAGATGCTCTTCAATTAGTGTCCTGGGGTAGAAGGTGCTATCTATAAACCATACTCCTTTGGAAAACTCATAAAGCATTCACTCATTTTCTTGTTCATCTCTTGCTTTTAGGCATTTGAATGAACAACAAAGATATAGTTCCTGCCCTCATCAAACTTAGCCTGTTACTAAGAAGTTCCTCACCATAGAGTTTGTTGTTGCTTGGTGATAGTGAGGATTAAATTCAGGGACTTACATATGCTGGGCAAGAGCTCGACAACTGAGCTACATCCTCAGCCCTTTTTATCTTTTGGGACGGGGCCTAAATTTCCCAAGCTGGCCTTGAACTTGCAATCCTCCTGCCTCAGCCTCCTGAGTAGCTGAGATTACAGGCATATGCCATCCTATACACACCGTGCAGCAAAGAGATGTCAGGTTTGTTGGTTTAACTGTGATTTCCCAAATCATACTGTCCATCGCCTTCTGAGAATCACCTAACAACATTCTGTAGTCACAAGTTAGACTTTAGACTCCAAAGAGAAGGCCAGCAGATCAGGCTAAAGGAGAGTTTTAAGTGAAGGAGTAAAGAACCGATCTTTTCATTTCATAGAAAGAAGCTTTGATTCCTCAGTCTCTAAAGAACCTCACGTGCACCAACAGCTGTGGAAATCATCCTTTTAGTAGACACCGTGGTTATGAGGAGGGTGGTCACAATGCACTATGATTCTGTCTGCCTCAGCTGGCTCATTCTGTTCCCTCCCAGGCACCCAGAAATAACAACAATGGAGATGATAGAGGACGAAGGTGGGATGTGGGTAGGCACAGACAAAGGGAGGTAGGCGCTGCTGCTGAGACGCTGCTGTGGGGGCACTCGCCACTCATGGTTACACAGAGTCTTGCTAACCGGGTTAAAATTGGGGCAACGCTAATGGCTCATTGGGGGTGAGCACCTGTTGGAAACTGCAGTGGAAGAGGAGGAGGAGGAGGAGGAGGAGGAAGAGGAGGAGGAGG
>NW_022900913.1:24354554-24387457 GCF_012274545.1 Fukomys damarensis | reverse complement strand
GGTAGGCGCTGCTGCTGAGACGCTGCTGTGGGGGCACTCGCCACTCATGGTTACACAGAGTCTTGCTAACCGGGTTAAAATTGGGGCAACGCTAATGGCTCATTGGGGGTGAGCACCTGTTGGAAACTGCAGTGGAAGAGGAGGAGGAGGACTAAGGAGTGAGAATCAATCAAGCAGGACCGGGAACATTCTGTAACGAGGGAATGTGGGGAGGTGGTGGGGAGCAGCAGGGCTCCTCTGATGCTTTCTGACTCCCTAGTTTTGCTTTGAAGACAGAGGCCTTGTTCTTTTATACTGGGAGGAAGTGGACACATTTATCCACCTGGCCTGCATTCTCTACCCTTCCACCTCTGGGGAGGGAAGAGGGAAGGAGTTGCTTAAGATAATAAAGGAAAGGAGAGGGAGAGGAAGGGACAAAGCGAGGGGAAAGGAAGGCCGCAAGGAGGACCTCCTTCAAGAGAAGACGATTGCCCTTCGTTTTAAAGAACTCCAAATTCGATGATTTCTGAGATCTAAGATGACCCACTCTCCGGGACTGTATCAGACATGTTTTTCTGGGGCTCCAGTACAAGGGTAAAATCCAGGGCCCCACAGCCCTCCCATCACATTCCTCCTCTGTTTTAGAATTTAAAAATGTTTTATGGTACAGGGGATTGAGCCCAGGACCTCCACACGGAGGTACACTCCCAGCCCTTTTTTTCTTCACGTTTTTTAATTTTGAGACAGGGTCCTGCTAAGTTGCTAAATTGCCTAAGCTGGGCTTGAACTTATAATCCTCCTGCCTCAGCCTCCCAGAGTGCACCACTATGCCCGACCCTCCTTCCTTTCACACCCCCCAGCCCAGCAGCTGCCATCACCTGAGTGAGCCTCCCTGCTGGGCTCTGGGATCCCTTCTGGAGGCAGTTGGGCTGAGAGGCTGCTGACCCCAGGGACTCTCGGTGCTGGAATGACCTCAGATGTGTTCTTCCTGATGGTGGCTGGCACAGTTTAAGGTGGGCAGCCTTCCAAGGTGCTCTGAATCATTCATGGATTGAGCAAAGTTTGCTGAACCCCTGCTAAGTGTCAGGCTCAGAAGGGATATGTAATACACTTGAGTTAAGGTCCAGGCCCTCAAGAAGTTCAAATCTAGTGAGGCCGGGAGCAACCGGTAGCAGCATCCAAGAACGGCACCTGAGATCGTCGGATGGAGCTGCCAGCTGCCCGTGGGACAAGGATACAGCAGATGGGCCCCAGCCTGGGTGGACTGCTGAGGGTGGACGGGACCCAACATGAGGAATGAATTAGGGAGACAGACAGGAGCTGGAATTAACAGTGCAATAAAAGCAAAAGCTAATTCACCCTCGGAAGCCAGAGCACTTTACAGGGCAAGAGGCTGGGCTGAGAAGCCCAGCTGACTCCTCCTCCTGACCCGCAGCCCACAGAAAAACAGCAGCGGCCAGGCCAGGCACAGCTGCTGCCTTTAGGGAAGGGAGGAGGATGAAGTCTGCACTGCCCCCCCGCCAGAGGCACCCACACCCCAGACTGGGAGACTGAGGCTAGAAAACCACCACAACTGCCTCTTTTACACGTGGACCCTTTCGGAAGGATGTGCCGATGATTCAGGAGTGTCCCCTCAGCCCCTGGGCTGTACTGGACCCTGGGCACCTTCATTCACATGTTCTCTATATACTGTAACCAAATGGCCCTGGCCCACTTGATTCAATGCAGAACAGAATTCTAAAATGTGTGCAGTGGTGATTTAATTTTCTCTCTTCTATTTGTTGAGTTCACTGGACTGCTTGCAGCACTGAGGGCTCCTGGCACCCTGCCCTATGAGCACACGCGTATGGTACTTGTCTGCGGGGCTAAATGTGGAAGGCAGGCAGGACAGGCTCCTGTCTGTGAGGCACCAGCAGTGCCCAGCAGTGGCATGGGCGCCTAGGCAGAGGTGTTCCCACACCATCTCTGAGTGAACCGCTGCCACCTCTGCCGTGTCCCACCTTCGCAGGTGTAGTTCCTTGGTGGGCCCCACGGGGTACCTAGTATCCCAGTATCCAGAGGTCTCACTCCCCAGACACCAGAATGTTCCCAGACCTGCCACAGACCCCACTGGGGCCACAGGGCTCCACACTGCCCAAAGGAATGGCTGATCTCGCTGTATGAGGTCTTCCCAAGTTCTCCTGTTCCTTTCCTTGATTAATCATTGACCACATATGAACAAAGGATGATTGTTTGGTGGGTGCCAGGGATATGGTGATAAACCAAAGTGGTCCTTATCCTTGGAAGGGAGAAGGCCTTTGGCTCTTCTCAGAGTGTATAATGGACCATCAGAAAAAGGCCGAGGTTCTCTACTCTCATTTGGATGCTGGGCTGCATTCCCAAGGGGCTCTTAGGTCAGAGGTGAGCACACGACCGGAGCCCTGTGGCCAAAGCTGACCAAGGCCCTGTGCCAAAGGCACCAGCCTGCCACACTTTACAGCAATCCACCCCGTTCAGTAGCTGTCCCTGTCCTTCTCCATCACACCCAGCCCTTTGTGTGTCCCATTCCTCCAAAGCCCAGGGCACACTTTAACCTATCAGCAGCCAGCATTGGTTCAAGCCTTCTTTAAAAACCTAAAAACAATCCAAATTAATTAAAGAGTAAAACAAAGGAGAGACTATAGGAGCAGACTTTTGAAAATGGGGAATGGGGTCAGGAGAAAGGGAAAAGGGAAGGACAGGGGAGGGTGAAAGGATCAAAAACGGGCAAGATGTATTTATCCAATTACCCCAAATGAATGTAACTACTATGTGTTACATACACCTGCTCTCTGCCCATGTGGCATGGCCGGGCCACCTTCATCTGCTGTGGACATCGGCCATTTAGCAGCTGGGACTCCACTTCACAGAGAGCTGGGCAAACTGTTTTGAAAATACAGTCATGTTTCCCTTCCCAGTGTACCTATCACACAAAGTTCAAATCTTTTTAAGAATGTTTACTCTAAAAGCACAGAACACGTTAGCATGTGTTGTTCATTTTCCTTTGCAAAATATACAACATGCCGCCTAAAGATTAAAAACAAAAAGCAATTTCCATAGCTAAAGCCTGGGAGCCTTTTGGAACAAGACATGCTCATAGGAGGAGGCAGAAACAGAATACAGTACAGTGTCCAATGAACTGAGCTGTGTGTGTCATTTGTACAGAATGGGGCAACCCGGGAGCCCTGCAAACTCTGCAAGCCCCCCCACCCCCATGCTGGTCACAGCGGCTGCCACAGATTTCCAAGCCCAGGAAACTTCAGGCTCAGTGTTTTCATTTTGACCCCCACCTATTTTTTTCTGCGTTACAATTTGCTCCTTTCTACAGCAAAAACAAAGAACCATCCAGAAACGGTGGAAGGAGAGACAGCTCAGAAGCCAACACAAATGAGGAGCTGCTTGTCACCGAGGCAAGCCAGACCACAAGTTCTAGGTATCAGTGGTTTGTCCAGAGGGTGTGCCCTGGGAAACCTACCAAAGGCGGCCACCGGTCGGCCAGGGCCACCACTACCCTGTCATCGACTCGGGTGCCTGTAATTTTCAGGCAGGACGCCCCACATCACACGGCATCCACATCCTTCTCTGTGCTTTTTATAACATCAATGCTGAGTTTTCGCTGAACAAGCCCTCACTTGTCCAAGCCTCGGTTAGTCTGTTGTATAACATATGTACATTGGTATTTTGATTGACTCTTGAAAAACACCAAAAGTTCAAGGCGGAGTTCCGTGTTGTTTCACAGAACCACTTAAGTTACCCATCGTGAGCCCTGGCAGGCACTTTTGTGGTCGCGTAATTTAACCTACTCTTCTAACCCCTGAGGAAATGAGGTCAGGAAAGGTAAGTTCAGTATCCTACTAAGTACGACAGGATCATTCCAGAAAGAGTCATCATCAGAATCCAGACTCTCTGACTTCAGTACCAGAGCTCTTCTTATTTTGAGAGACCAAAGAACAAGACTTAATCTTTTAAAGCCATGCTCCACTTGGCCATGGTAAGAGAAAACGAGAAAAGTTCCTTAAAATACACAAAGAAGCCGAAGTCTGATAATAGCCAATTAAGTTAATACACTTTCCCAATTAAATCTTCTACACAGGAACAGAATCATGGAATCAAGCGTCTCAGCTCATCTTCTAACAGAGTTCCTAATGAGCTGCGGAAGGCCTGAAGTTGAAGAAAGAGGAAAAAGGCAACCAAGAACCTGAAAATCCAGGCTCCAACCCCCATCCCCTGAGCACAGAGGGATTCCCATAGGCTCCTGGTCCCCAGGCCCAGGACTACAGGTGAGCATTCCTCCCCCTCCTCCCGGTGGTTCCCCATGAAGATGGGGCTGGGGGACAGGTCCCTCAGAGCTGGCCGCTGCTGAGGACTGCGTGGGGATCAATGAGGTGCTGGTGGTCAAGAGCAGCAAGCTGAGGCTGAGATGCACTGCGTTAAGCCCAACATCATTATTATTAAACCTACAATTTAAAACCAATTATACTTTGCAGAAGACTGCAGCCTCCATTTAAACCACTCCTGGAGGAAAACAAAAAAGCCTGCGATGCAGAGTTCAAGGCAAATGACAGAAGTGCTTATGGCACATGGAGCTGGGATGTGGGCCACACTGCTAGCAATAACCCTGGGGTTCCCACTCAAATGCAAACGAGACAATGGGATGAGGGTGCTAGACAGCAAACACAGGATGCAAGCATCCCCCTTTTACCGAAGAGAAGCTAGAGAGATCTCAGAATAAATTTACTTATTTCTCTGCAGCTGGAGGAAGCCTAACACCTGTGAATAAATTAGAGGTTTCAATTGGTAGCCAGGGCTTCTAATGGTGCCCTCCATGGGGGAAAAAGAAAAAGAAAAATGACATCACTCGCTATCATTTAGAAACCAGGATTTTTCATGCAAAAGGTTTGAACTTGCTGCCTCTCCTGACAAAGTAGTTATCCATGCCTGCCTCACAAGTGCAAGGTCCTGAGTTTGATCCCCAGTACCCCCCCCCACACACAAAAAGCAGTTACCCAGTGACACTGTGGCAATGACTGGGGCCAAGGCTTGGCTGTCAACTTTGGATGACTGCCTACCCTGGTCTCCACCCCTCCCAATCGCCCCTGACAAAGAAAACCTACACCCGTGGCCTTTATCATCATGCATGCACTGTGCTCTTGCTAAGTGAGGTTGCAAAGAAAGCAAAATCTTCCTTCTAAAGGTGTCTACAAAAGTTTTTCTTATATGCACCCTGCTTCACTTATTTGTTATCTACTCGACACAGCTTGGACATTTGGCTATTTGATTCTTGGTCCAAATCTCCTTCAGGAGACAAGTGTCCCGCAGTAGCTGAAAATACTAGTTGTAAAGGAGGTCCATTTCAATTAAAGTAATCTTCATCAAGAGCCTATGGGGGGGGGTCTAGAGGCTGGGTGGGGCCTTAGGGAGGGGCTTACAGGTAATGAGGCCCATTGCTTTCACATTGGCCACTTCAGCTCAAAGGACTGGGTACCACACTGGGGAAGATGACATCATAAGAAAGACTCAAACCACTGTGGGTTTGGTGGAGTCAGAAACCACATCTGGCCAGGACATTTGGAAAAGCACATGGAAGAAACAGTGTGTGGAATGGGCTTCAGTGGTATTTTCACAGTAAGGAAGGAAAGCAAGAGAGATCTGCTCAAGAGAAAGTGGGAGAGCTTTGCAGCGGCAAAGAGGCACGGAGTGTGCAGAGAGCAGTGAGTAACGGTCCCCCAGAGATGATGAACTTGGGAAGGGAGGGGCCAGGCGACTGAACTTCTGGATTCTATTCCCACCTCCTTCCCCAGCCAGTTTCAGGTAGGCAGAGGCGGCATCCCATTAAGCACACTGAGAGTGCTACTTTCATGAGGAGCTCACGTACCAGAGCTCCCACCACCTCCTGGGAGGATGATGCCACGGAGTGCTACCAATCCACAGCCCTGGTTGTTTGTGAACCCCAGCATTTAATGCAGCAACTACTGGGACCCAGGTCTCTGCTTGCAGTGTGCCTCTCTATGAGGCACAGTTCCTGCCTTTGCAAAGGAAACGCAAGCAGGAAACGAGCAGACACATGGGTTTAACATCATCTTTCCACCAGCTTTGGATAGAAAAGCCTTGGACATCAGCCTTGGCTCCCGTCCAATCCATCCTCTAAACCCAGGCGCCTAACTTCAAAATGCATCCCAAGTCCAACCTCTTCTCGTTATCTTCACCGGCATCCTCCTAGCCCAAGACCCTGTCTCCCACCTGGACCTCAGCAAGGGCCTCCCACTGGTCTCCCTGCTTCTAGTCTAACCCCATAGTCTCTTCACACTGAAGAAAAGGTCAATTTTATCATTTTACCTTGTTTTTCAAACCACTGAGAGGCATCTCTTCATATATGACATAAAATCTGATGTCTACATGGTGGCTAAATAATCCTGCTCTAACTGCCTTTTCCCCTCATCCTACCCTTCTCACCTCACTGCAACCACAAGTGTTCAGGTATCTCCAGGCACCCACCAAGAGCCTGGCAGCCCTTCTAGGTGCTACACACACACTAGAA
The DNA here is from genome assembly GCF_012274545.1 of Fukomys damarensis. NCBI lineage: Eukaryota > Metazoa > Chordata > Mammalia > Rodentia > Bathyergidae > Fukomys > Fukomys damarensis. Next base: position 24,380,922 of record NW_022900913.1, on the reverse strand, counting down.
CTCTTTCTTGAATGCAGCAAAAATGTTCCTGCCTCAGGCCCTTTGCACTTATTCCTTCTGCCTGAAACCATCCACACCTCAGAACCAAACGGATATCCTCCACCTGTCACCCTCTCACGCCTTTCTAAATACCCTACCTTGCCTGGCACCCCTCACTAGCCAGCTCCTTTTCACCTGTTTTGGTTGCTTCCTAGCAGCTGTCCTTAGCAACACTGCCCAGCATTTTTCCTGTCTTCTCCCCTGGAACATAAGCTTCCAGGGGACAGGGTTTTCTTTTTTCTGTCTGGTTCACTGCATCGTGATGAGTGCTTGGCATATCACAAGGGCTATTTACAAAATGATTGGAATAAAGGCTAATCAGTGGGGTCCACTAAAGGAGGCAGCAGGAGCAGAAAGGAGAATGCTTAGGTGAGCTGCAGGAGGCCAGGGAGGACTAGAGGGATGAGCTGGGCTTCCGAGGCCACTTAGGAGGACATCAAGGCAAACAAGAACAGAGACTTCCACATGAGAGAAAGGCCATGGCTGCTTGTACAGATGTGGGACTTGGCATAGGAGGGGCTAGAGAGGACCATGTGGTGTGGGTGATCCAAGGATCCGGTCCTGGGGACCCTTAGCAGAAAATATTGGATAAAAAGACAAGACATGTTCTCCTGGTTTCTGGGGGCTAGTTGCTTATAAAGTCACTTTGCCATCTCCAGAAACTCTGGCTTAGCAACCTGGACGGCCCAGGAATCTGCAATGCAATGGGTCTGCGAACCACTGTACAGAAGATACCAGAAGCTCGAGTGGCAATGTCATAGCAGGATGCCGATTTTCTAACAATCGCTGTACTTCTCCTTATCCGTGCCAAGGTCCTCACTGAGAAGTGAGAGCCAAGGGCAGCTCAGTTGGGCTACAGTAGTCCTGGGGTGGAGGGAGGGGCCTGCAGAGCAATGCAGGGGCATTGGAGGGAGGCAGCAAGGCAGTGCAGGCAAGCACGAGGAAGGTGAAACGTTAGGAGTACACTGTCACCTGCTTCACTCTGGAATCAGCTAAGCATAATGGAGACAGATGTCTACCCTAGACTTACTGCCAGGCCAACTCCATCATCCTATCAGCTTGGTTTGCATATCCACTCTTCATAAAAAAACAGACAGACAATTCTGTGAGCCTCTGTGTGCCGCTGATCTAGGCCCAGAGATGCACAGATAGAATATCATTCCTGCCACTCAAGGCCCATTCAGTTCTACCAGGAGACAGATAAGGAAGGGTACAACTTCAAAACATTAAACCCTCCGTTCACAAATTTACAGGGATTTAAGAAGTGAATGTAAGGTACAAGACCTCGTGAAGGAGTAATCAATACAGTCACTTCTGCCTTGCTTGCATGCTTGCTTAGGGATACTCCTAATTTTTTAAGTAAGTGCTGACAAGGGATTGGTGCATCCCAAAGTCAGGGTTATCCCAAGTGCCATATTCCAGGCAGGGGGACCATTATGTTAGAAGACCAGTGCTAGGATGAGACACAGAATAGGGGAATCCACAAACACCATATACTTTCTAGAGCAATGAGCCCAGTCCCACCCCTGCCAGAATTGTGATGCATAGCTGACCTAAAATCTGTCCCTGCAACACACAGACAATCTAACGCCTGGAACTGCAATGCAAAGATAACCTAAATAGAACCTTCTCTGAGTCTTTGGTTTCAACCCCAGCCCAACCAAGCGTATGATCAGAGCTGCTGACAAGCAGCAAACTGGAGGGATTTAAATTTCACTTCCTTTAATTTTCCCATCTACTCCCTGCCAGGAGTGCCTGCATGCAGGGAACAGCCTTCTTCAAAGATGGCCAGCATGCAGGCAGCAAAAGAAAAACATCACAGAGGCTACTACTACTGCTGGGGAGGCGGCAGGGTCGGGGGTAAAGACCCAGCCTGCCTCCTCTCAGAGTCAGAGCCACTTGGGTTTTGGATGTTGCAATTATTGATATGTTTTGAAAAGGGGGCACCATTCCTAAAACCACTTGATGATCACTGTTTTGGTCCACTCAGCCACTTTACAGATGTGGGCTGGGATGCACGTAGGGGAAATGACAAGTCTGACATCATATCCAGCACTGTTATCTCAATATGGCAACTACAACAACAAAACAAAACACAAATGAATGAGTTGTGATGGGTCAAAGATTGTACTTGGCTGATCGAATACTTTGTTGCCCAGGCTGGCAAGCAAGGCTTCTACTTACTCCCAGACAGCTCATCCAAGTAAGCACAATACACTTACCAGGAACACTGTCAACCAGGCATTTCCAGAAGGAATCTCTACAGTGAAGGGTCAGCCACTTACTGCACTTTTCACTGGTGACTCCCATGAAGCCTGTGTTCATTCATAGTAAGCTAAGAAGGGGATGTTCTTGAGATTGTAAGTGGATCTGAAGTTTTAACAAAGACAAACGCAACATATCTAGGGAATCCTAACTCGCTTGTGTTCAGCTACCAGGCTTCTTCGGTCTTTCACTATGCCCTGTGGGCTGGGCAGGAGGTGCTGTCCCTGGTAGGGAATGATGTCAGCTGGTTTCAAAGGCAGAACTGTACAAGCTGGAGTGGGGACAAGCCACCTCTTTGAGATCACTTTGCATCTTGGGAAGGGAACCCTGGGAATTTGGAAAACACAGACGGGCACAGGATTTGATGGTTCCCCCACAAGCTGGAGTGGGGACAAGCCACCTCTTTGAGATCACTTTGCATCTTGGGAAGGGAACCCTGGGAATTTGGAAAACACAGACGGGCACAGGATTTGATGGTTCTGCCACCAGGGGGAGCAGGATTCAGGGTTGAATACGGTATGGAAGCTGGATGGCTTTGAAGAAAAGCCACTAAGCCGCAGAGCTCTCACTGGGAATCCCTTTGCACAAGTGTGGACAAGTGAGGACAAAAGGAAGTGGGTGTTTCGACCACTCTTCAAATGGGGGGCTTGGGACTGGTGAGGTTCAGGACACGCTAGCCACAGATGGGACACCTTGGCGTGAGGGGAAACAGCAGAAGCAGGGCCACTCTCATCTTCCCTTTGTCCTAAGAACCTCACTAGAGAGGTAGCCTCTCCCTAGCCAGGGAAAAGGAACATTCTTGACTCTGAAGACACAGGGACACAGAGAAGAACTTAAGCCAACAGGTCTTGCTAAATCCCCCTTACCGTTTGTTATTATTTTTTCATAACTCCTTTGTCCAATCCTATTGTTTCCAACTGTCATTCTTCATCAAAACTACCCATTAAAACAAATTTAGCTGTTTGGGGGATACTCACTTCCAAAGGCACCGTAACACATAAAATTTATATTACATGAATTTGTAGGCTGTTCTCTTGTTAACCTGTAATTTAGCATAGGGACCTCAGCCATGAACCTAAAGATGAGTAAGAAATCCTTTCTCCCCTATAAGTAAAACCCACCCCAGTCAAAGGGCACCCTAGGAGTGCAGAGGACAATAGAGGCACATTATGCCCAATAGCCTCTGAAATACAGGATGAAGGCAGTACCTTCCCACTTGAGGGTTATGTGCAATGAATCTAGTGTCCTAGGTGCTGCTTTGCTCCTGTTGTCCTCAAATAATAGCTTTCCCTTCACTAACCAAAGTATTGATGGAAAGTCATATGATCACCCAACTCACAAGGACTTTTGTCACATATTTTTCTGGGAACAATAAATTTAAAATACTATTTCTTTTTAGCACAATCTCTGTATACACCAAGGATGGCAAAAACTGTCACAGTCCATTTTCCACTTTCAGAGCCATGGTAGACATTGCTAATGGACCAGAGTTCGCTCTCCCACTGATACAGCTCACTTCCCACCTCCATACTCACAGCAGACATTGCTGATAGACTTCAGCTTCACTGATTACAGACAATGCCATGGGGTCTTTTCAAAACATTTCTCTAGACAGCTAAGAAAATGAATTGACACATGAGCCAGTACTGACTAGCTGTCACTGGTCTATACCTCATCTGTCTAGGAAGCCACTCAGGAAGGCTTCAACCTCTTAAGGGCATGAAGAAAAGCCTTAAAAACCCTTCCCTAGTTGCACCTAGGCATTTGTCCTGGCCAAAGACAAGACCATTGTCTCATTTCTTTGGGGATTGGCAGTGACTCCTGCCCAGGATGCCCGGAATCCAACCAGCATTCCTAACTTCCAGTCAGACCAAACCAACTAGAGTTCCAAGTTCTATTTAAAGCCCTATATTTTGTTGTTTATATTGCTCTAAGGAACAATCTATGCAGTGGCTTGCTATAATTCTAGGCCCTACACTTGGCTTTATGGATCAGGTTTCAGTAGCTTTTTTTCCCTCTCACAGATTTTGGCAATGGTAGAAGGCACATTTGAGGTAAATTCTGCTTAGATATAAAGTGATTCTTCCTACAATGTTATTTCTTGATATTACAGGGAAGATCCATCTGTATGGATGTTGGGTTAGGAAACACCTTATTATAATATGCAATGAATGCTAAATGTTTTCATTATGCTAGGACTGGGTAACAGAATATAATCTGAAGAAGACATGAAACTTTATAAAATATTCCTTACCTTCAAGAGAGGAAGGGGAAAGACAGGAAGGCTTAAAAGGCCAAGAGCATGTTTTCCAAGACTGGGAAAGACTCCCAGGGTGTTATGTTAGGTGTAATGCTGAGAAGCAAGTGATATAAAGGAAAGGTGCATGAGTATGGTTTGGGCCACTGTTAGTGATTCCCAAAAGGAAGTCCCACAGATACGGGAGAGCTTCCTGGAGGGGGAGACTCCCGCCATATGCCTAAATCCATTTATATTGTAAACTCACTTTTATTGAGCACATACTACGTATGATGCAGTATTCTATAGCCTGGGAATAAAAGCCACGAACAAAATAAACAAAATTTTACAAACACACATACAAGCATGAACAGTGTTTTTATTTGGTTGGTGAGATTATTGGTCTTCAGCCTCCTGTGGGTCCACTCATATTTTCTAATTTGTCTATAAGAGACATGAATTTCTTTATTACTATGAAAAACACTACTTCCAACTCAAATATTAAAAAGCAGGCACTGGGCCATATGAGGCAAGGAAGTGTCTCTGAGAGCTAAATTCTGTTCAATTGAATTATGAAGGTGGGGACAAGGGACACGTGTGCTCCCCTCTGTCCAGCAACCTTTAAGGCTGTTGCCGTGTGGAGTGGGGACTGTCCTGGGGAGAGAGTGCCAACAGCAGAGGGGCTCACGGAGCTCTGTATCCCAGCAGGAGACCTTTTGAGCACTACTGAGCTTTTCAGCAAGTTCTCTCAAACCTTCTGAAATAATCTGAATATATCCTTAGCCTTAATAATTATACATACAATAAAGAAAGAGAATATAGTGTTTTTACAGTATGATTCTTTCCTGTTCAAATTACAAGAGAGTTTTTTTTTCTTTTTTTCAAAATTAGCATCAAGATAATGCAGAAGGAGAATAAATGTCAAAAATAAAAAGATTGTAAGATTTATTCAAAGGATATCGATATCAATAGGTATTCTTTGGGCCAGGGATTTAGCTCAGTGGTTCCACTGTCTGCCTCGCAAGTGCAAGGTCTTGATTTCAATCCAAAAAACACAACAACAACAACAAAACCGTATTCTTTAAGCAAGCTATTTTCTCTCTTCTCTTTAAGCAAGATATCCACTCGCCCCCTTCTTTTGAAAGTGAATTATGGCCCTCTCTTGGACCAAGATCTTAAAAAACAAACAAACAAAAAACTAATAATGAATGACATTAACTCTCCAGTTAGTCAATGATATGACTCTTGACCCTCCTGCTAATGACCAGCAAACATGAATGACCAATACCCTAGTTTTGAAAGAAACCAAACTAACATCCTTATGCAAATCTCAAGGAATTCATAAATTTTTGGTTCATGAGTGTGGCACAGAAATGGAAAAAACAGCAGAACAAGCTTGAAACAACCAAAACATAACCCTCAAAAGGACCATTTGTCATGGCATACGGTGGTAAGAAAAGAACTCCACCAGGAAACTCTTTAGAAAGGAACTACCTTGAAGTTCTAGGAAAAACCAGTTCCATGGACTTTGGAGACCAGACCCAAATAATGTTGTTCCTGTATCAGGATGCAGCTGCTTATGATCAGAGTTATAAAACAAGAAAAATTAAAAGAAAAAAAATGGAAAGATTTGGCCAGAAAAATCACATCTGATGTTAACTTAGCTAATTCACTGGCTCTAGAAATATTTATTTCATTGTCTTACCTTCTAGCCTCTCAAAATGCAGAGATGATCACATAAAGCATAGGTGCATGTCACTGTTATGAATGATTTGTCCTATAAGAACCTGGACACCTCATACCTGTCTTCAAAAGAGCTGTTCATCCCTTTTCTAGCAAGAACTTCAGCTGTTTGTTCCACGAACAGTTTATCGATTTTCTTCCATATGCATCAAGATGAGAGTTCACACCCATTGATAGGCAACAACTAGGATATAATCAAATATGAAAGTACATTATATAGACTCAAAGCTAAAAGGATTCAGAGTAAGTCAAGTAAGTAAGATGAATGCATGGCAGGCAGAACTCACCAAGGGGAAAAGAGTATTAATGCTATTCATATAACATTCTCCCAAGGGAAGGATGGACTGGCTAGTCTGGAAGAATATTTGAAGGTGTCTGAATTTATTTAGAAGCACTTTTCTGTTTTACCCAGAACTACCAGATAACACATGGCAGAGAAATGACTGAATAGATGGGTTGACCGAGGGAAGAAACAATAGCTGTCATTTAATTCACATCTAGCACAGTCACGGCAAACCTACGTACAGCACATGGGCTGTTTGCATTAATGAAAGCTCTAAAAGGTTCGCTGCCACAGTTCCAGCAGAATGTGGAAAGCCAAATGTCTGAGACCAAGCAGGTAGCTCTAATCAAACTGCTCTGTGTGCCAGCCACCATTCTGAGTGTATCACATGCATTTTTCACTCAGTCTGCTGCAAAAACATGGATGCTATCCCATTGTGGTGACAGAGGCTCGAGGAAGATAAAGCTGTGCAGGATTAGCAGGTTGGCAGAAGTCAAACACCCAGCACATGTAGAGCAGAGCCTCAGAGTCAGAGTTCACAGCCCCAGCCCTTCTCCGCTACCCTCTCCTGGAACAGGCAAGAGCGCCGGGGCCACAGTGGAACCAAAGCCTGGGCCTCCTTAACAGCAAACAGCCCCTACAGGGCTTTGGCAAACCTGTGCCAGTGGAATGCAAGGACCCAAGGGAGTTTTTTTTAAATCCTCTTAAAATATCTACACTTTTAAATGTTCAGTTCCTTGATTTTTTTTCAAATAGTGACAACAAATTGTCTCTTAAAACTCAACAAAATCATCTTCAAAAGTTCAGCCCCATGGGTTTCCAAAGGGCAACCTCTACCTTATACCTTGCCCAGGATCATTTCATATGTGTTGTCTCACTTTTCACAATAACCCTGTGGAGGAACTGCTACTATATTTGATGTGAGGGTGCAGAATCCATGACAGTGTAAGGAGAATAAGTGACTTTCTGCAAGCATACCTAGTTACAAGTAGAGGGCTTTGATTCAAAGTCCTGCCCCTTGAATCCCTTTCGGATTCAAAGTTCCAAAGCTGGCTCCCTTGAGCCCTTCCACATTGGTAAGAGCCCTTCTGACTCTCTGACTCTGTGATTTGCTGGAGGAAGAGCTTCCTTTTGACTTTCGTTTTTCCTATGAAAATCTAGCCATCTCTAGGCGGGGTCATGGACTAAGTATTCACTGTACCTTATATAAGATCATTAAATACAGTCAACATACCTTGTATTTAATAAATGTGTGTTTGAAGGAATGAACCAGATCCTTTCCACTGAGGAGTGATCCTTAGGTAGGGGGTGCACACAGCAAAAGAACGGCAGTAAAGTGGGGAGCACTATTAGGGGAGAGCAAGCCCCCAAATAGAAGCAGGGGCACATGCACTGTCAGCTCCATGGGCTCACCCAGAACTGGCACCTGTGGATCCACTCCTCTTCTAACAGATTTGGTAATGAGATGAACTCAGGTCACCCAACACTTTCTCCAAGGCTCTCATCTAGCAAGAGAGGGAAGCTGGGGTGGACCTCTGGATTTTAAGCCAAGATTCTCTTTAACTGTGAGAGAATCAGCAACAAGCTAAATAAAATTCATATATATATATATATATATAATGCAAGCTCTGGATTTGAATTCACTGTGGAGCTGTGGATGTCCATATACAACTTCTAAGAAAATTCTGGGAGGAGACTTAAAAAAAAAAAAAAGAAGAATTGTAACTCTCAGCTAAGTCAATTTTCATTGCCAACCCCCCTCCCCAGGTAGAATAGGGAATACATTAGGAAAAGAGTCACCCACCATCTCACCAGGCAGAGAAAACCACAATTTTAGATTACTTTAATCTTTTTCTGAGATGTGTGTGTGTGTGTAGTATTTTGCACTCAACTGAGATCTTACTATGTATGCAATTTTAAGCTTGGATTTTTCACTTCTTTTATCTTAAACATTTTATTATTATAATATCATTGTAATTCTTCAAAGACTAACATTTTAGAACTTTATAATACTACAACAAATGGAACCACATATTTATTTTTTTAAATCTCTTCCTGGTAATTTAGTTTGTGGTCCATTTTTTCACTGTTATAGAAGATGTTCTGATGACTATAAAACTGTCATTATTTTCAACTGGTTCTTCAAGGTGTATTTATAGAAATGGAATCAGTGAGTGACAGGCTATGCAGCTTGAGCTTCTTTGGATATGTTGCAAACTCACTGTCCAAAAAGGTTGTAGAAATCTACACTAAGAGCGTACAATTTTTAAATGTCCCTTGGTCTCTCTTAACCTTAGACTCAATTGTTCTGAAGGGACGGGGCTCCCTCCCCTTGTGTCTCACTGAACAACACTTACTCAGTGTCTGCAGATGTGTGCTTCCCAACAATGCTTTCATTTCATTTCATGTTTGAGTAGCAAATAAACATGCAATGCTGCTAAAAGATGCAAAAATGCACTTTATTGTTTCTAAAGAGCCTCTGGGGAGTACATTGTTGTGAAGTTCTATGAAACCGCGGAATTTATCCCCATGGTATAAATCAAGACAAACCAGCCTGAAGAAAAAGCATTGCATTTGAAATGGCAGCAGTGGTTGAAAGCTGTGTGGCCAAAATGCCCATTAGCTATTTGTCAGGAATATTTTTAGAAAGTGCAGAACCAGACGGTAAGGAGAACTGATGCTACAGTGTCATTCTCTCCCCAGGAATCTGCTGGCAGCCTTCAGAAGCCACGCAGAGGCCTGTGCTCTTTGTACTGATAAACCCGGCTCACATTCCCCAAACACACAAAACGCTCATCCAACAAGGGTGCACCTGTACCCAGACTGAGCAAGATTTTTCACTTACTGCAGGTAAAGAATTTCTGCTATCAGACCCTGCAGACATGAGAAAGTCTGAGGGTACAGCTGCGAACTCCATCTGTGGTGAGATGGACTACCATTTTCTCAGCTACCTGGAACGAAATGATTCTGGGAAAAACTCCCATGATCCAAATACAGTGTGGATTTCATAGCTTGCAATCTCTGCAACATTCCAAAAGTGTAATTTTCATCACTGCTCTTCAGGACTGCTATCTTCCTTAGTAACTGAAGGTTGTTCTTTGTAGGTTTGGCGACCTTAAGCAGTGTATGCAACCTCTCTGAGCCTCAGTTTCCTCACGAGCGAAGTGGACCAACAGCAATGTCTTCCTCCTATGGGTTTTGTAAGCATTAAATGAAAGAATCCACATAAAGCACGGAGCACAATGCCTGGTCTATAAAGAGCCCCGAGCAAGTGATAATTTTAATTCTCATGGTCATAGTGCAGTCCAAACAGCAGATTCATCCAGCCATAAATTAATGGCACACTTTTCTTTTGGATATCACTGCTTTCTAGCCTCCCTACCAGAGGAAGGGAAAGAAAAGAGATAAAACCTATAGAGTCCCATCTGCACTATTTTGGCCATTCCTGCAAGCCACACAAGGGCAGGGGGTGTTCTTTGGAACAGTAGCTAAAAATGAAATTGTTGAATGCCCTGTAGCTATTCCAGTCCCCATTTAACGTCTCCCGGAGGGTATGAAGATACACCAAGGGCAGGCACTAGCATGGACTTGGGTAGCAGCAGCAGGACTTTCCCTGGTTCTAGTCTCCCTGTTTCAACAAGACCGACCTGACATTCTGCGTGACAGCTGAGTCCATCCTAATGCTAAGGAGTCGGTGGACATTGCTTCCACTTGATAGATAGCACCACCGACCTGGGTTCAGCCTGACTCTGCCACTGGTTGAGAAACTCACTTCCCTTGTAAAACAAAGTGATTGAATTAGGGGTCATCTTTAAAATTTGTTTTTTTTTTCCCAATCATATAGGAATATATGGTTGTATCCTCAGAGCAGTTTTAAAATCTAAAATATCATTTCCTATGGATTTTGGGGAGTATGGGGGATTGAATCCAGGGGTGTTCTACATCTCCAGCCCTTTACATTAAAAAAAATTATTTTAAATAGAGGTCTTGTTAAATCACCCAAATAGAACTTGAACTTGCAATCCTCCTGCCTCAGCCTTCCTAACTACAGGGATTACAGACATGCGTCACCACACCTGGCCTTCTGTGGCTCTTGTAGAAGACTTTTCTTTGTTAATTTGTAGTTGTTCATACCAGGGTAGGCAAATAAGTCCAAGAGAGCTGGACAATTACATTGAAATAAGGTTACATGGGTGCTGGTAATTTGTGAGATTCAGGGTAAAATCTTGCATCAAACTAGGTCAGGTCAATAGGTATTTCCTGAATAGCTACTCATAGCCAAGCACTAGAACTGGTACTCATGCAACTTCCCAGGCTGAATGTGAACCGTGACAAGAAGACAAGCAAAAAGCAAAGACGGTTATTGATTAATTTAATGATATTCTCTTGTGCTTACTTACAAACTTATGATAAATCACTAAATATTTTATTGAAGAATATTTTCCATCCAGCTAATAGCTGAAAATTCATACAGTAAAACACAAGATACTCTTAGAAGTATTTCCAGTTTAAATCATTATAATTCACTGCACAACTCTCCCTGTCCAGAGTAGACACCTTAACAGTTTTACTCTTAAGACTGTCACCTTGGAACTCTTTGGGGTACTTTACAACTTGGAATATTTTAAAATAAGAGTTTGCATAACATGGGTAATGGGAGGTCATTAGTGGCCTCTTCTTGGTTATTTCCAACAGGCTAGTGAGCTCCTACCAAGGTATATGCTTCTGTCACTGATAATCTTCCTCACAGACTTGGAACAACATCAAAATCTGTGTAGCACTCCCCGCTTACTGTCCTGTGCATCTCTTTGTCTGTCTGTCTGTCTGTCTGTATCCTTCATCGTCTTGTATTATAAAATGAACCGGTAAGCAGAAGCAAGTCTTTCCCCGAGTTGTGTGAGCCTTCCTAGCAAATTATTGAATCCAAAGAAGAGAGTGCAGGAATCCCAGATTCACAGCTACAGAGTCAGAAGAACAGGTAAAAAAAAAAACAAAAAAACAAAAACAGGCTTGTGATTGGCATCTGAAACGGGGCAGTCTCATGCAACTGTACACTCAACTGGGAGTCACATGCTGACTATAGGCAGATGGTATCTGAATTGAATTAAATTCTAAGACATCCATCCGACGTCGCTGGAGCATGCATGTGAATGAGAAAACTCACACTTGGTCATAGAACTGTTCTGTGTTATGAATAGTAAGCAAACAAATTTGTTTCTTCCTACATTGCAGGAGTGGAGATAGCTTTCAGCACAGCTGGATTCACATACCCTGTCACCAGGAATCACAAATTTTCTGTCTTTAGTACTGGTTTCTTTCCCAGTTGGCCCTCTGCACAGGGGTAGCAAAGACAGCTACCAGCAGCTGAAGCTTTTCTCCTACCCCAGCTTAGAAGAAGTCTCAGGGGTGGATTCCTGGTCTGACTTGAGCCACAGGCCCTTCACTTACTAACCAGTCCCTGACTACATTCCTACACTTGGGGAGAGAGGACTCAGGATACCAGGGAGACAGAAACCAAAGACAACCGGAACACAGCGCCTGGCCACCTGTACCATATTAGCCCCCAGGATTTCTCTTTCTTCAGTTTGATGAATAATAATTAATATTTGAAATTCTGTTATGTCAGAGAGAGTTGTTCCTAGTGAAGAATTAGAACATTACCAGGACAGCCCGCTCACTCCCTTCCAGGTGCTACCTATCTGAGAGTAATCGATATCCCAATTTCTAATACCATAAGTTTGGCCAATTATTATATTTCACATAAATTATAAGGCACGCATTATTTTATGATTGTGCACTCTTCTGTATGTATATGATGCTTCAGTAAATGGTTTAAAAAATAGCTGCTCCTGATTTTTCCCCACCTTATCAACATCAGAAATATTAAAATGTTCAAGGACTTTCTCAGCGCTCTCAGAAGTGGCCTTTTCTTCAAGTGAAACAGTTGCTAGATAGCAAATTCTTTTAGCATCTGTGGTAAACCACAGGTGGCTAAGGTCATAGGCGGTGCGGCCCGTGTGAGGGACTTGCTGTGATTTGTACCTCCCAGCCTCTGCTCCACCCTCTGACAGGTGGACATGTGGGAAAACATCATCCTTTGCTGGTCTTTGCCTCTGGATGGCAGAGGTGAGGAGGGGGCAGCTGTCAATCAAGCCACAGTCTGCCAGCAAACCTTCCAAGGCTCAGTATAACATCTTTGAGTCACTCCAGAATGTGGTTTAGGATCGCCCTCGATGAATGATAAAAATGACAAACTCTTCCCTCGCCTCTCTTCCCTGAAGCTCATCTGTGGAGAAACCTGCAAGATCCTACAGATGCTAGGTAGAAACTTCTCTATGGGGCAGAACTAGGGAAAACTGTCAGGTAGGACTGTACATAAACAGAAAGGCCATCCTTGGGAGGGAGATCTGTGCATGAAAAGGATAGAGGAGTTTCTCTAAGGTTTGTCACAGACAGGCTTCCTATAATGTGCAAGAAGCTGAAAGGTTATTTCCAACACTCAGATTTCATGATTCTGGCAAAGTCCTAGCTGGTCGTAAACCAATGAAACCAATGTTGATTCCCCTAGAAGTTAAAACACAGAACTACCGTATGACTCAGCAATTCCACTCCTAAGTCTACACCCAAGAGAACTAAAAATAGGTGTTCAAATGAATACTTGTACATGATTGTTCATAGCTGCACAATGTACAATAGATAAAATGTGGAACACACCAAATATCTGTCCACAAACGAATGGATAAAAATGTGGTATATCCATATAAGAAAGAATATTATTCAGCCATAAAAAGGAATAAAAGTCTGTTATACACTGCAAAATAGATGAAAACATTATGGTAAGGAAAGAAGTCAGACAGCAGAAAAAAAAAGGTCACATTATGATTCCATTTATGTGAACTCACTAGAAGATTTAAATCCACAGAGACAGCAGATTAGTGGCTGCCACGGGCTGGGAGGGCAGCAGATAGGGAGTTAACTGCTCAGTGGAGACAGAAGATCTCCACTGGGGATGTTTTGGACCCAGACTGAGGTGGCAATTTCACAACACTGTGACTGAAGTAAAAGTCACTGAAGTGTAAGTCCCTGACTTAGGAACAAGTCCCATTCTGGGAGAATGTCTGTAAGTCAGATTTGTTCATAAGTCCAACAAAGTGACTCTTACACACCTTTCACACAAACAAACTATGGACACTGCTTCGCACTTCCTAGCAGTGCCCTCCACGTCACCACTGCTTTTCCTCTTGGCGTCCGGACATCCCGGGCTCTGACCGAGCTCTGTACTGCTGTACACTACCGCGCTGTGCAGTAAGAGCTTAGGCGCACAGCTGTTACCGTGTCTGGCAGTCACGTGAGCTATTTCCACGATTTGTTCTCATCTACAGATGTTTCTAATGTGAGGTTCTTTCGTGCCTGTGAAAGTTCACAACTCAAATGTTCGTAAGTCAGGGACTTACCATACTTTTGAATGGTTAATTTAACCTCAATAAAAATAAATAAAACCAATACTGAGTGGGCAGGCTCTGTGCTGCCCTGGAGACCCTGGTTTCCCAGGAAACCTGGCAGGCACCAGGCATACCCAATCCATAACTCTTTCCTGGATTTAGAAATTTAAAACAAAGCAAAACAACATCAACAAAAACAGCAACCATCCTGGGAAGGTTCCTGAGCCTCTGAGTAGCAACCTGCAGATGAGAATGAGGAGGAGACATAAGTCAACCACTTGCAAATCAAAGGCCATGCAATGTAGGTTCCTGAACTGTCAGGGGAAATATTTTTTCCTTAAACTGGAAATAAGGCAAAGGAATTCACTTTAGACCAATAATGATGCACATGACCTTGAAAAAACACAACTGTACATGAAGGTCACAAAATCAGCTATTTCGCTTAGGCAGGCTCAGCAATTATGTGGTCATGGGAATATCTACCACCCAAACACCCTCCTCTTCATTACTTTCCTCAAAGCTTCTTTCCTTTTTAAAGCAAGAATATATCAAGTGTTTTATCTTTTTCTTTTTTTTTTGCTTTTTAATTTTTTGGTGCTGAGGACAGAGCTCAGGGCCTCACTCTTGCTAGACAAGCATTCTGTCACTGAGCTAGACCCACAGCCCCCCATCAAGTGTTTTAACATGTTTTCAAGTGTAAATAATATCAGGGCCCACCGCAGGGCACAGCTGAGGACTTTCTCATTTGAGACTCATTTCAGGACCCCTGTGAAAATGCTTGTCTTCTAAGTATGTGGTTAGAGAGGACCCCATTCACCAGGTAGAGAGTTCGCCCTCACCCCACTCCCTCTCTTAACACTAACACATGTGTTTACACACATACACACACAGCACACACACAACAACTGGTGCTGGGGTTTTGGAGCAGATATTTCTTACTTGGCTGAACAGTCTTTACAGCAGAGAGCGGACCCTTTCTACCGCCCAGCTCACAAGAGATGCATTTCATGGTGAAATCACGTGCTGATGCAGCAAGAGGAAGGATCAAGGCACAAAGTGCCTGTACTGGCTCAAGTATCTCTCAAGACAGCCACTCCTGTGGGGCTTAAAATTAGAGGGCTACAAAAAATAATTCATCCCCAGAGCTGAGCTATGAGATAGAATTTCCAGTCCTTAAGAGGCATGAAGAGTTTTCACTCCTCCTTAAACACTAAGACCTTGCCAGAAGTACACAGAATTCAGAGAAAAATCAAACATCAAATATCTATTAAGCATCAACTCTCAGAGGTGCAAAGGTTATAAATTGTACACTTGCCCTCTTGAAGTCTAGAATCTCTTTGGGTGAAGCCATGTGTATTAAAAACAGATATATCTATTTTGTAAAAAGAACCTCAGGAAAAAGAAATTGTCCTAAGTTGGTGGAGGGATGGAAAGATATTGGGACAGAATGAGAAATTATTTTTGCCAGCTATTCCTCAGAGGACTAATACCTAGAATATATGAAGAACTAAAGAAATTAGACCCAGAAATACCCAGTCAAAAAGTGGGCAAGTGAAATGAATAAATACAGAAGAAGTACAAATGGTCAATAAATACATGAAGAAAGGCTCAAAATCACTGGCCATCAGCAAAATGCAAACGAAAACAACAATGAGATTCCATTTTACCCCAGAAAGAATGGCCATCCTTAAGGAATAAAATTATTAAAAATGCTAGTCAGGTTGTGGGGGGAGAAGGAGCCCTTCTGTATTGTTGGTGGGGATGTAAACTAGTATAACCACTATGTGAATCAATATGAAGTTTCCTCAGAAGACTAAAGCTAGAAATTCTACTAGTTATCCCACTTCTAAGTATCTTCCGGAAAGAATTACAGTGATACACGGATACCCATGTTTACGTCAGCATAATTCACAATAGGTAAATCTTGGAAATGGCCTATACGCCCACCAGCAGATACATGAATAAAGAAAATGTGGCATTTACCTACTGTGGAGTGCTACTCTGCCATACAGAAAAACAAACTTGCACGGTTTGTAGGAAAATGGATGCATCTTGAAATCATAATGTTAAGTGAAACAGGTCAGACACACGAGCTTAAACATCACACGGTTTGTCTTATAGGGGAACCCCAAAGTATAAATAAAGAGCAAAGTAAAGGACAGGTAATAGAAAGTAGGGAGACAGATCGTTCTCAAGTGGGAAGGGGACCAAGAGAAGGAAGGGTGGGCAGGGGACAGGGGAAGCAGATGGGACAAGGAATTAAGATGTACTAAGTCCTCGTATGGAATGTAAACATTACGTATGGCAAACACGCACTAATAAAAATGTTTAAATGTTAGAAAAGCACATAGTGCAAAAAGCAGCTCCCAAAGGCCCAGCAATAAGTTCAAACATCGTCTCCACCCTGTACCCACTGTGTGACCCGAGGAAGGTGCTAAACCTTTCCCAACCCCACATTTCCATCTGGAAGATGGGTGTCATGCTGCCTATTCTGCAAGGGGATTATGAAAGCCAGGTGAGATGTATAAATCTGTAATACTCTACATTACTGTAATGCATATATTATGTGTTTATATATAGGTGAGATATACAGCATCGCATGAGATATATAAAGAGACCATGGAAGATGTACACTGCACAATCAGTATAATAAAAATACTACATGGCCAGGGATGTAGCTCAGTGGCAGCGCTACTGCCTCGCAAGCTCAAGGTCACAAGTTCAATCCCCAGTACAAACAACAACAACAACAACAACAACAACAATAAAACAAAAACCATGATATAGAAATGAATCCATAATAGTTCATAAAAATAACCATGAGTTGGAGGTCAAGTATACTGCATATGTTATCTCAATTTCTCCAACAACTCTACTATGAAAGTCTTATAAATGCAATCCAATTTCATAGACATTGCCTTTGTTAAAGCAAACTATTCTGTAGCCCAGAGATATGTAAATCTCTGGCTTTTCCCAGGCCTGACATACTGTGAAGGAATATGGTGTCAGGTGTGGTCACGGTCACCCTTGTTCCGCATGAGGAATGTCCAAAACAAGACACCTCAGCATCTGGGCAGTCAGGTGACTTGCATAAGTGCATCCAAGTTAAGACACCCGCTTTTCCCCTGTTCTCTGAATTCTTTATGTTTAACCTATTTATTATTTCTCTTAGGCATTTTCCTTAAAAAGGTAGGTGTGTGTAAGGGGGGAACACTTTGTAGGTCAAGGCCAGAGGATGCCCGCCAAACTTCCTACAATGCACAGGAAAGTCCCCTGCCCTCACAACAAAGAATGATCCTGGCCCAAAAAGTCACTAGAGGGCCAGAGATTTAGCTCAGTGGTTCCACTGCCTGCCTCGCAAGCACAAGGTTCTGAGTTCGATCCCCGGTTCCAAAAAAAAAAAAAACCACCCCAAACTTCTCCAAAATGTCACTAGAGATAAGGTTGAAGACTCCTCCTGCCTTAGAGGCAGAGAAAGTACCTTAGATTTCTTTGATCCATAGATAATAAGTTACCATCTCCTGGCTGATCTTAAAACTAGAGTCCAGCTTCATTGTACACAGGCTTGTAGATGTGCAGTGGCAGAGAGTACTGAAGGAAATGAGGATGATTTCAGCCCACTGTGCTCTCAGCAGGGTCCAAAGACATCTTACGGGATATGCAGAATAAGCACACAGCAAGTCAGTGCCTGTTCTCCTTGAGGTAGCTCTCCCTGGGCTCTTTACTGTCTGAACAGCAGATCTTTCTGGGCCAAACCTGAGCTCCACATCACAGTGGACTGAGTGTGGCAAAGCCTCCCATAGCATGGTTCCCTACCCCATTCCCAGGCCTGGGCCTGCCCCACACAGCCCCAGACCCTCCGGGTCTGCAGAAAAAAAAGCTGTTCTGGCAACTTTTTTTTTAACCTGGCTTTCTCATCTCCACGTCCTTTTTCCACATGAAACTGCAGCATGCTGGGTAAGATGCTGTTACAACACACCCACAGTTGGCTACAGCCAGGCACAAACATCAGCTCTGGCCCTGGGAGATAACTCAGAACCGGCCTTCCACAGAGGAGGAAAAGGAGGCTCAGAACAGAGCACTTTCCTACAGTGACACGCTCAGGGCAGGAAGCAGGGCTCTAAGGCTGCAGTCCTGCCTCCAACTTCAGTGCTCTTTCCACTCTGTTGCACATCCATAGGGAAAGCCCAGGAGAGCTGCTTTATCATTTACCACTCCGGCAGCAGGGAGCGGAGACCCAGACAGCTGGAGGAAGAAACTGTGAGCCAGGTCGAATTTACTGAAAGGCGGCAGAATGAAATGTGGGTCATCCCATATTTGGCTGCCAGGGCTGAGTGTGGATGTACAGGGGCAGCTCAGCCTGAGGGTCCCCTGCTGTGGGGAGGGAGCTGCCAGTGATGTCTGAGGCTGGTGGTAACTTCCCAGGTAGAGAAAGTACTCCTCCGAGGGGAGCAGAGAAGTCTGGCAGAAGGCTTGGAGACCCTAAATGGCTTCCCTCCTTCCTGAAAGATTCACTGAGCACTTCTGGGCCAGATGCAGTGAGTACAGGACAAACAGGGCTGATAAGTTCTTCACCTCCTCAGGACTTAGATTCTAGGACAGACACATAGTAAGTACATCAAAGATACACACTGTCATGTTAAGTGCCAGGAGAAAAATAAACTAGGAACTACAAAACAACAAAAATACAAGCCTGGGGGTACACGGAGCTCTAGGTAGAGAAAAGATGAGGGAGATGCTCTTGGAGGGGCTAACATTTAAACTGAGACTTAAAAACTAAGAAGAAACCAGCTGTGGAGAATGGAGAAAGTGGGAGGGTGTGTGCTTTGGCAGGGCTGTCCATGCGAGCATCCCAGGAGGCCGCCATGGTCACTGACCGGCCATTGTCACGAGGGAGGGGACCATTATACAATGCAGCATGCAAGGTCTTAAATTTTGTCTAAGAGCAAAGGGAGAACAGCGCTGGAAAGTTTATGCAACAGAGAAGCTTCTGTTTTGAAATTTCACTTTGGCACAGTGAAAGGAATGGTCCAGAGAAGACCATTAATGGGGTTAGTTGGGGCCAGGGTGAAGGTGCTTTGCATAAGGCCAGCAGCAATCCACTGGAGATGATGACACAGCTCAAGATGAATGTGAAGGTAGAGCTGCCCAATGGCCACTCTGTGGGCGAGAAAGAGGAACAAAAGCTGCTAGCTACGTTTCTGAAGTAAGGCTATTTCTAAGTGAGAACATTTGCCAAGATGAAGAAATCTAGAAAATTAACAGATTAGGGCAAAATAGGGTCCTGTATTCCAGCTCTCTAAGCCAAGCTTAGGCTTAAAAATATCATCATCCTTAGCCTTCTCATTATTAATAAATATTTACTGACCAAATACAACTTCAAAGACTTACTTTTTAAGAGATCCAAGGTAGGAAAAGTGGAAAAATAATGCAAAATGCAGGCATATTTGATTGCATTTGAAGTCTTTTTTAAAAAAATAATATATAAATGCTAGTTACAGAAGGATTTGTATTTTCCACTTTATACTACCTTTCATTATTACTTTCATAACTTTAGAAAAAGAAAAAGGAGGCACTCCTTTGGGGCCAGGCCTTGTATTAAAAAACAAACAAACAAACAACAACAACAACATCAACCCTCTGAAAATGCACTATTTCCTAAAGGAAGACATAATCTACCAGGACATCTGAAGAGAGCAGAGTTGGGAGGGGAAAAGACACAAGCCAAGACAATTATGCAGATAGCCCTGCCCAAAATGCCCTGAGTACATTCCAGGAAGCTCTCACAAGGGGTCCCCACTAAAGCATTCAGATTCCAATCATCCTTTTCTTGCTTCATCAGTTCTCATTTTTCTAACCTGGTACACCTACTGTGGAGGCCTTGTGCAGTCAGAGAGGGCTACACTCTGATTTATCTCCAGGCTGCCCCCCTGTTTGCTTCAACCATCAAAATGAACTCCATCACCTCCTCCAGGAAGCGTTCTCTGATCATCCAAGGCTGTTAGTGTTGCAGATAGGTAAGTTAATTAGATGTCTTGTAGACAGTTAGACAGGGCTGCCCTCAAGGAGCCAACACAGCAAGGAGCCAACATGGAGGACAATCAAGACACGTTCACTGTGGCCAGAATTGTAAAAGGAGACAAATTACTATACCTTTGTGCTTCCCCCAAAGGATAAATAGCAGTAACTGATATTCTAAATAGGTATCAATCACCTGGGTGGGGGACAAAGGTCTTAATCCAGTCTTTCCAGGAAATATCCCTGACCCCCACCCTTACTGAAAATCCTTGTATTCTTGCTACGTGATTTGCTCCCCCATTTGACTGCCATTTAATCAATATTACCTGGGTGACTGTACTTGTAATCTTATTGGTGGGTCATGTTTTTGCCCCACCTCATGCCCACCTTGTAATTTTCCAATGGGTCTTACAGTTTTGTCCCACTGTGTACCCACCTCACCACATGGCTTTGCTGTATAAAACATCTTTGAAAAATGGGGTGGGTGGGCAGCCTACTTTCCTGTCCCCTCAATAAATTTTTCTTTCCCTCAATAAATTTTTCGTACTTTTAACCTCCATTGTTTCTAGAAGTCACTCTTTAATTTTAGTGAACACAAACTCACATTTCAGATATCTAGCAGGTTTAGAAGTTATATCTCTTCCCCCTATACCATTTGCAACTCTTTCTCTGGTCCCCATCATGCCATAAGCATGTCCCAATTATAGCCCTATGCCATTGAGCGAAATTGCCAGCCATGTAGCATTTTTATTATACTGATTATGCAGCCCATTTCCACCATTAGATTGAGAGTTTAGAATGAACACCTGCTATGTTTTTTTATTTTTGGCTACCCAATGTATTTATCACTCTATTTGTGGAGTTTTGCAGCTCATGGTTCCATACATCTTTAGGGCAGAGTCAGAAACTTGCTTTCTCACCTTTTCTGGTATAGTCATGTGACCTAGGCTCTGCCAATCAGAGGTGAAAGGCATAAAGTAGTGTGGAAGCCATTTTGGCAAAGGTGGATGCAGATATCCAACTTTCAGAGAGACAACAGTAGTAGAGAATCCTTGCTATAATTTAAATATAATCTTTCTCCACCAAAACTCACACTGAAGCTCATCAGAGTGGCAGTGTGGGGAGGTGAACCCTAGTGGAAGATGCTTGCGTCATAGTGGCAGAGCCCTCATGAGTAGATTGATTCCATCTTGGGGGAATGAACAAGTTCTCTTTTCATAGGACTGGATAAATTACTGCAAGAGTGGGTTGAGAAAAAGTGAGTTCAGCCTGCTCTGCTATCTCTTGCTTATTCTCTCATCATGTGACCTCTCTTTCCATATATTTGCTTGCATTCTGCTTTCTGTCATGAGCTGCTTTCTGTCAAGCAGCATGAGACTCTCACTAGAACAAAGTCAATGCTGGCACTGTAATGGTTTGGATCTAGAGTGGTCCCCAAAGGCTCCTGTGTTGAAGGCCTTGTCCCCAGCTGGTAGTACTATTAGGGGGCAGTGAAAATTTTAGAAAGTGGGGCAGAGTTGGAGGAAGTAGGTCACTGGGGGCGTGCCTTTGAAGGGTAGATTCCTCTGTGGCACCTTTGCTTGTTCTTGCGCGTGCACTGTCTCTCTCCCCACCCCTCTTTACCTCTCCCCCTACTTCCTGGCCTCTATGAGGTGAGCAGGTTTGTTCCACCACATCCTCCCCACTATGGTGTTCTGCCTCACCACAGAGCCACATAACCATGGACTGAAACCTCTGAAACCATGAGCCAAAGTAAATCTTTCTTTTTCTAAGCTGATTTTCTCAGGTATTTTGTCAGAGTGAACCAAAGCTGGTTGACATAGGTGCCATGCTCTTATTCTGGAATGATGAATCAAAATCAGCATTTCTTTATAAATTACCCATTCTTAGATGTTCTGATAATAGCAACAGAAAAGAGACTAATCCATCGTGGTCTGTTGTGCTCCACATTAAGCATTGCTCCCCATGCACCAACGGGAACAGGAGGTTTTCCTCAGAGCAGTGCATCAGTTGGGTTGCTGCTTTGCTTCCAAGCCAGTTCCTTCTCTGCTAGAACTTACTTAATAAATCATTTCTCTGCTCAAATCAGCTGGAATGGACTCTGGTCTGCAACCTAAATTCTTAACTCATAACTCAAGGCCTCAAGGTACAAACAGAATTTCATTCATTTTTAAATCACTAATGTGTGGCAAAGTGTTATGCATTTAGAAGGTAGTCAGTTAATTTTTTTGAGTAAATTAAGAAAAGATGAAAAGGCCAAGCTGTAAATGATTCATTCAAATCCTCTTTCTTTTTAGTGGTTATAAAAAGGATTACATGACCCCTGTCTCATCTCTTGACTAATTACATAAGACACATAAGAGATGTTGCTTCTCAATGGTTCTCCAACTATGTTCCTTTGGAATATTAGTGATGTTTCCCATTATTAAAACTGAGTAACAGTGAGTTTCTTCGAATATACAGAGTTTTTTTTAATACAAGGAATTTTGTCAGTTTCAAGTTTTCTTTCAGAAACTTTAAAAAACTGGCACCTGCTATTATTTTGTCAGCAAATGGAGAGGATGAAAAGATAATTGTGCAAGTAAGCAAATATTATAGCAAAAACTCAAAACCACTAGTCTGCTTACTTCAACAGTTTCCTCCTTCCTTGTGTCCATTTTGCTCCCTGGAAATGTAGACAATACAGCACCTATTTCCTGCTAGTAAAATTGTCCTTAGTTCATACAATGGAATCCAGTGATTCAATTTTTTTATTGAATAGACACCACTTATAAATTCTTGGCCATCTGAACATTTTAAAGAATTAATTCTAAAGCTTTACCATCACTATGTTATCTTTCAGTTACAAATTGAGTTGCACACACACACACACTCAAATCTTAAGTTGAAATTTTATCTTCCTAGGACCTCCAAATGTGATTGTATTTGGAGATAGGACCTGTAAAGAGGTGGTTTAGTTAAAATGAGATGTTAGGGTGTGCCCTAATCCATGTGACAAGGAGAAATGTGGTCACAGAGACCCACAGGGAAAAGACTATGTGAGGACATGACAATATGCTTTGGGTATAAAATGTCCCCTAAAATTTCAGGTGTTCAGAGGTGGGACTTTCAAAAGCTGGTTGGGCTCTAGCTTCATCGGTGGTTAATCCATCAAAGAAATCATAATTAGATGGCATTATTGGGTGCTGACGGAAACAGGAGGTGTGGTCTAGTTGAAGGGAGTAGGTCATGGGTACGTGACCTTGGGGACTGACTACACCTGGCTCTTTCTGCCCTGGCTCTCTTCCCTCTCTGCCTCCTGGCTGCCCTGAGGTGAGCAGTCTTACTCCACCATACCCTTCCTCCATGACATTAGGCTTCACCTCAGGCCCATAGCAACAAACCATCTGATCATGGGCTGAAACCTTGAAACTATGAGCCAAAATAACCCATTTCTCCTTTAGGCTCTTTATGTCAGTCTGACAAA
This sequence comes from Fukomys damarensis, assembly GCF_012274545.1. NCBI lineage: Eukaryota > Metazoa > Chordata > Mammalia > Rodentia > Bathyergidae > Fukomys > Fukomys damarensis. Next base: position 24,357,430 of record NW_022900913.1, on the reverse strand, counting down.
AAGTTGACCAATATACACGACGATGAGAAGGTAGCCATTCACGAGCCAAGGAGAGACCAAACCTACCAACACCTTGGTTTTAGACTCTAACCTCTGGAATGGGAGTAAATAAGATCCTGTTGAGCTGTGCCATCCCTAGTACTTTGTAATAGCTACTGATGCAAACCAGGGCATCTTCCTTGGAGGGTTTCTTGTGTCAAATAAGAACCTCCAGACACAGGTAATGGTGCCAGATCTCCTTCCAAGCAGATGTCTTGCCTCAGTTTGTCCTCTGTGCCTCTGGCTAGGAACACACACCATGTTCCTAATGCATCAGGAAGTTCTTAACTTGCTATGCCCATTAGAAAGTCCTTCCTTATACTATGCATTGTGCCCTCCTTCTTAGGCTCTTTTCTAGTCCAAATACTGTGGGGAAGAGTGACCTTTAAATTGCACAAATGTGAATGAGTTATCCACAGGAACTGATAGCGGTCAACTTGTACCAGTGCCCTTCAGAAAGCCCTGGGGGGAATGAGAAGACATACAGCAGAGGAGCTGGGAGGCTGCGACGAAGCAACTACCTCAAAATGGGCCGGCTACAGGCCCCTTCCAGAGATGGTGGTTCTAGGGACAAGAGAGCATTTGAAAAGGGGTTCTCTGGGTGGTTCAGCCCCCAGGAGGCCTCTAGCCTTACCCTGCCCGGCGTTCCTCTCCCTGATGCCCGCCAGTGCTGGAGCACAGCTGCACAGAATTAACACCCAGGGCTCTGCTGTATAACAGAAGATGAGAGGGGTGGAGTCCCTGCCTGGGAGGCTGCTAGAGAGGTGTGCAGGGCAGTGAGGGGGTTGGGGCTTGCTGTCAAAGCAGCTGGTGAGAGGGGAAGAAGGGACACACGGCCAGGGCTTTACAAGCAGAGTGAGTAGACCTGGTGGCTGAGGGAAGCCGGCAATGAGGAGGGGAGATCATGTATTTCTGGCCTAGGCAGCCAGGCAGGCTGTGTTCTCTAGCAGCAGAGATCCTAGGAGGAGGAAGTTTGGAGATGATTTTAAGTTTTCTTCAGGGCGCCTATCAAGTTACAATAAATATATTTCTGCATCTCTTTCTCAGACCAGACTATATTCTCCTTGAGGGCAGAGCCAGTGTTTGGGGCACATCTCCATGTGTTAACCACACGTATGGGGCACACAGCCCTCAACATGGAGGACCTATCCTGTGTCATGGACAGGGTTTAGAATTGCCAGGGCCATGAACACAGCTGGTCCAAAAATATATCTACAGTCTCTTAGCTAAACTTCCTTTCTTTTTACCTTCTTTGCAATATAAGGGGTCAAACCCTGGGCCTTCACACTGAGCTATATCTCCATACCTTCTGTTTTGTTCTTTTGAGACAGGTTCTCCTTAAGACACTAAGTTGCTCAGGCTGGGATTGAATTTGTCATCCTCCTGTCTCAGCCTCCCAGAATGCTGGGATTACAGGTGTGCACCACCACACCTGGTTTCTTGGGTAAACATTTTAAAAGGTAGTCTATTGACTGTATCTACTTTCCTGTATTATTTTCTGGCATCTGGGCCTTGTTGACCAGAGAGAAAGTATCTCTGCACTGCCTGCCAGTTCTTAGAGACAGGAAACTACTTGCCTTCAACACACCTTTCCTATGCAAACAGACCAATCAAGAGGCCTTAGCCTCCCCCCTATCCTTTACTAAACTCTCACAAGTCACCTCTTCTCTCAATCACCCCAGGGCCAGGTATTTAGGGATCCCCTGTCCAGGCTCTAGAGCCCATTAAAATAACCCAAACCAAACAATATGGAGGGTGGTGGCAGCTGGATATGAATTTGTTGTCTTCACACTGAACTACATCTCCAGCCTTTTTTATTTTTTTGAGTCAGGGTCTCACTAAGTCACCTAGGCTGGCCTCAAACTTGCAATCCTGTCTCCCCTGGCATACCCACTCCTACCCTCAGGAAATACAGTAAAGTTCCTCCATTTCCCCTCTTTTCTCCTTCCTGATCAGTCCTGATGCCTGTGGCCTTGTGTCATAGGCTGTGCCTGCTGTTTCTAGGGACCTATTCACGATAGACATCTGTGTCTGCACGTCCTACACACCTGAGTAAAACAAGTCATGGGCACATTTCAAGACAGATGGCTAAATGGGAATAAGCATTCAGTAACTGCAAACGAACAGGCAATTCCTCCAAGCAGTGCAAAGCACATCTTTCTCAAAAGAGAGAAGGGAGATGTGGTTTCTATCTGTCATTATGCTAGAATGGACCAGAAGTAGAAGAGGATACTTTGGGGAGGAGATGGCCACAGCCCATCACGGGCATCCTCAAACTAGTGTGAGGTCAAGGGTTTGAGGGAAGAATGAAGGGCAAAGAAAAAGCAGAAGGAGGCCTTTACTACATGCTCTGCAGAGCTTGTGCAGGCTGTGAGCATGCAGGACAATCCAGTCAACACTTGCTGCATCAAAGTAAGCATGTTCCTTTACAGGAAAGAGTTTATGAAAGCCATAGAAGCCAACAAAACAAAAAGATGAAGGCATCATCTCTTTTACGATGTTCATTTCTTAATAGTGGCATCAGAAGCTCCCATTAATCCAAAACGATGAAATGAGATTGGGGATACACAAAGCATGTGTCACAGTATCTGTGAACGCTCCACCAATCGTACGTATAATGCTGTTCCTACTGATTAGTGAGCAGATTCTCCAAGAGCTTTTCTAGCAAACAACTTTTAGATGAGCAGCTCAACAAAATGAAAGCTGGGCATGGAGGCACACACCTGTAATGCCAGCACTTGGGACGCTGAGGCAGGAGAATTGTGAGTTTGAGCCCAGCTGGACTGCATAGTGAGACCCTGCCTCAGAAAAAAAAAAAAAAAAAAAAAAAAAAAAAA
>NW_022900913.1:24339173-24354104 GCF_012274545.1 Fukomys damarensis | reverse complement strand
AAAAAAAAAAAAAAAAAAAAAAAAAAGGCAAGTGAAATTTATTCATCATGAATGGCTGGCCTATATATAATTTCATTTTCCCTGGATGAATGTGAATTCAATTTAAGATGTCACTCAGCTTCTGATATGCTATGAATAATCCTGATTGCCTCTGATCTTAAATGATCATAGAGTATATCCTGATTATATTTGGTCCTAGATCAACACAGGGCAGCTCAGGGGGGATGTAGAGTGGCCCATACAACCACTGGACCGAGAAGAATCAAGAGGTACTAAGGAGTAACTGAAGAGCTATGACCCTTCCTAGAGATGCCAACCATAGATGTGTTCGTCCCTACCCTACATACCCATGGGTCGACCAGAAGCCAGAGGACATCTTAGTTACTAGAAATAAACTTCATAAATTATGGTGCCTGTTCTTTATATTTCTCTTTAAGGATTTTACATGTCTAAAGAAATGAGCCCAAATTCAGCAATACATGACTCAGGAATTCTACCAAACCTACTTTTCCAGTTTTAAGCTCCAGATATGGAGGAATAAGCACCCAATAAACAAGAAGGCAAAAAGTCTTTCTATGGGAGGTTTCAGGATGAAAAACAAGGGTGCTTAATCACCTGCTCCCATCTCACAAGACCTTCAAAAGTTTCTCCTGCCTTTTTAATCACACTACTTCCCTCTGCGACCTTTAAATATCCCCCATGGATCTACAAGAATATTGATTTAAGCATTTTCAGATCGATAATTCAAACAAGCAAAAAGGGCTGTGGAATTCTGCATGTGGAACCCATGGGTACATCACAAGAAATCACAATTGTATTTCAATGGCTGCCCAAAAACCTTATTAGAACCACTACCTGGGGTCCCCAACCAACAGTTCTGCCATGCCCCTGGCTGGCTACTTTGATTTCTAATCCAGGCAAAGTCTCCTGGCAAAACCTACACTGAGCAACCAACTCTGAGGGCTATAAATCCATTTCCACCATAGATGTCTCTTTATAGGGACAGAGTCAATATATTTTGAATCTTCCTCTGATGCTTGTATCAAGTCATTAACATCAGGAGAAATACCAACTTACTGGGAGCCGGAAGATGGATACTAAGATGTATCCTTGACTTCAATTATCTAACAACAGCCTAATTGGGCATAATTAGCATGCAGATGAAAAGATAATTAATGATGTGTGGTAGCATCTAATGGTGGAAACTCACTCAGCCTAAGGTTGTAGAAGTCCAGAAGTTGGGATGGCCCAGCAAGACCCGGAAGAGGAGGTAACCATTGAAGGTCAAGCAGGTTGCAGAAATCTGTAAGAGGGAAATGAGCCATGCACACAGAGCAGGGGGGAAAGCCCATGGCAAATTTAGCAGCCGATGAATATATCTGTCTCCCTTTTAGTAAAACCACAGCAGAGATGGACCCAGGTATAAACTAAATCTGAATAACACAAAAGATGCCACTCCTCAAATTCATACCCAAGAGAGAAATGACCAATTCAGCAGGATGCTGAGGCTGGTATGGTCTCAGAATCCTTTTCAACCCTGTGCTTCAGGAAGCCACTAATAGTTTTTCACGCTACCCCTCCCTGCCGAGAATGGAATAAGTCAAGGTTGGGTGAGAACTCTGGGCTGGACATGTCAGGATTGCTTCCTGGATGTTAGGAACAGAAAGTTCATGTGGCTTCACTTATTCCTGAAGTCAGAGGAATATTGATCTTGTGGGGACCTTAGATTGATACTCTTGCATCAACTAAGGTAATGTGGCCATGGTTGCCCATCACTACCCTTGATGAGACCCTAGGCTCCAAGTCTTTTCCTGTTCTTCTAAAAGGGCCCAGTAGTAGCTCATCCTCAAAGATGGCTGTCTTAGGTGGGTATGGTGGCACATTCCTGTGACCTCAGCACTCTGAGAGGCTGTGGCAAGAGGGTGGTCATGAGTTTAAAGTCAGCCTGAACTACAGAGAGATCCTGTCTCAAAAACCAAATCAAACCAAACCAAACAAAACCAATAAAGATGACTGTCTCCGATGCCTCCCTGCAAAGCATACCATGTTCTTTGGGGAGTTAAGTCTAATTTATCGTTCACTCCTTTGAATTTGAGCTGCTGTGTAACTGCTCCATCCATGTAGTAGGGTAGAAGAGATACTGTGCCAGTGCTGGTCCTCACCTTTATTAAGATGAGCAATTTTGCTTCCTCTGTCTTGGGATCCTTGAGCTGTCATATAAGAATGTGGCAACCTGGCTAGGAGACCACATGGAGAGACCAAATGGAAAGGGAGAGACCCTATGGCCCCAGAGAGAAATAAGGAGGGAATAGTTCAGCCATCTCACTGCCCCAGCTGAGTCTAGCTTTTCTGTTCATTGCAGCCAAGGCTTCTGACTTGAGAGCAAAGTCTTCATGGACCCTCTGGACCAGGAAAGCCACAAGTTAAATCCGACCAAGGAACCAGAGTCAATGCCCCATCAAGGAGAAAACTGCTTTGCTAAATCCTGCCCAAATTCATAGCCTAAAGAATCAACAGGAATAAGATAACTGCTTTTGTAATTCACCAAGTACAAAGGGGATTGTGCTACAGCAATGATAACCAAGGTTCTCTGTGCACATGCCCCATCTGCTCCATGGGCAACTGCAAGCACCTCTCAGGGATTCCCATGCCATCCCCTGCTACTCTCTTGGGTCTTACCACATCCAGGACAAGTCAGGGACTTGTATTCTGGTCCAAGATGCCACATTCTGATCACCCACAGCTTTGGCCTCAGCTCACTGACAACTTTTCTCCTTTAAATTGATGTATACAATTTCTCAAGAACCCAAGTTAATTACTGACTTCAAGACTCAAAGGTTCCAAGTGTTGTCTATTTGTTGTTCTATTTTTAAGAGTAAGTGTCTCCTCCTTCTGAGGCTGGTGCTTCTGAGGGCTGCAGCTTGGGCTTGGGCTAGGGCTAGGGGTATAGAGTGCATCGGCTCAATCCACAAAGAAAAGCCTGCAAGGCTGCTGCAGATGACCCTGCCTGCTTTAGCCATGGGGTAACTGCACCCAGAGCATCTGTCTCCTGGCCTGCTGAAACTTGGCATGGCCCTAAGGCCTTTGGGGTTCACCTGGCTCATTCTGCACATGAGGGCACGGAGGCTTGTGTGTTACAGGTGGTTATTTCAGGGTCATAGGGGAAGTCAGTAAGGACTAGAGCCAGATACCACTCGAAGTTCCAGTTCAGTTAAGAGGTGATCAGCTCTCTACCTCCTTGTATGGAAAGGTATAGAAATTGGGGAAGGAAGCTGACAACTTTTTTCCACAGAAAGGCCTTTCTGCACACACTCCAGTTTGTGTGTGTCCTTTAGGATTCTCTTGGTTTAAGGCACGTATTTGTACAAAACAGAGGCCTGCTTCTGATCTGGGTCTTGCTGTGGTTTGAATATGGGTGATGTCCTCTACAGGTCTGTGTGGAAAGGCTTGGTCTTAGAGTGGTTTATTGGGAAGTGCTGTGGATTTGTAAGAGATGGGAGGTCTTACACGTCTTGGGGGTATGGCCTCAAAGGAGACTGTGGGACCCCAGTGTCTCAGTCTTGCTCAGGACTGAAATGTTACTTCTCTGACACACACCTGCCACTGTCATCTGGCGCCCTCACCAGAGGTCCAAACTAATTGGGGCAGTTGACTTTGAACTCAAATGTCCAGAACTGTGAGCAAAATAAAACATTTCTCTCTATTAAGTCAGTCACCTCAGGTATTTGGTTGCAGTAACATGAAGCTGATACAGGTCTCTATGAAAGAGCTCAATGAAAACTTACCATAGGCGAGAGCAAAAAGACCCTCTCCCCCATTTTAAACTCTCATTCCCACACCCTAACACACATTCACACAGTAGCCCAGGGCATAGTACATTTTCTGGTTTAGTGGTGTGGTTGTATACCCTCTGCCCTTTAATTATGTTGGATTGCATGTTCTGGTGCAAAGCCACAAAAGATGAGCCTTGCTGGCTTTGTTTTAGCACAAGGGGCAGTTTGATCTCTCTACCAAGATCCACCACCAGTGAACATCCTGGGTGGACCCTGGCATCTGGACAAGCCTTTTCTTTTTATGTTTTGTACTGGGTATTGAACCTATGGCCTTTGCACTAGACTCAGCCTTTTAAAACATTTTAATTTTGAGAGAGGGTCTTACTAAGTTGCAAGGCTGGGCTCAAATTCATGATCTTTCTGCCCTAGCATCCCAGAGTGCTGGGATTATAAGCATGTGGCACCACACCCAACTGGACAACCCTGCAGCTACTCTGACCCTGGCTTTAATATGGAGACTCAGCAACATCCCACAGACACAGACACTAGCTATCCTCACAAGGTATTGCAGAAAATTGTAACGTGTTTTTATTACAAATGACAACTTCCTCCATGCCAAATGCTGAACGAGATACCTTGCAAATAAGTTACTGCCTTAATCCCCACAAAGACCTGAAAAGGTGGGGCTCTTTTCCTTACAGATGAGGCACCAGAGGCCCCAAGAAGTTTAGAAAGGCTGCTGAAAGGAAAAAACTAAGCTGAGGCGTTTTCTTAACAATTTAACAGTCCAATCCTAAAATACAAGATGACCAAAAATTGCATTTTTTCCATTAATTTTTATAAGGTAATACCACAAGAAATATAAAAACAACTTTATCAAGTTTATTTACTTATTGACTGGTTAAATTGACATATGCTTGAGTGAAGCTTGGGATAGTCCGTACGTAAATAAATGCACTGTCTGAGTGACACTCAGGGTAAACTGCTAAGGAGTGATGCTTTGTCAAAACAGCAGGAGATTAAACCTGAGCTGTCAGTGACTCCAAACTGACCGCGGTCTGACGCAGGGTTGAAAGTCCAGACTGAAGCCCAGTGCATTGTACTGAGTTGCAGACGACAGTCACACGACAGCCCAACTTTTCAAACAAATCATAATCTTTAAAGACAGCATTTCTTCTTATGACAAAAAGGAAGCAATACTTTTTCCATTAATTATAGCCTTGGGGGCTCTAGAGGCTACAAGGGCAAGAATAAGCCTAACCCAGGCCCAGAAGACTGCCAAAGAAGAACAAACGCCCAGGCTCCTGCCACGTGGCCCCTCCGCTAAGACACAAGTTTCCCACGGGCATTTATGGTTAGGACCGGAGGCTTTAAGTGAGGGGTGTGCCATGACCACTGCTGCCCCTCAACTGTCTACTCCCATGATGTACAATTTTAATTTGTAATTGTGGGTGAGTCTTGTCTGTGAGTGGAGTGGTGAATGGATGGGCTATGAGGGGCCAAGGATTTACATAAAAAGGTTGCAAAAGATACAGTGGAAAATGCCAGACCAAAATTGAAGAGATTGAATGCAGTCATTTCAAACTAGGTGGCCCTCCCAGCTACCCCTGGCCCGGTATCCTCAAGCCCCCTTTTAGAATGAAGGTCTCGCTGAGCTGCTGCCAACTACCATGCAAGGGGTGAGACAGCTCCCAGACATGCAGAAACAGAAATAGGAATCGATCATGTTTCAAGTTTCTTCTAAAAATGAAACTCTGTGATGCTTTAGGTTTCTGGGACTATATTTGACTCTTGCAGTACTCTCCAGCTGGGTGTGTGTCTGTGTCTTCTGCCTTTCTATCGAGGGTGCATTAGTATGCTTGAGCTGCCATAACAAAATACCAGACTGGCTGGCCTGAACAGAAATATATTTTCTCACAGTTCTGGAGGCCAGAAATCCAAGGTCAAGTTGGCAAGCTTTTCCACTGTGTGTACCTGCATGATGGAGTTGTCTCTGCCTCCTCTTATAAAGTCATCAGTGCTACTCGATGAGGGCTCCACCCCCAACTTCATTCAACCTAATCTACTTCCTCAAAGGCACAGTCTCCAAACACCATTCAGACAGGGCGTTAAGTGCTTTAACTTGTGGGTTCATTGAACCCAGATGGGGTGGCACAACGCAGTTCATCAGAGAGGGGATAGGTCTGGGATGAAAACAATGGGACTGTTTTCTTTTAAATAAATCTGCTTTCTGCCCAAGCTCTTTCCTCTGCACAAGGCAGGAGGCTGTTCTCCATCCCCAATGCCCACCTGCCAATGTTCTGTTTCTCTGTACTCATTCCCTGTTGCCAGCCTTTTGAACTGGGGACACACTGGTTCTTCCTCTTCTCAGAGCAGAGCCCTCTTTCTCCCACAGATAAGCAGGTCAAGGCCTTTTCCCACTATTGCTGGACCTGCCCTTTACTGTACCTATAGACTGAGGTCAATTCTGAGCATGTTACCTGTGTGTTTTGTCTATAAGGAAGACCCAAGTGAAGACTGCATCCACCCACCTGCAGCATATAGAGGATCACACAGCAAACATCTTAGCCACTTCATTCTAACATGTACTGAACACCTACTATGTGTAGTCATTAATTCATTTGTGTGGGATTATTTGTGAACAAAACCAGCAAAAAGTCCTTCCCTCATGCAGCTTACATTCTCTTCATCTTATTCTTCCTATCTACACTTTTGCTTTGCTTGGATTTCTTCCATTTAAAAAATATTTATGGATCTGTCTATCATAGTCATATTCTACTCACAGATATTTCTAATCCTATTATACTTTATAAATCTATAATCTCATTAAATGTACACTTTCATAAGACTCTAATTGCTTTTAATGAAAGGTAGAGCCATTATAAGGAATAAATCAGGTATTATGAACAATGTACCAAGCACATAGTAGGGACTCAATACAGATATTCTCAAAGACCAACAAATGCCACTTCTCCACAGGAGTTTTTAATGGTGCCCAAAAATGTAAGGATTTTCTCTTCTTTTTCTATCTTCCCTTAGTACATGTACATCTACCACATAGTTTGATACTTTTTAATTTTCTTTCCTTTATTATTCTCTAATTCTTCTGTGCATATCAGGCTTTCTTGGGGGCATAGAAAACTTCTGGAGGGACCACATCACACATTGTGTCGATATGTTTTTAACATTGAGGATTAAACCCAGGACCTTCACACTGAGCTACATCCCCAGCCCTTTTTCTTATTTTGAGACAAGTTCTCGCCAGTTCACCACGTTGCCCAGGTTAGGCTCAAACTTGAGACCCTCCTGTCTCAACTGCTCAGAGTGCTGGCATTACAGACGTGCACCACTGTGCCCAACTTACCCATGCAATGGAATCCTGGTTGGTGTAAGAGAGGAAGTAGCATGCAAACATTCTCCTATTCTCACTTGTTATTTTATTTTTAAACTCTGGCCCTCTGTACAAAACAACTAATGGTTCCTCCATACATTAAAAGGTAACTGGATTTGCTTTGCTAGAACACATCCGTCATTTAACATGGGGGGAAAAATCAATGCTACTTCAAACAAAAGAAATACTTCACATAATTAAGAGTAAAGGAGTAAATTTTTCTATAATAGGAAAAATCTGCAGACAAAATACTTGAGAAAAAGAGCACTAGCTAAAACAATTTTGCATCCACTGGATGGGGAATTACACATTGTTTTTTTAAAAGAAACACATTAAATGGCTCCTGTTAAGGTATATACAATGTACTGTTATGGAAAAAACAGATACAAACCATGAGTACAATCCCACTTTTGTAGGCTATTTACATATATGCATACACACATCTACATAAAGAATTCAGATGTGTCATGTACCCACTCCCACAATGAATGTAAACATGCACTAATAAACATTTTTTAAAAAGAAGTATCTTGGATATGAACAGTACTTAGAGGTGGTAAAATTATTGAAAAAATCACTACATTTTAATTATACATTTTTATATTTCTTCTAAAATCAGAGCAAAAAGTATAGATGGGTGCGGTGGCACATTCCTGTAATCCCAGCATTTGGGAGGCTGAGGCAGGAGGATCGCTGTGAGTTCGAGACCGGCCCGGGCTACATATTGAGTTCCAGGTCAGTCTCAACTACCTAGTGAGACCCTGTCTCAAAAAACCAAAAAAAAAAAAAAAGTATGGTGTGGAAACTGAAGTCACAGAATGACTTCTAGGCATCACTTCGGGACAAGCCCTGAGTGGGGAGAGGGAAGGCTTACCAGTCCCTGGTCCTAGCATTTGGAAAATATTGCTTTAAGTCATATGGGCTGCGCTTTTTAAAAGCACCCTGTAATTCAGGCTTCCACAAAATCCAATGGACGTTCTTCATAATTAAGGCAAAAGCTTCTCTGGAAGCAAAAATGAGTACTTGTGTTTCCCATTCAGCGTGGCAGAGGCCCATTGGTATTGCACCTAGGGGCGGGGCTGTGAAGACCAGTCGGTGATTGGTGGTTCTTTCCAAGAGGAGAGGGAGGGTTAGGGAGGGCCATGCAGAGCAGAGCACACGTGAGGGCACAGGCCATCCTTCTCGCTTCCTCTCTCCGTCCCAGCAGACCGGGAAGGGAATGAGGAGCCGCTCTGCAGCATCCCGCCCAGCCAGCATCCATGTGGGTATTTTTAACAAGGCATAAAACTTGCAATTCTATTAAAAACACATGTCTCTTGTTTCAAAGCACGGTTAGCAACAGACACTGATACTCAGTAAACAGACCATCTACCAGGGAACATACTCATTCAACTCCAAGTCTCAAATTCTGAAGAGCATATTTTTACAAAGAAATGCAGGCTCCGCTGGCTGGAATAAATGTTAAGGATTTCTTGGGTTTTCTCTTGACTGTAGGAGAAGACCATTCACCCAGCTTGAAACACGAACTGTTCCCACTGTTCACATTTCTCAAAGAGAAAAGACCAACAGGCACAATTCTAAAAAGTGAGATGGGCTGGGAGGTAGCAAAGTGGAATCTGAGAGTTTGAAGACTGAATTCTGCTCATAGCTTCTCCTGACAGAGATCCGTGCTCACGGGAAGCACCCAGCTGGGTATGGGTCTTGCTTAGACCCTTTAACATAGGGAAAGATTTGGACTCTAACTCTCAGGGCCATTCAGTGATAAAGAACTTGGGCTTCGCCATTAGACAAATTCCGCTTTCCATCCACTTCCCCAACTTGGCAGCTATTGTAGCTTAACTGCTAAGCCTTGGCTTTCCCATCTGTGCGATGGGGAAAAAGCACGGTGATTTGTGGGACTGCTGCAGGGTTATGGGAAACAAAACGAGTGCCACTAACAAGAGACTTGGCACACAAACCTCCTTAACTCCTGTCTCCTCTCTTTATCCAGTAATACTGCCATAAAGCTCAGGGGAAACTAGATATGAGGGACAAGTGAGGCAAGCTGGGGGGAAGGGAGGAGAGGGCTAGTCAGCCAGGGAATAACTGAGAGTTGACTATGTCTGTGAGCTGATGCTTCAGTAGGAACTAGGCCATGTGGAAAGGCAGTTCCACAGGCACAAATTAGCAGGCCTTTAAGTGTTTTCCTCTCAAATCCTGATGCTTGGGGTGGAGGAAAAAGCAGAGGGGAACCCTCCAGATCTGGTATTTTAGACTGCAGGAAAGGAAACAGAGAGCTTTATTTATCTGGGCTCCTCAGCCTGCTAATTAACTCACGGGCTGGAAACTATTCTCATGTGTCGGCGCCTGCACATCTTCTCATTATTAGAAAAACATCTGCTCATCATCCCCATGGTTTTTGAATGAGAAAGTGGACCAGAGTTACGTTCCCAGATGCACATGTGTGACATCAAAGCTGCTTTGGGCACTGGCAGCCGTGTGCAGCATGCAGGCTACAGGAGATTAGAACAGGTATTGGATTTTCTAAACAAAACACGCAAAAGGCATTCACATCTGTAGCTGTAGAAGGGATTGCGAGCAGAGTCGCCTGCATGTATAGCTAGAGGTCTATACCTCTGAACAGGCCAGGGAAAAGTACTTACCCAGGCTTTGCCTTTGCCCCTTTTCCATGTAAATCTCAGGTTTCAGCTAGTGGACAATTTATGGAAGATCCACTACATGCTCAGTATGGGTCTCTACAACAGCTCATCCCCAGGGACAGACGACTCGGGTCTCAGAGCAAGATGCTCTAGCCGTAGAAGCACACCTGTCTCCCCTTGGGCACAGCCAGAGACAGCCTTGTGTAACCTGGTGACAGTGTCCTAGGGACAGAGGAACTGGGAGTCTGGGACTTGGTAGCCTTCTGAGAGATGGAGCCCCACCTCAGAGCACACCTGGTATTATGGCTAGTATCTAGATGTCCCCCTAAAGCCCCATGCAGCCATAAGTAGGGCTTTTCAGAGGTGGCTGGATCTAGTGTGTGACACTGGAATTGACTCATGGTGCAGTGCTAGGCTCAAGTGCTATGATTGAGGGGTGTGAGTGCTATGTACTATAGCCTGGATAAAAGGACTATTCCAGTCCTGTGACTGACTGCCTGTTCCAGTCCAAGATGGCAGCCCCCAGCAGGCACACCACCGTCTTACCGATCCTCTGGCTCCTCCGGTCCTTCTGATAGTGAGTCTTCTTGTGATGAGGAGTCTTATTCCAATAAGGCTTTCTTTCAAAATATGTTAAAAAAAAAAACCAAGACAGGACCTCAGCCCTTTGAGGCGTACCCGGCTACACTAGGCAGTCCTGGAGTTGTGCCGTGGGTCCCCCACTCCCCTAAGGTGTGGAAGGAATTCTGTCAGGTGGTTCAAGATCATGGGCCTTAAAGCCCTTTTGCTTTACAATTGCTGGAAAGTTTTTCATATGTTCTTAACTGTTCAAAGGATTGGTATGACCTCACGTGGGCCTTTCTTTCCCTGGGAGATTTCCTTATGTTTAAGGCTATGTATGAAGATCAATGTGAACAACAAGACCGACATAATAACATCAGTGGCATTGGCATCACCCTAGATATGCTCAGAGGGAGTGGGCATTATGATAACATCATCAGACAAGCTCAACAGACTGCTGTCTATTATGATCAGGTGTGCAACTGCGCCCTGGCGCTGCATGCCCTTGTGGGAGATGCTCCATCGGTAAACTGATACAAAAACCTTCCGAGTCATTTCCTGATTTTTGCCAACGTGTTATTCAAACTGTACAACCAAAGGTTGCTCACCCTGAGGCTCACTCAGCAAGCCCTGATCAAGGAACTTATTTTTGAGGAATGTCAAAATCCTTTTAGATCTATAGTCACTCCAGCAAACACACAAAACCTTTGACTATAGGATCTTAGCCAAGGATATTAGAACCCCTGAACATACAAATCAAATGCTGGCTGCAGCCCTCACTAATGCCTTTGCAGTGGCCACACCCCTCCAGTCAGGACAGTTAACGGGACCAAATATTGGACCAAATTGTTGGGGTTGTGATCAACTGGGACATGTTAAGAGACAATGCCCTTTCTCCGGAACTAGCCCCTCCGGGAGACAGTCTATGATCAAGCTCAAGGCTTGGCCCCTCCTGGCACTCCATGACCCAATTTGGGACTGATGATGGTTGTACTCCTTTGTGCGGCATTGATGGCCAATTCCGAACAAGCCACCTCTTCACCCATCACGCAAGTATGGGCCTTAATCCCTACCCCCCCCCCAGTTTTTGACACTATAGACTGGAATTCTACCTTGCCAAGGCCTTTTGGCAATGATTCCCATTTATATTCAACAGCCATAGAGGGATCAACTTCATACCACTCAATAGTTTCTACTGTTTGGAATACTTCTGTCTCCCCGTCTTCTGTTTGTTTCACCAATTCCCCTGATTCCACTTCCTGCCTCTATTTACAACAAAATTATTTGACCAGTGGCCATTTAGCTCTTACCATGTTTAATGCTCTCCCACTCATGAATCCTGTCCCCAACCCCATCTCTCCTCCTCAGGTGCCCGTCTGTGGAAGGTATTCCAGACAGTTTTGTGCCACCCCCAATGCCAACCCCTTTGATGTGTGCCACTCCCCAATTCCCCTCTATCTCTCCCCTCCTAATATCTCTATTGTTGCTTGGGGGATGTTCATCCCTACTTTCTTTACATTAAAAAGAGCTTACCAATGTAATAATGAGACCCACACCGCTTATAAACTTTCAAAGAGACTCATCACAGTATCAGCTACCACATCCCCTTAGACATCTCATCTGTTCTATATTGATGGTGCCACTGTCTCTTCTAGGTTTCTCAGATTCAGGCCAAATGATACTACCCCTATTCTACTTGCTCTCGGTGCTAATGTTTCCCATGCTCAGGTTAGAAGCATCTCTCAGGCCTGTGGTGATTCATATCATGTTTCTTATAAATCTAACTATACAGTTTTACCTTTCAGTGCCTGCCTACTGTCCCACTTTGTATTTGTGTTTGTCCATAATTTTTCCCTACAGGTTGATTCCTTGGCCCTGGTCACCCCCTGTATAAACCCCTCCCTATTTAAACATTCTTCCATCTGGTCCTTATATGTTGCTAGAACACCCCCAGCCATCTGGGTTCCCGTAGTCTCACCAAAGATTGGCAATACTCAGATCCACTTTTTAACCTTATGCTTCACCCCCGCAGTAAGCATCATCTAGGAATCTCTGCCATTGTAGCTGTCATCATCTCCATAGTGGCAGCCATTTCCAATGCAGCAACTACCTCCACCACTCTACATAACCAAGTGACAACAGCCACCGCAGTGAATCAACTAGATCACAATACCACACAAGCCCTCAGAGAAACTGTTCTGCTGTTTCAAGATGTTTGAGCTGCTATATTAAATAGTCTTGAATGAACCTCATTTGGGAAGAGATACAATTATTTAAAACAAAAATTTTGAGCTGCTGTCATGCTAATTTTTCTCATGTCTGTGCAACACCCTACCTCTGTCATAATTGTGATCAATATAAAAATCTGTCAAGTTATATGTGGAAAACCTGGGACCCCACATTTTGCTACCATTTACAAACCTTAATCCAAACTATTGTATAGCTTAATGATACTCAAGTTCTAGATGTTGTCACTCTCAATAATATCAGGGACACTGTCTGGACCGGTATCCTTACTGGGTGGAAAAGTTTAAGTTCTTGGGCAAAAGGGTTAATTCTTGGATCCCCATATGTTTTAACTATATTTGGTGTTCTTTTATTATTCCTGATCATTAAGTTTAATAGACAATTTGCTCGATGATATAAACAAAGTCATAAAAATGTATTGCTCTTGGCCAAGGCAATGGAGGCAAAAAACAGAGGAGGGGATGTAAGTGAGGTAAAAGTCTGGCTGGGACCAGTGCACTGCACATATGTCTCTTAACACACTAGTAGAGGCCTAGCTCCTGCATTGAGCCTTGTCTATGGCCTTGCCTGTCCCCCCAGTTGGATGCCTCTATCGCCCATCCAAGGATACTCCAATAACCAACCCTGTTAAGCCAGATATATTATTCCTCCTTTGCAACTCCCTCTTTCAAAACTTTATAAATTGCTGGCTGAACTTATTAAAAGTGAAAGCGTTCCAGAAAGAAAAAATAAATAAATAAATAAAAGGGGCAGAAAGATGTTGCTAAGGTCCCTTGCTGCTTTGTTACCCTCTGCCCACCATGAACCATTTTACCTCTGCAATGCCATCCTACCTTGGAGCCAGCTGATTATCAACTGAAACCTCTACAAACTATGAACTAAATAAGCCTTTCCTCTTTTTAACTTTGGGAGTCAGATATTTTGTCTCAACAGCAAGGAAAGTAACTAAGACACCTAGCATGCACTTTGGGAAGACTTTCCTTTCCCCTTACTCAAACTAGGCGAACAGCCTTCCTTGTCTACCCAGGTCTGAAGGCTTTCCTGGGATGAAGGACTTCAATGTTAAAACTAGGCCTTTCCCGGCAAACTAAGATGAGGTGGTCACCTTAGAAGTTCTCCTCCTCCATCTCTCCTTCTCTCTGGCCAGGCAATGGCTTTATCCACCCATCACTGAGAGACAAATATAAAACACCTTAAACATCCTTGCCTCAGTGTCCCTCTCTATAAAATAGATAAAATTCCAGACTCCCCATCCCAGGGATATTTG
Organism: Fukomys damarensis; assembly: GCF_012274545.1. Taxonomy (NCBI): domain Eukaryota; kingdom Metazoa; phylum Chordata; class Mammalia; order Rodentia; family Bathyergidae; genus Fukomys; species Fukomys damarensis. Next base: position 24,340,226 of record NW_022900913.1, on the reverse strand, counting down.
CAGGTCTTTGTTGGACATGTGCCACCCAGGCTAGAATAAAGCACACATGGGGATGAGGCTCCGACCTCCTAAATGAAAGGACTGCCAACAGGAAGCAGGGGAGGGCAGAAAGGATCTGGGACAGAGTCAGGGAAGAAGGGTTGAAGGCCAAAGCGAAGACCTCAAAGTCCGTACTTACAACTACAGGAAACCATCTGTTTAACTCAAGCCTGTAACCTGGAAGGTCCTACCATGTTTCCCCTGCCCAGGCCCAAGTCAGGTGTGATCTTTGCCCGTTGCTTTCTTTACTCTCCGAATTCTTCTAGGCCCAGTGCCCCATCCTGTAGTATGGGGTCTCCCTCTCCATCAACCTCACATCTGCAGCTTCTGGCCAGCTGTTGCTCAGGCCAACCTCTTCTCCACTGTGTACTGCAGAGCTAACAAGTGATCTTTCTATCATGTGGAGCTGATCTTTCGAACCTGGCAATGTTCCCCAAGCTCCTGGAACTACATAGGCATACTGTGCATTTTCTTATAAATGTATATCTATGATAAAGCTTAATTTATAAATTAGGCCCAACAAGAGATTAACAACACTAACTATAATAAAACAGAACAACAATACAGTAATGAAAGCTACGTGAATGTGGTCTGTCTCTTTCTTGCTGTTATCTTACTGTGCTGTACTCATCTGTCTCTTTGGCATGTTTGAATAGCCAGCATCATCACTCTTCTGCTTTGGGGTTATTACTAAGTAAAATAAGGGTTACTTGAACACAAGGACCATAGTACCGAGACAGTGGATCTGACTGCTGACACAGGAAGTAGTAGGCAACTAACAAGCAGGTAGCATACACAATGTGGAAATGTTGGACAAAGGGACGACTCACATTGGGACAAAGTGGGACAGTGTGAGACTTCACTCTACTCAGAGGGGTGTGCGATCTAAATTTTATGAATTGTTTATTTCTGGAATTTTCCGCTTAATAATTTCTTAGCATAGGCAATTGAAGAAACTGAAACTAGGAACATAGAGTCATGGATAATGGAGGGGGGAAGGGGCTGGGAGGGGGG
>NW_022900913.1:24292316-24339107 GCF_012274545.1 Fukomys damarensis | reverse complement strand
ACTCCAGACTGTTCCTAATCCCTCAGTTTTAGCCATCATGAAGCATGTAAGTTTTCCTGGACACTCTATGCTGCTTTATACCCCTCTGCTTTCAAAGTTCACTTCAAAAATTGCTTCTTCTGGGAGGACAGGAGGGAAAGAGTTAAGAATTCTATATACATGTACCACCTCTCCATGATTAATGTAATCATTGTGGACTATGAACATGTACTAATAAAAAGAAAAAACTGAAAAACTAAACTTGATAGTTGATCCAAAAAAACTTGCTTCCTCTGGGAAGCCAATCCCTTAACCTATCCTACACCCACCCCTCTTCTTTAGATCATTCTGGATTTTGCTGCCTCTGCTTTCTGGCCCCTGTACTCCTTATCATTATGACCAAGAGATAAACCCACTGGTGACAGATTTCATTTTATCTGGCTTTGTAGCCCCATTGGCAGTTCAGTGCTCAGAGCACATTACTAATATCTGTAGGATAAATAAATGAAAATCAGCAGCCTGGTGCACATAGAACAGTGCCAAGTCCCAAAGCAGGTCAGTGTTTAGGAGAGAGACCTTCATTGCTGAGAGAACTGAAAACACCCAAAGCAAATAAAAGTCCTCCCCCAACTCTTCCAGCCCCACCACAAATAGGATGGGATAACAAACCAGCGTGAGGCAGAGGAGCTTGGCTACAGGTATTTGCTAAACCTGAGCCACCTGCTTGATCTCCTGAGCCACTGCTTGATCTGCTGGGCATTAGTTTCCTCATTTATAACCAGAAATAGCAATGATCTGCATCATAATGGCACTGTGAGGAATAAATGAAAATATGCATGTAAAACTGTCAGCACTTAGTGGACACTCAGCACTTGTTCTTACCTAGCCCTCTTTCTTTTTGTCAGTGTCGCCAAATTAGAATCAGAGTGTAATAAATCTGTGTTCATAACAACCCCGGGCTCTTGACTAGTGAGACAGGATCGAATGGAACGAGGAAGGAGGCAAAGACTCATGTCCTGGCCGTGAGCAAGCCTCTGTCCAGAGCACCTTGGCCAGATTCAAAGGGCTCTAGACTACTTGATTGGAATGCAAGGTCCTGGAGGCCACCCTGTACCCAAGAGGCAGCTGCAAGGCTTCATGCTAATACCCGCCTTCCCCTGCCCACTGGCTCAGGGCCAGAGGACTAGACTGGAGAGTAGGACAGTTAATGGGGTCTTCCCCGCTTGCAGGATCAGCATTTTCTGCAAAGAGATATGGAAGAAAATGTGAAGAGAACAAGAAGAAGTGTTAGCAGTATCTGTGGGGCAAGATTCCAGGTGATTTTTTAAAAAGTCTTCCTTGGGCCAGGGATTTAGCTCAGCAGTTCCACTACCTGTCTTGCAAGCGCAAGGACCCGAGTTTGATCCCCAGTACCAAAAAAAAAAAAAAAAAAAAAAAAAGTCTACCTTACATTCTTCCCCAGGACCAGTGATTTAGATGGGTGGTAAAGCACTTGCCTCACATGGACAAGGCTGTGGGTTCAATCCCTAGCACAACAGAAACAACACAAAGCTTATATTCTTTCCTATCTTCTAATCCTTGACAGTGAACTGTTTCAAGTCTCTGACAACAATTACAGTGCTTCTGAGGTTGGACTGTGTAGGATCCAAGGAAGGGCCATTTCCATTCTCAAGATGAGGAGATAGAATCAGAGGCTGGCTAAGGAGGCTGGTAGACCTTTATTACACCCAAAGAAAGCGAAGATGCCCTGTCTTCAAAGAGACCATAGTACAGTGGGAGGGACACCTGCAAAGAATGAGCACCTAAGGCATTGCTGAGAAAAGGGTACAAGAAGCCTTGGGCACAAAAGGGGAACCAAGAAACAATCCAGTCACCAAGACAATGAAGGTAAAAATCAAAAGAGAATGCAAAACTGCATGTTGAACAAACTCTCAAGATTTTAAGTAAAGATAGGTTCCTGAATAGGTCTGGGACTATGTGGAGGTGAGGGAGGCTGAGGTGTTCAAGTGAAGGCTCTTTATTTAAATCATTGATATTAGGTTTGACATAGATAAACCTAACCCAAAAAGTATGTCCCTATAAGAAATAAGAACATGCCACTTTGCCAGATGCAGCGGCACATGCCTGTAATCCCAGCTAATCAGGAGGCTAAGGCAGGTGGATTGTAAACTCAAGGCAAGTCCAGATACACTGGCAAGGCTTCGTCTCCTAAAAGGGCTCGGCATGTAGCTCAGTGGTAGAGAATTTCTGTGTTCCATCCTCAGTATCTCAATAAGGAAGAAAAAAAAAAAAAAAAAAACCCAACAGAACCGAGGCAAGGTGCCACAAACCTGTAATCCCAGCACTCTAGGAGACTGAAGTGGGAGGATTGCAAATCTGAGCCCAATCTGGGCAACTTAGTGATTTAAGCAAGACCCTGTCTCAAAATTAAGGGGTGGGGACATATAAGGGTGATCAAAACATATGGTGAATGTTTCGAATTTTAAAAAATCTATCACTGTAAAAGACATATCACAATTAATAATACTCCCTTTTCTTCAAACAAAATAATTCCATAATTCTTGCCACTTTCTGAAGCAGTTCTGGAAATCCGCTTTCATGAGTGTCTCCACAAGGTGTGACTGAATGTGGCTGCCAAGTGCCATCCAACAGAAAGGCAGACTCACAAAAACATTATGCTGTGTCCTTACCAACCTTATTCACTGGATCTGGCACCGTGCGACTTCTGACGTTTTCCCAAAGCCAAAATAACCAAAGGTAAACATCCTGAATTGACTAGGGATACTGAAGCAGCCACAAAAATGCAACTAAAACACTCATGAAAGAGGACTTCTAGAACTGCTTCAGAAAGCAATAAGGATGATGTCATAACTGTGTTGAAAAGGAGAGGGAATGTATGGGGGAGGGTTAATGGCAATGTACTTTTTACAGTGATAAAGTTTTTGAAAAGTTTAAACAGACCGCAGCTTTGTAGTGCAGAGTTGAAGCCCTGAGAGGTCAACCCCCAGTACCACACACACCATTTATATATATATATATATATCTATATATATCTTATGTATATATATAGAGAGATATATATAGATATATATATCGATGACCAAGTGCTTGGGTGCCCCTTTAATTCTCTGGCTAGGTCTCCTCACCCTCGTCCAGCTCTGAAGGCAAACCCAGGAAGGGAGGGAGCCCCAGTTTCACCCGAGAGGCTGGAAAAGGCTGCTCTGAGGATCCAGCAGCATTCAAGGTAACTCTGAAGAATAAACAGCATCTAATATATGCAAAAACAAACAAAGGCCATTCAGGGCATGGGCGTAGCCTGCGCAGGGAGGGAAAGACAAGGTATGCTTAGGAAAGGGCCACCGATAGCACCCAACTGGACCTCCCAGTGTCAGCTCATCACTGGGGCCTTGTTCCTAACAGGTAACACAGCAAGCGGACCCAGGTGACCCTGAGCCATTCAGCATTTTCTGGAACACCTCCCCCACGCCAGGCAGTGTGGCTACAAAAAACAAGAGATAATTCACAGGACACAGTCCTGCCCCCTAAGAGTCAGGTCCAGCCTAGATACCCTGTTGGCCTGAAGACTGCCCTGTGGTTGTTTCTAGCTCTTAACATTCATGAGCATTGCTTTGTTTTTGCCATTTTCAATGCTGTTATTATGGCAAAAACATTTTATTTAAGAGTTCCTGCTGGACGTGGTGGCACATGCCTGTAATCCCAGCACTCGGGAGGCTGAGGCAGGAGGATCGCTGTGAGTTCAAGACCAGCCTGAGCTACATAGTGAGTTCCAGGTCAGTCTCAACTACATAGTGAGACCCTGTCTCAAAAAAACAAAACAAAACAAAAAAACAAACAAACACAAAAAAAGAGTTCCTCACATTATATAATTTTCTTTAAAAATCATACTCAATCCCATGTAATAGTGTAGGGATGATCCGTCTTGAAAAGGCTTTGACAGAGAAAACCATTTTCTCCTTTGCTCAACCTGGGGAGTGGACTCGGCTTTGCTCTCACCTCTCATTTTCTAGGTGAGAAATCTGAAACTCGGCATTTAGGAGAGGCCCTCAAAGTTTTTGGACCATAAGGGCAGAACTGGGACTAGAGTCCAAGCCTTCAACTCTTTACCGTCCCTTCCTCGATTTGTGGATGGGGCGTGAGCAAGTGAACTGGAGAGCAGTTTCCCTCCAGTGCCTTCCAAAGTTTGCTAAGAAAGCAGCTCCTGGCTTGAAGCTGAAGCCTGAAGCTTCACATGCTCACAGACGCGACTCCATCTGAGCTCGCTTCTAGGGGTGATAGAGACTGCGCAGCCAAGCTTTTTCAGTGACGGAGACAGAAAGGAAAGCATCCCTCCCACAACCCCTGTCACCCCTACTTTAGGATCTGAGCAGACAGAGGACCAGGAAAACCTGTATCCAGTCACTGACTGCACGGCAGAGGCCTGTTCTGCGCATCCTCTCCAGGGGGATTTCACTTTCCACACCGAGGACCTGCCAGATCAGAAGTTTGTCTTTTCCCACAATCAAATCATGAATCAAAGAGGCCACCAAACCTAAGCCACGTGGTGGTCATAAGGATAGGAGCACTCACAGCTAGAGGGAGGCGCTGTTACACAGAATAGCAAGGGGAAGTTGCTGATTCTCCAGGGCTTGAGCCTGGGTATGGGCAGAGTGTCCTTCCTGGAGAAGTATGGGCAGTGGCTAATGGCCAGCTGGATGCAGTCACAGGATCATGAGCTCCTCTCAGCTCTGGTGGTGGGTACTGTCTGGGCCTGGACATATGAAATGCCTGCTGGAAACATCACTGGTATGAGGAACAGCACAATGCCTCTGTGTCCTGGCTCACATGAACTGGCCCAGGAGCCTAACAGTCCTGGGGGCAGAAAGCCAGAAGAGGATCAGCATAGAGGAAGCAGGAGAGCATCCAGCACGCAAGCAAAGGGCAGCAAACTGAGTCAGGTCAGAGCCCAGTCCCCTTGGTAGTACCACCTCTAACCATTCCCTACAAACCCCTATATTGGTCTGTACCTGTTTACTGCTTTGTATCATGATTGTCATCATCATCATCATGGTCATCACCACAAGTGGCGTTTATTGAGTATCATTAACATTCTGGTGCTATTTACTGAGAACAGGGGACTGGACAGCCCCTAAAAAGATATCCACAACCTAATTCCAGGAACCTGGGAATTTACCTGCTTTAGAAGAAGGGTCTTTGCAGATGTGATGCAATTCAGGACCTAGAAAGGAGGTGCTTAGCTTGGATGCTTGAGGTGCTTCCCAAATACAGTGACGTGTGTCCTTATGAGAAAGGCCGAAAGGGAGATTAGACTGAGACACACAGAGACGGTGGCAGGGGAGACTGGAATGATGCAGCCATAGCCAAGGAATATGTATGACCACTAGAGCAGGGAGGGACAAAGGAAGACCCTCCCCTAGGGCTGAGTGAGAGGGAGTGCATCCCTGCTGGCCCTTTGATTTTGGATTTGGGGCCTTTGGAACTATCTGTATGTAAGCTACCTGATTTATGGTCATTTGTCCTAGCAGCTCCAGGAAGCCAACATGCTGAGCACCACCCACAGTGTTGTCGACGTCATCATCATCATCATCATCATCATCATCATCATCATCATCACAGGTCTCATTTGCTGAACATATCCTGAGCCTATCTAGCAAATTCCAAGTACCAGGCAGTGTGCAAAGTTATCCAGCAACTCCATCAGCAATTCACTGGATGAGCAAACTGCAGCTTAGTGAGGAACTGGCCAGGGGGTTTTGAGACAGAGCTGGAACACAACTCTATGTGGACTGCTCTCTCCAACTAGAAGGTCATTGTCACTTGGACAGCATCCCACTTCTCTGCAGCCACCTCAGGAATTTGCACATAGGAGTTGAACTTATTTTTTATCTCAAATGATATTTTTACCAGACTTATCTCTGAGGCTTGGCTCTTTCTAAGAGTCAGGGAATGACTAATTGTAGGGATGGAAGACAACACCTCAAATGACCCGAGTGATGTTTTTGATGGGGTTGCCAGCATCCAAATAGCTCTGATGGCCTGGGGAAGTTTTCTTCCTTAGGAAGGACTCTGAAGCCTACACCCTACTCAGGGATGTATTAGCCTTGACTACTGAGGCAGAAAAATAGCATCGTACATTTTCCATTTTCCTGAACAGAGATTATGATAGACTGAATCCACAAAGAGAGCATCATAGTCTTCCAGAAGTCTAAGTGGACCAGAGAGCAACATGCCAGAGAAGATTCTGGAAACTTCTGTGGTGACAGAGAGAATTCCAGTGCTCAGCATTAATTTTACCTAGGAAACTAAGGGTAAAATTGTCCATGACACTTCTCAGCAAAACATAGTCAGAAGAGGAGAATCAGACCATATATACATTCACACACACACACACACACACACATACACACACACACACACACAATGGATCCATGGCTTTGTTTGAACATCGGCATGCTTTGTGGCTAGATGTGGTTTCATCTGGAAATAGTACCAGTACAAATTCATCCTGAATCCCACAGATGCTGGGCCCTTCAGTTCCCAGGCCAGAAACATCTTTTGGATGCCTTCCATGTTGCTGCTTGGGTAACCTAAAATGCTAATTACCTCAGGGAGATCTTTTAACTCAACATAAAGCATTGCAGAAGTAGTTGTGACCTGGCTAAGTACCTTCTGCTTAAAGCAGAGTAAATATTGTCAACATTCCCCTATATACAATCAAACTTCACTGAGAAGAAAAGAAAGGGAAGAACCCTAGGAAGTAATCAACACCTTCTGAAGTGGTTTTTCTCAGCTTCTTGGAGTGAGAAGACAGCCTGCCGAGCCATCCCAGGGGCATGCAGGGCTCAGGTGGCCTCAGGTGCATGGCCTGTGCTGCTGCAGCCAGTGCCAACCCTGAGTGAGCAGGGAGGGATGCAGGAACAGGCCAGCACCTCATTCCATGGGTTTGCCACAAGATGAGGGAAGCGGGATCAAGGATCGTGGATTGCCATCAAGCCTAGAGTTCTGTTATGCTCTAGTGGAGACCCCCAGGGTCTGGGACCTGGGGGTCAACCAATTCAACAGGAACCAACCCAATAAGAAGGGAGTCAGCCCTGCTTATCTCTCTATTGCCTCCCCAGAGGAACTATTTCGCACCACCAGGTCCACATAGGCTGCCTGCAACTCCCAAATCCAAAAAGCTTTGACCACTGAGTTTGCTTTGTAAGGCATGTGGCAGCAAGGCTTTGCTTGATCTCAGCCTCCTGAAGCCATTACAGTCTTTATTCATCCTGCACTCAGAACAGTTCTACATTGTGCTGTGTTCCATAATATGGTGTAACACATGGCCTTTCTAAAGACCCCCAAAAGCTGAGTTCGAAAACACATCTGGATCTACGGACATGTAGTTCCAAGGCTGAATGTTGCTCTGGACTGAAGTGCGTCCCTCCTATTCATACACAGAAACTCCAACTCTCTCATGTGGGCTAAATTAAGACCAATCCTGGATGGAGGTAACTGAGGCTATGTGAGGTCATGGAGGTGGAGCTCTGGTCTCAGAGGTACCCTCATAAGAGGAAGGGAAGAGATCCTCAAAGATCCCAGAGTCTCTCTCTGCCATGTAAGAAGACAATGAGATGGTAGCAAGCAAGGGAAGGAAGGAAGGAAGGAAGGAAAAAGGGAAAGAGGAAAATGGAAAGGGAAAGGGAGAGAGAAAGGGACTTTGGTACTAAGAAGTGTGCCATTGCTATGACAAACACCTAAAAGAAAGAACTGGCTTTGGAACTGGGTAATGGGCAGAGGCTGGAAGAGTTTCAAATGCACATTGGAAAAGGCCCAGACTGCCACAAACAGAGCATTGGTATAAATAAGGATATTAAAAATCACTGTAGTGGTGTTTCAGGAGGAGGAATATGTCATTGGAAACTAGAGGAAAGGCAGTCCTCTTCATAATGAGGTGAAGCACTTGGCTGAACTGTGTTTTGCTATGACAGCATGTTTTTGAGTTTCGCTGCCAGACCTGGGCTATCATCTACTGGAATCCTTTACTGATTTAACCTGGTTTTGCTGTGGACACTCTGGTACTCTCAATCCTTTCTCTAGACTTGGTGACTTAGTTTGGACTTGTGGACAGACTTCTCTTGCATGTATCATTTTGCCTTTTTTATGTCTCACATCAAATGAACAGAATTCCCTCTGGTATCCCGTAGCTTGCTTGGGACCCCTTTGGCCTCATTCACTATATGAACACCCTGTGTACATATGGCATAAGTGTCTCATTTATTACAGAACTCTGTAACTACAGGCCTAAGACCAGAGAAGTGTAGAAACAATAGAAACATTTAATAAAGTTACTGATTAAAAAGTAATACATAAAAGTCTAGGCTTTAACATATACAAAAATACCAGTTTGAAAAAATATTAGAAAAAAATATTCCTGTTTTCAAGAGAAATGAAAAAAAAACTTTGATATATTAGCATTCAATAAGAAATATGTAAGGCCGAGGATTTAGCTCAGTGGCACCATTCCTGCCTTAAAACAATGTCCCTGAGTTTGAGGCCTGGTACAAAAAAAAAAAAAGTATAAACATAGTATGGATATTCAAGAAGAAACACATCTGAGGACTAGGGATTTAGCTCAGTGATTCTACCACCTGCCTCGCAAATGCATGGACACAAGTTCGATCCCTGGTACCCTCCTCTCAAAAAAAGAGAAACATATCTGACCTATTAAAAAATAACTTTAAGGGCAAGGAATGTAGCTCAGTGGTGGCATGCCTGCCTGGCAAATCGAAGGTTCTGAGTTTGATCTCCAGTACCAGGAAAAAAAAGAAAAGAACAGAACTTTAAAACTACTGATAATATATTATTAATTTTTGGTATCATAATGGTATTATGGTTATATAATCTTTATCTTTTACAAATATATAATGAAATATTTACAGATAAGAGGATATGATGCCTAGGAGTTTGAAAATTTTATGAGCAGGAAAGGGGACAGGGATGCATGAGAGAGGCATGGCCACAGTTCATGTAGAAAGATATAAGAAGACTGATTTTAGTGTTCTTGCTATTTTTATATTTGTTCTCAACTTTCCATATTAAAATGATTTAAAAGTTCTATCCAGGAACTAGAAGAAAATTTTAAAAGAAAGATTAAGCCCCCCCCCCCGTTCTGGGGATCAAACTCGGGACCTTGCACCTACAAGGCAGGTGGTGGCACCACTGAGCTAAATCCCTGGCCCTCCTAGCTTGCTTTTTAACTAAAAATGTTCAGTGATGTTTTTTCCCTCTGAATTAACCTATAAATTCAACGTGAACTCACTTAAAATGCCAACAAGGAATACTTTAGGAAAATTCTTCTAGGAAAAGAAACAAACTGGCCAGAAAATTTATGAAAGAAAAGGAGCTTGTAGGGTATTGGGCAGAGATAGCCTAAGCTTACAAACACGAAAATATATTACAAAGCCACAAAAATAAAAAGAATTTAGAGAACAAATAGGACTTTGGTGGAAAATAAAATTCCAGAAATAAGCTCAAGTGCTTAACAAGTGTCAAGTACTACTCAAGATGCTGAATAATTAATTGGCACCAAACAAAATGTACAAAAATTTCAGCCCATAAATAAGTAAACAAACAAAACCCATACAGTGTTATTTGTAGGGAAACAAAGCAAGTTAATGGTACAAACAGTGATGAGAAAGACATTAGAGTTGAGACCTTACGCCATGAAGAGGACCCCATAAGATGATCCAGGTCAAGGATATTTCAGGCAAAAGGCACCAGCAGAAGCCAAGGTGGCCCAGGGTGACAGGACCTTCGTGCACAACACAAAAGTAGATGACAGAGAGGAGGCCAGGAAGACAGGCAGGGGCTGGATTGCAGAATTCTTGCAGGGACTGACTAGAACTCTGTATTTTATACTAATTGAAATGGAAAACCGTTAAAAGGTTTTAATCTGCAGAATGATGTATCTGGTTCAGCATTTTAGAAAAATAACTCCAGCTAGTGTAGAGAGTAGGCTCTGTGAAGATCAGAAATGTAATTCTAGTTTCCTCTGTGCTGTGGTTTGAATGTCTCTCTCAACAGTTCATATGTTGAAACTTAATCCCCAAATTTCTGTGTTAATGGTATTTGGAGGAAGAGCATTTGAGAATTAACATTAGATGAGGTCTCCAAGATGGGGCCTCCATGAGCAGAGCAGTAGCTCTATAAGATGAAGAAAGACCCTTATTTGCTCACTTCTGTTTTTTCAACATCGATGCCTTTCACCGTGTTATGTATGATCCAGCAAGGCCTCACCAGAGGTATTCTAATCTAGTAACACAAAACAAACAGGCACCTTGTAATGGTCCACCCAAGACGTGACACTGGTGTAAACAAGGAGGAAGTGATGAAAGCATAGCAAGGCCTTTGACATAGTTCCTGTTTGCTGACGGGTTAGAGGTAAAAGAAAAGAAAAAGAATCAAGGATGACTTCTGATGCTTTGGTCTGAGTAACTGAATAGATGGTGGCACCATTCACTGAGAAAGAAGGTGAACAACGGCAGGTTGGACAGAGGGAACAATAAATCAGACTCCAGTATTATATCCATCTATTGGTGGAGACACTTATCAGAGGACAGCTGTCAGTAGACAGGTGCCTGCCGCATGGTGGCTGTTACGATAGACAGGTGGCTGCCGTGTGAGATGGAGTTCACTGTGGAAATGTGTATTTGAGAGTCGAGCAGAGTACATGTGAGATCTCTAGGGAAAATAGAGGTTGTTTGATAACTTTTATTGGGGCATTCAGTTTTGCATTTGGAAGCAAAAAAAAAAAAAAAAAAAGCCCTGAATTCCAAATTCAAGCTCAAATCAAAACAACTTCCAAAATAGAGTTTAAAAAACAGCTTGCATGGCAAATGGCTCTTCTGCACTCTTCCTGGGGGGTGTAAGTTTGTACAACCTTTCTTCGGGACAGAATGGCATCATTTGGTTGTCAAATGTAAAATGCATATTTAATTTGCTCCAGTATCTCTACTACAGTATTCATTTAACCAGCAGATGTACACACAAGAATTTTTCAGGACATAAGTGTAAGGATATCCACTGTAGACTCACTGCAGCAAAAAGTTAGAAACGAGCACAGCATGCCTCAGCAGAGGACTGGGTAAATTACAAATCACATGTCCATAAGATGGACTACTTTGCTGATGACAGAAAAAGTAGAAGAAACCGGTATGTGTTGATATGGAACTAGCTCCGATGTGTATTAGGTAGATAACTGCAAACAGAAACTCTTTATTATCCTTATGCATAAATATGTATGTACATATGTATAATGTTTTTCAATGTCCATTTTTATCATTCCGCATTGTTTGAGCTGCATAACTGTTTTTATTTCCCATTAAAAAGCTATACCAATAAGAATGATACAAACAGTGAAATTATGGATTACCCTTTTGTTTTCTATTTGTTTGTATATTTTTTAAAAGTACCCTAGGAAGCATTATTAGAAAAAGAAAAAAATAAACTTCAGAAATTACAGTCCCATATCCAACCCCTAAGAATATGGACAAATCAGTTTAAATCTGCATAAAAATCTTATACTTCAATTCTTCAATTCAATTCTTTTTTTTAATGTTCTGATCTAACTGAGATTTTGTACCTTCAGGCTCTGCTTGAAGTATCCCGTACCCAGGGCCAAGCTGTAAAAGTAGCAGGAGAGCGACAGCCTGCCAAGGAAGGTGCTTAATGAGCAAAACTTAAGGGTTGAATGCAAATCACACCACCACCAGATGGCAGGGGTCAGGCTGGAGGTGCCTCGGAGAGATGAAGTCAGAGCCTGGTCAGGTCCAGAGAAAGATAAATGACTCCCTTCTGATCCAAGGGCTGGGGACAGTGTCACCAGGTTCACGCCACTGACACACGCTCCTGCAGGACTGGCAGAAGGGGTCTTACACTTGGGCTCGAGGATGCGGGGGGCGGGGAGGATACACAGGAATGAGGTACAGTGTCTTGTGGTGGAAACAGACCATGTTGTCCTTCGTGGAAAGGTTACCCGAAGGGCTTTTAAGGTTTAGCTATCCTTAAATCCCAACATATCTGAACCAGCATGCATTTACATCCATGCACACGCGCTCACACACATATATGCATGCATACAGAGCCTAAAGGCTGGGAACACGCTAGTTCTTGAAGGAGAAAAAATACAAACAAAATTCAATTAAATGGTTATTAAGAATTTTAAATGGGGGAGGAAAGTATCCAATTAGGCCTTAGTCTCACATTTCTTTAGCCTTTAAAAGCATACCTTATTTAAATACAAAGTTAATAGTATCAGTTAGTGCTAGCCTTACTTGTTGTAATAAAGCCTTGTTTTCAGTTAGAAGCCAAGTGTACTATTCCACCTTTCCCAATTAACCACCTTTATGGGAAGCCAGGCTTCTGGAAATAGCTGTCACAAAGTCACCCATATTCTCCCCAGTGCAATTTGCCCCTGCTGTGGGCATGGCACCTGGGAACAAATAAAAGGATCAGCATTGAACTTAAAAGGAACCATAGACATGAGCGCTTCCTTGCAAATCCAGACCCTTTCCTGGCTAAATCTAACCTAAGCCACCGCACTCCCCCTCACACAGGAAATGCAAACCGGCTGCCTCACACCCTGGTTCCTACCGGTTGTCTCACCTCCACTTGAGTAGCCACTCCCAGTTTCTTCAAAGTTATCTCTGGGCCTAATTTTTCAGAGTTACCTGTGCAGGTCTTAGGGAGAAGAAACAATGTCCTCCCCGACAAAAAAATTACAACCTTCGTTTTTGGTCTTAGTGCATTTTTTTGCTTCTGGTAAAGGAATCCAAACTATGTTACTACAATATATTTAGTCGGAGTAAACACCTCTTCAGCATTCTTTCTTTTAAACATATTATTCTCTTCTTTGGGAAACCAGCTCTGGCAAACTGAGGTTCTTAAACAGAGTTCCCATATCCACCAAAAGTATCATACACTCTGGGAGCAATAACAATTATTAAAACTGGCCTATAAATATCTGGAAACAATGCTTCATGTAACTTTTTTTAAAGATAAATATTTATTATAAATAAATAAATAACTTTTGAAGAATGTCATGGTTTGGTTTTGTTTTTGGTACCAGGGATCAAACTCAGGACCATGCGTGTGCTTGCGAGGCAGGCAGTGGCACCACTGAGCTAAATAAATCCCTGGCCCAGAAGACTGTCATAGTTTTGAAAAATCTCCACATAGCATGTTGAGACTCAATAGACTGAGGCACATACAGATATGTATATACACAGCGTATATCACACATGCACAGTGCACATACATGAGGAACCTATACGCATTCTATAGCAGGGATGTGGGAATGAAGTTTTAGCTTCAGTTAATAAACATAAGTTCATGGATTCAAATTCATGTAGGACAATTCGTCCTACTGAAAATCTATGATATCAATAATGAATCAATACCATCTGTTGTTCATAACCAAAGATGATGGACGTCAGTCAAATTTTAGTTGTTATTAGAAAGGAAAAATGTATTCCCTGTAAAGAACCCTCAATCAATGCTATTCACTTTCTTGCTTTTTTAATGCCTTGAGCTAAAATACTCTGATATCAAGCAGTGCTGTTACTAGATGTACTGTGGTACCTTGGACTGGATCCTAGAACAGATAAAGGACACTCATGTCATCTGAATGAAGTGTGGAGTTTTGTTAGCAGAAATGTGCCATGCCAGTTCCTTAGTTTTGACAAACGAACTCCAGCTATGCAGGACGTTAACAGGGAAAAGAGGACTGGGGTTATGGCTCAGTGGTTTAGCACTTGCCTAGCATGGGGGAGGGGCTAGGGTCAATCTTCAGCATCCCCCAGAAATGGATGGGGAAGGATGAACTCTTACTTTCTTCATAGCTTTTTTCTAACTCTAAAATAATTCCAGAACAAAAGAAGTTCATTACAAATTAAACAGATGTTTTGCCAATAAACCAACATTCTTAAACATTTAATGCTTATCACATGTTAAAAGAAGGAACTAGAGGTAATTTTCCACCCAAGTGGCAGTTTCAGACTCAAAAGTACTTAGAGATAATCCAGCAAGGGTCTCCATTCATGGAAAAAGCAAATCCATTTGCATATATGGTAGTAATTATTTTACAGGTGCTGACATTGTGGATAAGAAGGCCACACGAATCCTGGGAAGGAATTCCAAGTTGGATGATGCCCATAATGGGTGTCAGAAGTCGGTCCTTGTCTGAGAAGACCAGCAGCAGCACAGAGAAGCATGAGTTAGGCCAGTCACTCTGGGCTGGGGCGTCTCTCCCAATTGTAGGAAACAAGCTGCCAAACTGGGCAAGGGCTCCCTGCCCCACAACAGGCAGTATTCTCAAGCCCAGCAGGGCCTGGAGCCTGATCAGGGATTTCAAGGTCGAGCCAGTGTCATTTCCAGACAGCAGCCCAGTCATGAGCCTTGCATGTCCAAACAAGATGTCTACCAAGCCAGGCTGCAGAGCCAGGGGCCTGTTCCAGGATGTCTGCATGTGTTCACCACCGGGGTCTGGCCGCAGACCCGGAAGCCACATGCAGGTTGATTCCAGCCTGGCCCGGCAGCACAGGAAGACTTATCTTTCTGAGGCTGATATGAATGAGGAGTACTTTTTTTTTTAAATTAAATTTTCAGGTGCAAAGTTCCTCCTTGGCTCTCAAGAAGCTGAATCTCACGGCCTGCCCATTCTTACCCCACCCCCAGTAACCCCTAGTCTCAGATTTTTATTTTGACTCAGAACTATTCTGATTTCATCTCTAACCTACCAGACAGGTAGAAGTCTTTCTTTTGCAAATTCTATAAAGCAGATTTGCCACTTCTCCCAAGCCTGCTCTGCTTCTTCTCACCAGAGTCCTTTGCTGCAAAGGGAAGCTGTTGTCACTGTCAGGCTTGTCCTCTAGGATCGCTAGGATCCAAGAAGATCCTGGTTATGGACAGTGCTATGGTTTGTCCTCCAAAGGTTAATGCGTTAGAAGCTTGGTCCTCAGCGAGTAATGTTAAGAGGAGGTGGGACTTTTGGAGGCTGGGACTCCTGGGAGGTTGATGGGGCAATGAGAGCAGGATTAAGGTAGCCTTCTTGTCCACAAAGAGAACGCCTGTAAAGTAATTACCACCATGTATCTCTGGAAGTCATCAAGGTAGTTCTCATAGGACCCTGCACTAGTTCTTGTGAGAATAAATTATTGTTCCCAGGTCACTCTGCATGTTTGGGGCCTTCACTGTTTCAGGATAGGAATTCTATTAATCCCATTTTTCTATCTATCTGGTTTTTTGAAACAGGGTCTCGCTTTGTAGTTTAGGCTGTCCTCGAACTCTCAGTGATCCTCCTGCCTCATTGAGTGCTGGGATTACAGATATGCACTGCCATGCCAGGCTTCTCTTTTCAAGTAGGTTAAGAGTTATAAGTGCTTTAAATACAGAGATGTGCACCCTTTTTGTTTTACTCTATGTAGCATGAATTTACAGTGAGTGATTAATAAGGTCTTGTTAAATCAATAAATGGATGAATAAGTGAATACAGGAGTGAAAAGGCTTTCAGGCTAACTTATAACTCGTGCATTGTTCAAAGGGTAAATTTATGAGCACAAAATAGGGCACTGTCTGTCATGAGCTGAGGACACATAGAATATTTTGTCCACAAAGGTTTTATGGGTAAGGAATTCAGAGTTCTTCAAGGCATAGGAGACTGTGAAGGACTGACAGCACTGAGGTACCGACTGGGCCACATATTTCTGGAAAGTAAGGCCTTAGTGGAGGTGGCACCTATATTAGAACAACTGCTTCCTTTGCTTTTTTGGAATTTTAAAAATCATTATTCCACATAAAGTCCTTGGCACAATGCCTGGCTCAGAATCATGAATCCTGTTACTATGACCCCTTTAATGTGACTGGGAGCCTGAAAAGGCAGAAGACTGAGGAGGCCTGGGCAGGGTAGTCCAGACCACCTGTTAAAAGCCCTTGCTTGGGTTCTCTTCCTCGGGCACGTTCCTGCACAGAGCGTAAGAGGGACTTGTAAGAGGCTCTGGGCAGACCTGGGAAATGGAGGAGGGTGGGAAAAAGCCCACCAGCATCTGGGCTTCCATCTCTCATCAGCCCAGACACAATTCCACCATGAGATGGGGGACCAACACCACCGGGCACCAGGGGGGCCCACTGGCCAGCCAACACCCTCTGTGGCACATTGTGCTTCCTTTCAGGGGATTGGCTGGCAGGAGACAGGATTTGGGAGTTTCTGGGTCCTCTGCCCAAATACTCTTAATCTCTGTTCTGCTTTCTCTTTCTACCCTGTCTCCTCAGACCCCTCCCTGCCACAGCATCCAATTCTGCCATAGATGGTGACACCGTGTGGAATAGTGACTCGGTACCTTCCCCGGGCTTTAGGCTCCGGAGTCCCACATTTCAACCTCCACGCCTTTTTGCCCCATGACAAAGGATGCACCACTTCTGCTGCTCTCGTTTTGAGCAGCACCAACTTCACAGGGTGTCACATCGATGAAGGGAAATCATGGAGATGAGCTCACGGTACCACAGCCTCAGTAAACAGCAACCGTTAATACTTTCATGACTATGACTCCCAAATGTTCCGTCTGTCTCCAGACTCTTTCCCTCTTCACCTTCCACATTCTATGACAGTTCCCACCATCACCAAGGCGCCAGACCCACAAGATCCACAAAAGGCAGCAAAGTTGGGCACTTTCCTGTCCCCTCCAAGCCACCCCCCCACCGTGACCATGAAGTCTAGGGTTTCACCAGTTCTCACCTCTACTTTTAACCACGCAGTTCAGTGCTTCCTAGACATCTGGATTTCACAGGACAATACAGATTTTATAAATTATTGTTGGAACCAAACTATTTAGAATTTTTGTCAATTAAGATACAAGATAAATAAGCATCATTGAGAAATGCCACATTTTAATGACAAGACAGTTTAACGTCTTGCAGAGCAGGAATGTCCTAAGTACAGCTCAAAGCTATTCTTTAACATGAATATTACTGGGTTTCAGAAAAACTCACTCTATTGACCTTAGTTTATTCAGTTTTCACCAGGTTGAAATGTCAGCACTGACTGGAACCTGTCTTTTCACAGGCAGCATTTGGAAGCCTGTTGGTCTAAGTCTTCTTACAGACTCTCTTAGTCCATTCAGGCCGCTAGAACAAAGTACATCCATAAACGGTGTGGCTCATAAACAGACGTTTAGTTTTCACAGTTCTGGAGGATGGAAGTCCAAGATCAAGGGGCCACCAGACCTGGTTCCTGGTGATGGCCTGCTTCCTGGATATGTCTTCACATGGTGGAGAACAGGAAAGAAGAGAAACAAGCCTTCTGGTGCCACTTCTTAAGTGGGCATTAATGGCGGACTCCACCATTATGTCCTAACCAACTCCCAAAGGCCCTGTTCCCACTGCCGTCACTCTGGGGGTCAGGGCTTCAACATATGAATTTTGGAGGATACATTCAGTCCTCAGCACTGAGTCATCTTCTGCTCTATCCCACATGAATCTTCATAGAACCTACTTTATGCGCACATCCTTTCTACTGGAAAACCAAGGATCACATCCTGTTGTTCTGCTCTGCACAGGGCTCATCAAACATAGCATCCCAAGCCTGGCCAGTGGGAGTTCCTAACATAAGTTTGTGCTTTATGACTATTTCCTCTGACTCCATTTTTCTTTTGTGGGGGGATAGTGTGGAGACAGAACCCAGGGCCTGGCTCATGCAAGGCAAGCATTCTATGGCTGAGGTACATACTCAGCCCTTTTTATTCTGAGACAGTCTCTCTCTAAGCTGACCAGGCTGGCCTGAGGCTTGTGATCCTCCTGCCTCTTCCTGCTGAGTAGCTAGGATTACATGCATGTGCTACTACATCTGGCTGCAAATTGCATTTCAGAACTTGGAATGCATTCTCCTATACAAATGTGTAGTGGAGAAGAACCCCAATTCCTCACTCAACTCATACACTCTGCACCATTTGGAGCACAGTCCTGCCCTCAGAGCCCCCTGACACTGGTGGTCACAGGTAAGAGCAGTGCCTGGGAACAGAACCTGCATTCCCACTGGGCATGCCCCAGTGGGGCACCATGCCACCCCACCTTCGTGATGCCTGGACCCTTTTCCCTTCCCCATACTGGAATGCCTTCTTCAGGGGATTTTCCCAGGATAGGAGTCACTTTCTTTTCTCCTCACTATCTCAAACCTTCTCACTAAAGCACTGCAGAAAAGGTCTCCTGAGAATCTTTACTCTTCCTAACAATGGGAAACAGACAATGGCTAAAAATAACAATGGGCAAAGTGACAGCATTTCTGGAAGTCTGCAAAGAGTTTCGTCACTAGAACAATTCCTGGGGTTCAGTGGTATGTAAAGGGGGCCCGCCCTCCAGCCCCATCTGCCCTGGGCCTTCTCCATACTGTTCCATAATCGCAGATTCTTCTTTGGCTCTGAGAACTCTCTACCCCCACCATGCCCTCCAGAGGCTCTCCAGGCAGCCTTGGATTTCAGGGTGGCACACCTGGGCTTCTGGCCTTCCCTGAAGAAGGCTATCTCTTTCCTCCTGATTTCCTTTCCCCTTTAAAACTCAAATTTTAAAAAGACAAGATTCAAAAGTACAAAGTGCACTATCTGGGGACTAGTGAGATCCTTGTGCAGATCAAAGAAAAACAGATTCATTGTCACCCCAGAGGAAAGCTCACCCCTCCTGGATGCTCAGGGCAGGAGGCCCCCAGCTGAACAAAGGAAAGCAGCAGCCACAGATTTAATTCACCCCAGGAAATAAGAGGGAACGAGAGGGACTGACCAACTTACTACACTGCAGGGACACCTGAGTCTTGGGTCCAGCCAAAGCTGCGCACTCCCTGGAGGTGTTCTGCTCCTCCTCGGCGTGTGGTCCACCGGGCAGCAGAGCTCTACAGAAACACACTCAGGTCTCTCCTCAGACCTACTGGATTTGAATCTGCACTTTCAATGAGGCTTCCAGCTGATTCACATGGGCCTTAAGGTCTGAGTAGCAGTATTCTCAAACACAAGGCCCGGAGTACTCTAGTAGGGTGATTTTTGCCTCCCAGACAGCACTTGCCATAGTCTGGAGGCATCTTTGTGTCACCACAATGGGTGCTACTGGCCCCTGGTAGGGAGAGCCCAGGGCTGCTGCAAGCCACACACAGTTCCACAATTATCCAGCACAGGTATCAATAGCGCCCAGGCTGGAAGACCCTGATCTAGGTGAACACAGCCAGGAGGGCACTGGTGAGTGGTCCTGGAACCTTTCTCTTCCACATGGGACTATGAACCACTGGCATCAGCAAAGGAGGGAGCTGTTAAATGTAAAGCCTCTTGCCTGACCCACAATGACTGAATCAGAGCCTCTGGGAGTGAGCCCCAGAAATCTGTTTTACGAGCCTTCCACTGATGCTTTCAGCTTCCAGATTCTGTGCTGAGAAGTACTGGTGTAGGCCATGAGTACCCACCCTCAGATGGTCATCACAAAGCTCAAACTCTGTCAGGTTGGCCTCTCACCCAAGACTTTACACCAAAAGCCCTGCAATCTGAAGAACAGTCAGCTCTGGTGGATGTGCGGAGCCATGGGGCTGACACCAGGCTCTCTGCTACACAAATTCAAGGGTGATGGCTTAGAGGTGCTGGCTGCTATGAACACAGTGCGTCATGCTGCAGCTGCCAAAGCTGACCACCAGAATATCCTGGCATGACAAGATGACACACATGGGAAAAGAGAACTCAAAGCTCACCAACAATGGAGGCCAGGCAGCACTCAACACAGCATTACACGTGGTGCATCCTAGAGATGAAAATAAGGAATGGTGATAAGGATCTATTTTTAGTCTGCTTTTAGCTTTTCAATGTCACCTTCTCTGAAAGCTTTCCTTATTGTTCCCTAGCAGAGTCACCATCTCTCTTGCTGTTCTCTATTCCTTATGTTCATCTTCCCCTTCTCCCACTGCATGGTGAATTCAGTCCATCCCCCGACTTCCCTGACTGTGAATTATTTGAGGATAGGAAATGATGTGTAGTAGAGGCAGTGGTCCTGGGCAAGCCCCTTGGAGATCACATAAGGACAGTTCTCAAATTTACTCTGAGGCTCTTCTGTGTCTCTACCTGGGGAGGTGCCAGGGAGTGCCTGCCTCCAAAACATGCACCAAATGAAGGAATAAGGGTGGGAGTCTGTGGAGAGATAACTGGTTGGTGTCCACACAACCAGGCAGGGCAATTCTGAGGTGTGTTCCGCACAGTGGTCTCTGAGAGACCCACAGAGGAGGAGCCCTGGCTGGTCTTGCAGGCACCTCATTAACACACAGTGTGTCAAAGTACTTGCTTCTTCTCTTACCTCCCTATTGCCCACCACAATTTACGCACCAAGTCCTTGTCCAGGGTCTCCTTTGGGGAGAATCAAACTAAGACGAGTAGTTTGCTCATTTCTGACTCCCCAGTGTTTAGCCAATTCCCTGGCACAACAGATGCTCAAAAGTAAATAAATGAATGAATGAATGTATGGCCCGAGGGGCCTCAGAATTCCAAACACTAGCAAAACCCTCACTGATGGCCTGGGTGATGGAATCTAGAAAAACGTAACTGCATTTCTTTTGAGTTTGAGACAAAACACTAAAAATAATACTGTCCTGCCTGCAACCCAATCGGATTTCTAATCTGCATGTAGAAAAGGAGGAGAGTTCAGTGGTCAAGAGCTCAGCTCTGGAATCCAGTAGAGCAAGGCTCAGAATTCAGAGTCCTGCTACTTCCTGAGTTCCTCGAGCTTTCGTTGTGTCCCCTGTGAAATGGGACTAATAACTGCACCTGTTTGTGGGGCTGTGGGGAGGATTTAATGATAAAAAGTTTATTAGAGAATTTGGCAACAGTCCTAGCCCAAAAGAGACTGTCAATAAATGTTCTCAATGTTAGTATT
Organism: Fukomys damarensis; assembly: GCF_012274545.1. NCBI lineage: Eukaryota > Metazoa > Chordata > Mammalia > Rodentia > Bathyergidae > Fukomys > Fukomys damarensis. The sequence goes on along the minus strand of NW_022900913.1, from coordinate 24,318,185 downwards.
ACTATTATTAGTATTATTATTATTATTTTACTACACGTTTTAGGCAGTTTTTAAGTTTATTCAGGTGACAGATGGGAGCAGAGTGCCAGTTTCATAACACTCAACAAACAGTTATGGTATGAATGAAGCAATAATTCAAGAGTAGAATATAAGAGCCTACAAAAGCCCTTCTTTTGCAAAAGTTCCTACAGTTTTTTTTTCTGCTCATTAATCTCACCTCTGTTTCAAAAAGTCTGTGTGAACTTAGGAAAGTCATGCAATCTATCTGAAGTCCTACCTATAAAATTTAGATTAGTATTAGATCATTCCCAATGCCCTTTGCAGGCCTTCACTTGGAGATGGAATAATTCTCCATGAAAGAGGGCGAGAGCCAGGCCCCACTGGATATCAGGCCACAGCAGGGAGCAACAGATGGGCAGCTGCTCGCTGCGCTACTCAGAGAAGGGGCTGGATTGTTCTTTGTTGGGGGTGCTGTCCTGTGCAGTGTCACATGAAGTGTGATCTAGAAATTTGGTGACTGTTTAAATTAAAAACTGTATTACAGCAAAAGACACTGCCATTAGTCTCCCTCATAATACACCCCTCACTCTGAACACTTACTATGCTGGCCACTTTCAGAAGCAGCTCTGACAGTCCTTCACAGTGTCTTCAGTTTTGGTGACATGGCTGCCTTGATGTCCCAAATCCATTCAAAGTGTTTTCCTTTAATGGTCATTTGGACTTTAGGGAAACCCAGAAGTCACCTGAGGCCAGATCTAGTGAATAAGCCAGTTGAGGACACACTGTCATGTTTTTACGAGGCTGGCTTTCTGTTGGATGGCACTCAGCAGCATTAGCTGTATTTCTATCAAGCTTCGTGAAGACACTCACAAAAGGGGGCTTCCACAACTGCGTCAGAAAGCGCCAAGAATGGTAGGATCAGTGTGTTGCAAATGAAGGGGAACATTCTGGGTGGGATTAATGGTAATATGTCTTTGTCTGTAATAAATTTTTAAAAATTTAAACATCCACCATACATGTGGTGAATCATCTCTTCTTTGTACCAGCATACCTGGCTTCTTCTCACCACATATCCCCAGTGAAAACCTCTCTAGACATTGCCAGATGTCCCTGGGGCAAAATGGCCCCAGGGAAAAGCCCTTGGGATAAAGGTGTTTTTCCTTTACAGACTCACAGGCAGGCAGGACCCTAGGGTCCAGCTCCAGTCCCATATGGGGGTGGGGTGAACGCTGCACCCCTGCCTTGGTTGGCCTGCTTTAATTTGTATTGCAACAGCAGCAGCTACAACAACAAGGAGCTCCTACCTATTTCTGCCTTTTCCCCTAGCTACTTCTACCTTCCCACCTCGTCCTTCATTCTCTACTGCATTTCATTAAAAAGCAGGCTCTTCAGAAACAACCAAGCACTCACTGCAGAAGTGGAATTCTTTTGTTTTCCCCAGTCTATCATTAGCCATATTTGCCTGTAGATAAAATTGATGTTTTTAAAGCTCATCTACTCACAAGCCCAGAACATAATCCCCTCCTGGGTCATCACTATCCACTGATGACATTACGAACAGCAGGAGACCCAAACTCCACAACCCAAATGATCCTGACATGCAAATATGTCATAAAACCTCAACAAAGGCAGAAGGCTGCAAAGGCTTTATTAGCAACTGAGCCACCGTTAACCAGAAAGACCTGAGGAGCTTTCCAGGCAATGGTCGAGGCTGCCTTGAGTCCAGAGTTCTGCGCCAAAAGTCCAAACGCCTTCCCAGGAGGCAGCACCACAGCTCAGAGGAACCAAAAGGAGAGAATGAAGTTCTGGCAACTTCCAAATGGCTCTCTGTAAATGGGGATCACAAGTTATTGTGGTCATCAATTCCTTCCTTCACACCAAAGCAAGGTCCTACAAAGACTGGACCCCAGGCCTCCAGAGCTGCATCTGTTTGACTAGAGCAGTGAACACAGTTCATTCATTGGAGAACGCCCTGCTCTCCAGACTCCCCTTTCACCTTCCACAGCAGGGTCAGCATCGTTTCTCAAGAAGCACCAGCCTCCCAGCCTCCTGCCTCTTGATGATCCGAGCTGGGGAGCCATACTTGTCCTTTGGGGGTGTGCCAGGGTGGGGCAGGACTTCTGTAGTGCAAGGAGGGTTCCTGCAGGGGTGGGAAGGGCTCCCACAGTGACCAGCAGGACTCCTGCAGTGGCAGGGAGGCCTGCAGCAGTGATAGAGGACTGGAGAGGACTGCTCAGGACACGCGAAGACACAGCCTGTCTTTCCCACTGCCCCTGCTGGTCTTCCCCACTCAAGGCCCTTGCACTTGCTATCCTTTTTCAATAGCTCCCCTTCCCTCAAGCTGGAGTCACCCTGTTGTCCCTACCTGACTGACACCTCCTCATCCAGGCTTCTGCTCACTTTCCGGAGCAGCCTTCCCGGACCATACTCTAGCAAAGTCCCTTCCATACCCTGTAGCCCTGAACTTGCTTTTTTTTTTTTTTTTTCCTTTTGTCTTCAAGATGCACTTCACTCCCACTGTAGTTCCACTGTATTTGCTTTGGTTGGCCTGTTTCTTGTGTCCTCCCCCCGCCCCCCGCGCCCACATGAGGGCCATGCGGGCCAGGGATTTGAACATCTTGCTCACCTTGCCATCTCTAGGGCCTAGAAGGGTGCCAGGCACACAGCAGGTGCTCTCTCAATATCTGGTGAATGAATGGAAGCCTGGGCTTGAGCTGAGAGATCACAAGAAGCACAGTAGACTGCCTGGGTGGCAGAGGCTGAGAATCCCCAAATGGCTGCTAAAGGAGACAGGCTCTACCTGACCTTAAAGAATTACCCCACACCTTGGACACTCTGCCTTCAGTCTGCACCTATGTTTATCCTCACCTTGAAACTATTCTCTTGTGGCATATTGGCCCAGCCCCTAGACTGGCGTGGGGTAGAAGAGAGACAGACAGCATTCTGTAGAGAGCCACTGGGGTTAGCGTGGTCCCGGTTCCTCATTCATCCTGCCAAGTTTTTTCTAAGCACTCAGTTCACTGCTCTATTTTTAGGTAACTCCGGTGGTAACCTAAACAGTAAAAACAGCCGTCACCTCATAAATGCAGGATCAGCAGACCCCTTGCATGTATGAACTTGTCAAAATAATTGCAAAAGTCACTTTTCCTGGAGACCATTAAAAATAATTAGTATGAAAATAGTTTTTTGAATAAGGAGATAAGTTTGGCTGCAAGGGAAACATGCTCATTTCTTATAGCCAAAAATTAAAACCCCATGTTCCTTTCTAAGCTCCTGCGACTGTTGGAACAGGAAGATGCATTCCATGATGGCGTCAACCCTGGAGGATTCCACACTCCACACTCCAGCTTCGCCGTGGAGACTGAGGCTGGCTGGACAACCATCTCTTTCTCTTCCCTGGATGAAGAGGACACTGTTCCCAAGGACAGCCTCTGCCCTGATTTGGGTGTTTCATTCCTTCATCAGCATGTGGAAGCCTTCCTCATCTATTCTTTTTTTCTTTTTTGGTACCAGGGATGGAACACAGGTCGTTCTGCTTGCAAGGCAGGTGGCAGCACCACTGAGCTAAATCCCCAGCCCTTCCTCATCTAATCCTTACAAACAGACCCTCAGAAACAACTCACGAGACCTACTGCAGGAAGCAAAAGTTCAGGCTTCTGAACTAAAGCAGCCTGGAGCCCCGACTGCCACTTCTCACCCCAAGTGCTGGGGCACTCCCCTCCTAGCTGCTGGGCGGCTGTCGAGGCCTCTTTCTTACTCCCTCCTGTTCATATGAATTCCTTGCCCTCTCTGCTCTCTAAATGCTGATGTTTATGCCATTCAAGCCTTACATTTGATTAGCTGAAGTACCTTCCATGGGCTCTCAAACCCTGATAAATAAAAATCTTGCTTTGACTAAATAGAAAAACAGAATATGTACCTGCAAACTGAATTTGTGCGTCCAGTAAAGGCTCTTGGGTCAAATGCTTCTGTCTTCACCCAGTGGAACACTGTGTAGCCAGAGGAAGGGCGAGGTGAAGCGAGGGATAAGGGCAGACACAGGAAAGGGCATCGCAATGCCGTGAAAGAGACACAGAGCGGAGCCAGGTTGGAGAGCTGAAATCAAGCTTAGGAAGAGAGGGGAAAGCAGAACGATGACTCCTTCCAGCACATCCGGGTCAGGTGTCTCTCTTACGAGCCCGTGGAGCACCTCTCCTGGTAAAGTTCAACATCAGGAGCAGCAATCAAAACACTAAAATTCCACATATTCCCAAAGTTGCAGATGGTCCCCTTCTATATAGTGCATAGCCATCATATCTACATTTCCCAGCTCCCTTGCATCTAACCAGGGCTACATGGTCAGTTTTCACCTATGAAATGTGACAGGCTGCTGTGAACCCCTTCTGAGCCAAGGCATCTCCTAAATAGATGCGTCTTTTTCCCATTACCTCTTCCCCTCCTACCAGCTGGAGGCAGAGGACCTGCAGCCCTAAGAGACTGTGGCAACATAGGACGGAAAAAGCCTCTTCCCTGAATCCCCACTTAGAGGAGAGCCACCATCTGTCCATGAGCTCCTGCCCTGGCCTGCTAGCTGGAAGAGAAGTAAGCTTTTGTCATGCTAAGGAAACAAAAAATCTCCACTAAAACTTGAAGATTCAATGGTCACTGTGGTATCGTTATCTTTCTCTAGCCTAGGTGATATTTTCTTATTTAATTGTAAATAACCTCCCCTGGATGGTAGCAGTCACCACTACATCATCAACACCTAGAAAAGGTGAATGTTAAAGGACCATTTGTTGAATGAGAACAGTGCACTTTGTTAGAAGGAGAGCTCAGATTCCCATGAAAGAAGTCTCCTTATTTCAACAGAAGGCCATCACACACTTGCACATGCACGGATCCAAGCACACGCACCCTCCTATTTCCACACCAATGCCACATACAGTTTATGGTTAAACCTGATCCTGCTGTCCTGTGATTCAGATGACAGTAGAGACCATCCTAGGAACAAACACTTCAAGGCTCTGCTACCCAGCATGGGTATCGCACAGAGTCAAATACCACAAAAGAAAATTGGAATAGGAAAGAAAAAGTCATCAAGAAAAATAGTCCAGATTTCTCATGATCTCACCCGTGAGTCAGATTTGCGTTTGGGATAACAACTATCCGAGCAGACCAGAACAGTCTGCCTGCAAGATGTCGGCCTGCCAATTTCAACAGCACAGAGAAGGCATGCTTCTTAAATTGGCTTAAAAGGACAAATCTAGTGCACTTGCTTATTTTTTTCTTTAAAAAAAATTCAAGGTGAAACAACCTCTTATTTAAAAGTAGATGTCTTGGAAATTAAACCATAATTTTTTATAAACACTGAACACCACGTACCTGTGTCTTGGCACATGAAGCAGTGGGGGAAAGTCCTATGAGAGACTCTTTTACCATGTGACCCTTACAGCCAACTCACCTCTCTGGGCCAGACTTGTTCATCTAGAAACTTTGAGGTTAGAATAGATGATCTCTAAAGTCTTAGGAAGAAATCATTGTCAGTGGAAGGAAAACTAAATTTTGTATGCCTTGCAAGTCATTTAATATTCATGGAACTTATTCCTAACAGAAACAGGACTTTTTTTTTTTATGAGTAGCTTAATTTAGAGGAATGTATTCATCCAGGACAGAAGCGGAGGTCCAAGCCACTGTGCCTGTGAGAGAATCTTCAGCAGTGAGAGGCAGGGAAGGATGCTCGTTCTCAAGTAACAGGGAGGGCTGTGGTCCGAGTGTCTTCCCTCCCCCAAATCCTTACGTTGAAATCCAAGCCCCAAGGTGATGGCATTAGGACGTGCGGACTTTTGGGAGGTGATTGGGTCCAAAGGGTGAAGCCTCGTGATTGGATTAGTGCCCATGTCACAGAGACCCCAGAGAGCTGTCATGCCTCTCCCACCCTGTGAGGACACAGCAGCTCTCTGGGGTCTCTACAAAGCAGAGTGTGGGCCCTCACCAGGTACCAGATCTGCAGGCATCCTGATCTTGGACTTGCCAGCTTCCAGAACTGAGAAATGAACTTCAGGTTTTCACAAGCCTTCCAGAATATGGTATTTTTTATTGTAGCAGCCCCCAAATCCCCTAAGACAGGCAATATGTGGATTATGGAGCTCCAACTATGTTCAGTATTTTCTTCTCCAACTGTGTGTTGGGATATTCCTAAAAAGACTGCAGGAATTATTCACTGTAATTGCTTCCTTCTACCTCTCCTCCGGTCTCAAAACAAGTGAGAGGCTGGGTGCGGATTAGAACGCAGTTCTGGCCACAGTATTAGGCCTGCTGGTCTTTGCTCCTCGTTACCCTCCTCCCTGTCTCACTCTGCACCTTCTACAATAACAAGAAGTGCATTTTTGCCTCTGGACCTCTCTGTAAAAAAAGGATGGATGAAGGAGCTTTGTATTTATATCTTTAGGCTTGGGAATGATTGCTAGATTTTTAATTACTCCAGTCTTGCCTGCCCCGAAAGCCCCCAGGCTGAGCAGGCTCTCTGAGTGTTCAAACACCGAAGCTAGGATCAGGTGAAAGGTGGAGAAAGTAATCATATACCTTAGAGCATAGACAAGGATAGGTCCTGAAAATGGCCGCTAATGAGTGCTATAAAAGTAACTACTCCTAGGGCATCGACAAGTAGAGTCTCTACAGCTTGGATTTCAGATTGTGACTCACCTGTCCCTCTGCACTTCTTTCTGGTGAGTGTCCTAGGCTGACTGGTTCTCCATGGTGATGCTTATCACTACGTTAAGCCGAACCCTGGTTTCTACCCAGAGAATGTATTGGAGGCAAAAAAAATTAAAATGTGGTAAATATTTGCATACATTCAAGTTCTCCCAAAACCTGGCCATGCCCTTTCTTTCCAGTTTGTAAAGGAAAAGCTAGGGTGGACCCCTCAGCCTTCTTCATGAAGCAGGCTGCTCTCTGAGCAGCAGCAGGAGCCTCTGAAATGAGGACCTGCATTTAATTAAAAGCTGTTCTGAGTAAAGGGAAGAATTAACCCTTTCTCATTCATTTCTTTCCAAGCCCCTGGAGGTGGTGGCCTATAAAGAAAATTACACTTGGCATTTGTAGAAATGGAGAGAAACCGTAATATGCTAAAACAGGGAAATACTTAAAGAAAACTCAGGCTCTGACTTGAAGCTCTGAATCAAAGAATTGCTCCTTCTGTTATCCTCAAAGGTTTAATTGTACCAATGTGGGTATATGGTTGACTGCATGCTATTGAATTGAAGTTTGTCTCTAATGCCAAATGGAAGGCAGTGGCTTACTAAAAAAGTAAATAAATAAAAATAAAACAAAAGTGGGCTTTAGGGATCCCAGGACTCCAATAGAGGTCGGACTACCCAGCTGGAGCACCTTAGAAAAATTGCCTGAACCTCTACATTTCTGGTTCCTCATCCATAAGTGAAGGTAAAATCTATTAGGAAGCCTAAGTGAAATGATGTAGACAAAATATATTGAGGAGCTTGTTAGCCGCTGAATGAAATCTCAAGTTGGTAAAGGCATTAAAAGTCACCCAGCCCAATCCTCCAGCAGTAAGAGGGCTCTCACAGGCTCTCGATGCAGTCTCTGTCACTTTGAGGCAGGTGTAATGGCCAGGACATTTTCCCCAACCTGTGCTCCTTGTCTTGCACCTCATTTCCATGCTCTGGCTCTTGTTGAGGTTTGGGGACCAGAAATAAGTCTTGGTGATCCTGTACGAGAGAGGCATTGGAACACTTTATTTGGTCACACAAAGCACTGCAGTCGCAAACTTCCCATGTGCAAATATAAGGAAGTACAAAGAGGCAAGGAGTGAGTCCAGATTTCTCATTTCAGGGCATGGATGGCTGAGCAGGGGGAAAGAGAAGCTCAGGAGGAGATGGCAGGTAGGTACCGGACATTTGAGTCATAGCACAGAAAGGTTGGAGTGGAAGGTACAGGCTTGGTAGTGATCGGCACATGGGTACTGGCTGTGGTTGATGTGCCTCAAATTGCCCAGGATGGGGAGTTGAGAACATCGGCAGCTAAGAGGCAAAGTATAAAATTCAATCAAAAAAGCAGAGGGGCAAAAAGATTGGTACAAAAATTAATTGAAGGCCTCCATGGAGAAGAACTCAGGAAACCCAAGAGAAAAGATTATGACTAAGTATTAGCCTGAGAGGTGGGAGGGGAACCAAGAGAGAAGTGGTGTCAGAAGCCGGGAGAATACTGTCTCATAAGAGAGCACTGGCCACACCGTTTGCCTTGAGAAGCTCCTGGGGGATAGATGTAGGCGCACTTCACTGGGGGAGAGAGAAGGAATCAGCCCGCACGGTCCACCAAGCAATTGGTAAGAGATCGATGAAGCAAAAATGGCCAATAGAGACCACTTTTTCAAGAAAGATGCTTGTTAAGGATATAAGCAGCGTTAAAGAAGGAGGAGGTTTGAGCTGGAGAGGAAAGACTGTAGAGGCAGAGGAATTAAAGACAAGGGGATTGTAAAGAAGCAAGAGGGGACACCTTGTGAGAGGAGGGGGAAATGTGCGCAGAGGCAGCAAGGAAAGGGTGTAGGCTGGGTGTGCCTGGTGGAGGGGAAGAGCTGAGTTTCTACTGTTTCTGTCTCTGTGAAGACAACAGACCGACGGGGACGGGGAAGCCGTGTGCAGGAGATGGAAGGGAGGGAAGAGTGGGTACAGATGTTGGAGAAGGTGCTGGGGTTCTGTAGGGAGCCTGTCCGCCGGCCTCCCAGCCTTGGCGTGATGTACTTAGAGGCCATTTTGTCTACGCTTGCTCCAACCCAAATGGCTGGGTGGTCTTTTCTTTCATAGAAATGCTTAGCAGCCAGAACACAAGGGTGGCCAAAAGTACTTTAGTGTAGAGACTTTGTAGGGTGGGGGCAGCTGAAGGAAAGCAGGTAGGGAGGTATGGTATTGGCAAAGAAGCAGATAAAGTGATGGTCCAGGGGGTATAGGCTGGAAAAAGAAGGACTTGGCAGGCAGCCACCGTCTTTCCTGCAAATGTCTTCCCCCCACTTTCCTGTCTTGAGCTCTTGCCTCCGGAGATGCCACTTTACTCCATGTTTTGTCCAGAGCAGCACACAGCAGCCTAGCTGCGTGGGACTTGTATAGAGCTCAGTGCTCTGTTTCTGGGACCCTCACACCTGGCAGACATATACTTAAGGGGCACCTCACCATGTTAACGTACGTTGATCACCTAGTCCAGAACTGCCTAAATCTTTTCCACAAAGGTTGCTCTTAAAATGGGCTCCTGGCCATCCCATGACAAACACAGTTGGCTTTTTCAGACTGAAGTGCAAGATCTTCACTTGAGCCCCCTGGCTGACTTTTGCAAGACTTGGCCTATCCTGCAAGTCCATTTAGACTCTGATTCTGGTGTGAAATGAGGTCACTGTGCTTCCGAGATCTGGGTCATGAGTGAATGGGATAAACATGTCACCCATGACTTTATTCAGATTGTTGGTTAACACATTGAACAGGAGAGGATAAAGCCACAGGAGCAGAATAAAGCCACTGGCAGAACTGTGCCTTTTATTCTCTCTGGGCACAATCCGCCAGTCCCTTTGTATGGTCATGAGCTGCCATGTGCACTCCTGCTCTTTGGCTCCCAGTTTTCCTCCATCTTACCTGCAAAGACGCCATGAGAACCTTCCACACACCTTGCTGAAAAGTCCCGATACACTATGTCACCAGCTCCCCCTTGATATACGGGCCTAGTAACCTTACCCGGTTGTATAAAAACACAATGTCCTTTTCTTTCTGGATCTCATACATCTACAGCCAGATGGAAATCAGTTTATGACATTTTACAGCTTTATAACATTTTCTGTCTCACCATGACATCACTTTTCCCTAAGCCTAGGGCTTCAAAAGGCCACAAAGGTGTTAAGAACTTAGTTTCTAAACCTTCCTCAACCCTAGGGTATCGGGTTCCCTGCTGAAATGAAGAATGTTAACTTGATAATGAGACTGGAATAGAAAGTCATTCCCTCAAACAGAGAGAGGGGCCCTGTAAGGTAGCCCAGTTGCCATGTTTTGAAGCTTCCTTTCAGCAGCCCAAAAGGCAGCTAAAATTTTATTTTTTGAATCCTATCTTAAAAATAAGGCAAAATGTGATTGTATCTGAGTTTTTTTAAAGTACATCAATTTCAAACAGGGTATGAAAATCTTGAGGTTTTAAATCATATAAGCTATGTATTCAGTTGCTTTAAAAAAAACCCATAAAGTGAGAATGATACAGGCCAATGATAAGCCAGTGCGAAAAATGTCAGGGCTTATGAAGGATATAATCCCTAATTCCAACTAACAAGGGACATCTGTCCCCTACGCAATGCTCCCGAGACGATGTGGCCAATGCATTAAACAAGAGTTCAACCAATCCATCAACAGCTGTTCATTTCTTGCTTCTGCGGACACAAAGAGGCAGAAAGGATGGCCCAGGGCCCTCAGAGAGAGAGTGGTCCAGTGGGAGAAGGCATGACAATCAAGACAATGTCAGCCAAGGGTTCACCAACCAAATCAACGGGGCTGGATACCAAGTGCCTGAGCCAGGTGCTCTGAGAGAGGCTGCAGGGCTGGTGAGGAGAGCAGGCTTTTTATAAGGGAAGGAGACCTCACCTGGGCCCCAAAGGATGAACAGAATTCAGACAGTGGGCCATGGATACGGAGGAGAAATGGAATAAATATGCAGCTGAGAGTGCATTCAGGCAAATGGAAGTCCAAAATTAGACACATTCAAATCCCCTCTCTACTTTTCAAATATGAAAACCAAAGTCTGATGCTCAACTGGGAAATTAACAAGGAACACACTTGTCTCGGCAATGCAAGGCCTGCGCTGCCTCCTCGGAGGTCAGCCAAGGTCACACAGAGATGAATGACCACTGCACTCACTCTAACAAGATGCCCCAATTAAAACCCGAGGATGCCATCTAACACAGCATACATTTCATTAAAACCACTCCCTGCAATTTAAGTTTAGAAACGGATGGATTTTCTAAGAATGCAACAGCATATGCCAGGGGTAAAATTTCAAGGAGAAAAAGCAACGCAGAGTTCCAATCATGAAGCAGTGGTTTGCAATCCTAGCTTCATATTAGAATCATCTAGGGAGTCTTCAGGAACTACCAATGCTGGGGCGACTGTCCTCATGCCAATTAAATCACTGCCGGGGCATCCGAATTTAAATTTAAAATACCAGGGATTCTAATTCACTCTCTCAACAAATATTTTCTGAGTGCCTACTATATACCAAGCATTGTTCTAAACGTTGATGACACATGGTGACCCACACAGAACCCTCCTCCTTCCGAAGACACTTTCATCAGTTTTACATTATAATCAGAAGCAGGCAGAGAAGCAAATTAAGTCAGTAATATATATGCAGTCTCTAAAACTGACAGTGTGCTAAGGAAAAAAACTAAAGCTGAGAAGGGACTACGACATCTCACGCTGGAGTAAGTGGCACAGACTTTACCAAACAGGACACTGGAATTGAGGCCTGAAAGAAGTGGTGGGGGCGCTCAGCTCCATGAAGGAAGAATACCCCGGACAGAGGAGCAGAGGTGTGACGGCCCTGAGGGAGAAGCCTGCCAGTATGGCTGGAGCTGAGAGGGAGGGAAGAGCGGTGACCTCAGAGGTAGAAGGGCAGGGGAACGAGAGGGCCCAGCAAGGGTCTGGCAGGCTATGTAATGAGTTGAGTTTTTAACTCTGAGTGAGATGGGAAGCTGCTGGGATGGTCTCTGCAGAAGTGTGACATGAAATTATCTGTATTTTACAAGAATCATTCTGGCTGCTCTGTTGAGAATAAACTAGAAGGTGGAAGGGGAACGGTTAGCATTTGGGTGACTCCTAACATAGTCCAGCTGAGAGATAAGAATAGCTTGAGTGAGGGAAACGTGATGAGCAATAGGTAGATCCTAGATGAATTTAAAGGACTAGCCAGGGATGAAGCAACCTGGAAGGTACGAGGTGGAATCAGGAACTTGGTTCTAGATGCGGAAGTCCCAGATGACCACTGGACACTGAGGGGCGATGTCAAGTAGGCAATTAGCTGCGCAGCAGTACAAGAATGGAGGTCTCTGGGGTGTTCCTGGCTTATGGATGGCAGTGAAAGCCCATGAGTATGACTGACATCACAGGTAGTAATCACTGAAAGATGAGAGGTCCAAGCACTGAATCCTGGGCCCTCTAGCATTGGTGACAGGACAGAGAAAAGAAGTGACCAAGAAAACTAGAAGGAATACTGGCTGGAACACGTGGAGGGTGTGATGCCCAGGAGCCAAGGCAAGGAGGATTTCAAGGGTAATGGAGCCCTGAACTGTGAGTGTTAAATGCTTTGAAGGATCATGTGAAAGGCTCAGAAATGATCCCTGGATTTAGCAAATGCAGACATCCTTAGTGACGTTCCTAGGAACAATATGTAAGGGATGTGAGGTGGATAACCACTTCTCTACAGGTCACGTTCTTCTGGACTCAGCTTAAAACGTGCATTGAATGTCTTCCTTACTAGAACCACAGTATTTAACACACAGCAAGTCTCAGCATTTGATTTACTGCATGAATAAACAGAGTTGTACAGTGTGATGTTCTATAGATAGTTCATGAAATCACCTGAAGTGATTAGGGTGTAAAATGGAAATCATTTCATTTGGAAAAATAATTGATGGAGGGATAATTCTTCAGATGCTTTTATCAGAAGACTCATTTTCCTATAGATCCTAAGTCCTAACTGATGAGCTAGGGATGGAGCTCAGAGGCAAAGTGCTTATGCAGCATGTGTGAGGCCCTAGGCTCCATCTCCAGCACTGAGGAAAGGAAAAAGCAAACTGTCTAAATCCTAACTAGCACAGCTTCAGACTTCCCATCTCCCACGTGAGAGTATACATTCTACAGGGCAGGACCATTTCAGACATGGGATCTCCATAGTTAGAGATCTTCTCTCCCACCTAGACATGTTTGTCTGACACTAACTTCATTCATTAAAAAACACAACGAAACAAAATGGGTCTACTGTGATCTCATACTGCACCGGGTTTTTGAGACATAGTATCTCACAGGATATAATCTATGCTTGAAAAAACTCCCCAGCTTATAGTTTTTCACCCTCAGCTGATATCAGCTCAAGATGAGACTTTGGCTTTAGACTAGAGTTCACATCCCTAACCAAACCCACTGGCGATGGATCACACTGTTATATGGCCTGGATTAACTCTGCCCTAGAAATGCAGGAGCAAATATGCAAAGGGGGCCACTTTCAAGTCCCCCAAAAAAGTGAGGCTCAGGAGACTTACTATATTCTTGATGCAATGTTTCCTCCATTTTTCCATCTCTGGCCCAGAGGATTATTAAACAGCTTGATACATCTGATGATTCAAGGCAATCTAAATTATCTTTATTCCCCATGCACAGAACATGCACAGAATATATATATATATATACACACACACACACATATATCTTTTCTCTATGTGGCATGTGCTAAATAAATATTTATTGAGTGAAAAAGAAAGACAAGTTAGTTTGAGGGCACTGAGGACAAAATATAAGCTCTAGGAGAGAACGAAGTGTGATGTTGAGAGGAAAATACTACTTCCGTTGAATGTTTGCTGAGCTTTCACAGCTTTCAGTGGATTTATGGGAAGCTACCCACCTCCCATCTGCAGGACCGTCATTGCTAGCAAATCTTACGTGCTGTGTCAAGATAAAGATGGGGGTTCATGGTTGAGAAAGAGCTATTAAAGCATAGTAAAGTCCAGGGCTGGGGATTTAGCTCAGGGGTTCCGTCGCTTACCTTGCAGACACAAGGACCCCAGTTCAATCCCGGTAAAAAACAAACAAACAAACAAAAAACAAAGTAAAGTCCAGCTACCCTGGTGTGCGGGCTCCAGCAAGCATTTTAACCAATAGAATTCAAGAAGGCCATCTCGATTCCACCCGAGAACTGCGGTGAGTGGCGAGATTCCACATGAGACGACAGCATACACAATTCAACATGGGCTCCAGTAGGCCTACCCCCACCTGCCCGCTAGCAGGAACAACGAGCAGCTCCTTTTTGGTTTATGCTAAAAATACAGGGTACTACCAATGAGTGACACTTTACATGTACAACCCTCAGGCAAAGTTCTAGTTATCATAGCAAACCCCACTCACGACAGCAGAGGTGGCACACACGACGTTATCAAACGCCCTTCCCGAGTCTTGCCTTCCTGCAGGAAAGCAGCTATGTTTGTCAGGTACACTAATAAGCCATGATGGTCCTTTCAGTGAATAAAACCCCAACTAAGCATGGACATTTTCACAATTACTATTTGCCTAAGAGTGTTCTTGTTTTGTTTTTTGTCTGATGTTTACTTACCAGGATGCTTACATAATTAATACTCAAGATGGACCTGATGTGTGAAAAAAGGTCTCAACTGGTTTACCCTTAGCCCCAGATACTCAGGAGGCAGAAGCAGGAGGGGATCATTTGAACTAAACAGAGTAAAACCTGGTGAAAGAAAGAAAGAAGAGAGAGAAGGGAGAAAGAGACAGAGAGAGAGAGAGAGAGAGAGAGAGAGAGAGGAAGAGAGAGAGAGAGGGAGAGAGGGAGAGGGAGGGAGATGGAGGGAGAGGGACAGAGAGGGACAGAGAGGGAGAGAGAGGGAGAGAGAGAGGGAGAGAGAAGGGAGAGAGGGAGAGAGCCTCCAACAAGGAGGAAGGAAAATGCCTGCTTTCTCTTTCTCCCAGTCTGTAACCTTTAAGCACCACACTTGTCAAGAAGTCACCCTTGGCTAACTTCCAGGATTGACCCAAAGCTGGAGAGGGAAAAATGGACCCATCTTTCAGCAAGACCCAACAGGGAGCCTGGTTGCCTACCAATTCAAAAGTGAAGTTCATGTTCTTGCCTTAGGTCTCTATCACCTGGGAAGAGTTGAGGAACAGAAGTTCAAACTACAGCAAATTATTCATTTGTAAAGAAAACCAGGCCTCCTCTGAATGCAAATTAACACTACCTTTGCATATGAAGACTGAACCTAGTCCTCTCTGCCTTTCATTCTCAAGGTGGATCAGAAGTCATTTTGAGTCTTAAAACCTCAAAGTGGGAAAAGGAGAAATTAACTTCTTAGCTTGTCAAACTTAAGTCTCAGGCCACACTTTTGGAGGAACGTACAGTGGGAATCTGAACATTTCTTCCCTGTGTATTAACAGTCCGTGTCCCAGGTTGATAAGCAGGAAAATGAATTAGAGAGAGCTCAGAGCTCTGCAGGGACTTGGGGATCCTGGGTGGTTCCTACTTCTCAGAGACTCTGTATGGAACATTGGTGGAGAACATGGGCTTAGGAGATAAAAAGCTCTAGATTCAAATTTTTGTTCAACTCTGAGATAACCTCAGGCAGGTCACTTAAACTTTTGGAGCTATTTCCTCATCTGAAGAATACGGGTAACTGGGAACCGTGCCTGAGACAGTACATAAGCCAAATCTGTCCAACAACTATTTATCATCTACCACATACCAGGTACTGTTGTAGACACTTGAAATACATGAACAAAACAGTCTTCACAATGAAACTTACATTGCAAAGGTGAGACAGGAAGTCGAAAAGAAATAAAGGGCTCTATTTCAAACAGAATAGGTGCAAGACATGACAGAGAGCTCTGGAGCTGCCATCTTGGGTTCATGGAGAAGATGCCTGTGAGAATTTGAGGGAGGATGCTTCTAAAGGAGCAGGACCCTCAGGTGAGACAGAAGTTGACATGTTCTAAAACAGGGAAGACAGCGCATCAGGGCACACAGGGAGAGCAATGGGTGCTAAGAGCAGCAGGCATGGAACCTGGATCACATTCAAATAGCAATGATGAGAAATCACCAGTTTTAAGCTGAGGAATGAAACAATTTGAACTCTGTTTTTAAAAGACCCTTCTGGGTCAGAGGGGAGAAAGGAATGAATAGATAGAACATGGGAGATTTTTGGCAGTGAAACTTCACTGTATGATGCTCAGCAGTGGGTCCATGACGTTACTCAGAGAACGTACAACCAAGAATGAGCACTGATGTAAACGATGGACTTTGAATGACAACAAGGTGGCTCCACAGGTTCATCATTTGTAACAAATGTAGCACTCGGATGAAGGACGTTGAAGTGAGAAATCTCTGTACTTTCCTCTCAATTTGGTTGTAAACCTAAAGCTGCGCTAGAAAGATTAGTCTTAAGAGGAGAGAGAGAGAGAGACAGAAAAAAAAAAGACACTATGGCTTCTCTAAGGAGAAAAGACTAAGAGTCAAGAATGTACAATGTACTCAGGGGAACCAGTTAGAAGACAGTTGCAGCAAGGGTCCAAGACAGCGCGGCAGATACTCAGAGTAGCTGCAGGGGGCGGAGCACAGGGTAGGAGAAAATCAAGCGTGGTCCCTAGGTTTAAGGGGGTTGGGTGGATGGTGGTGCCATTTATTGAGATGGAAGGAGAAATGTCACTTTGGTCATGTTTGGCTCGAGATGCTACAATACAAACACATGGAAATGTTAAGTAGGCAGTGGAGCAGACGAGTTTGGAACTCGGTGAAGAGGCTAAGGCATTTGGAAGGCAGCAGAACAGAGCTGGGAGATTAGGCCTTGAGAGACTTGAGATTTCTCTCTTAGGGAGAACAGCCAGAGAGGAGGACCCAGGGTCATGCCCTGAGGCAACATCTTACAGCCTTAGTATTAGTTGTTATTATTTCCAACACATTAGGAAGAAGAATGTTAGCCAACTATTGTCATGAGAACCTTTTTATGCATCTACTCTCTCATCTTGTTGTCCATTCTTACCAGTAACAATCACTAGGCGTATTTACTGACAAGTAACAGAGAATGGTCATCAACAATGCAAAGTGTAAGCCCAGTGTGGTGGTGCAAGATTGTAATCCTAGCACTTGGGAGGCTGAGGCAGGAGGATCATGCAAATTCCAGGCCAGCCTGGACTACATAGTGAGTTCAAGGCCAGCCTGAACTATATAGTGGTACCTTGTCTCACAAAACCAAAAACAATGTAAGGCATACAGACAGGATGCTGTATTTAAATCCCAATTCCATCAAATTCCAGCTATGAAATCTCAGACTTTGCTTAACCACATTGCACTGCTATTTCTCCATCTGCAAAGGGGGACAGAATGGGCTCAACAATGGTTCCCCCAAAAGATATGGACATATAAATTAAGAATTTTTTAGATGTGATCATCTTGAACTATCTGGGTAACTCCAAATTCAATGATGAAAGTCCTTAAAAAAGACACACAGAGTAGAGATGTGCACACCCAAGAAGAGGCATCAAAGACAGCAGTATGAAGTCACAGCCAGAGACCAGAGTGAAGCAGCCAGGAGGAGTGTTGACAGCTACCACGAGCTGGGAGAGGTGGGGAAGAATTCTCCCCTTGATCCTTTAGAGCTAGAACGGCCCTGCCAACAGCTCCATTTCAGACTGTGAGCTCCGCATCTGTGAGGGAATAAATTTTCTCCTTCTCTTTTATGAAAAAAAAACAAAAACAAAAAACAAAAAACAACACTTCATGACCAAAGAAGAAAACAACAGTCGTTATTACACTGTGTATAATGATCTTCAAAGTAGTTACTTGGTACAAGACATAAACCAAGATTTCTACAAAAAAGAAACAAGCAAGCTTTTCAATAATCTAAGATAAACTAGTAATATAAATGAAACCAATTAGCATGTATATTTAAATGTTTTTAGAACGTCTCCCTACTTCCCATTTATCTCACTTCTATTTTGCTCTTTCTATATATGAAAAACTAGATAGTTTGTCATAAGAGAAACCACATCATATTTGAGCTGTGTGTCAGACTTATTCTACTTAACATCAAGTTCTCAGGTTGCATCCATGTACCGACGAACACCTCAGGTTTTTTTTCTCTATGGCACCACAGTAGTCCACTTTACTGCATTATTGTTGGGAATGTAGTACAAGCATTTCGGAATCAGTGTGGAAATTCCTCAAAAAAGTAAAAATAGAAATTCCATTTGACCCAGCTATCTCCCTGTAGGTATCTTCCCAAAAGAGTTAAAGTCATCACATTACAGGGATGTAAAGATCTCGGAAACAGTATGTGCTGCATGCCCATCAATAGGTGAAAGGAGAAAATAAATTTCACTATCTTAACATGTTCACAATGGGGCTGTCATTCATGTCTTATTGTTCGGTGGCCCACATGCATGACTGTCCTATTGGGTGGCTTTTTATTAATTTTATTAGCAAAAAGAATGATGAGTGATTAGACCTGTTTGTACCACCAGGGGTACAAGCCGCCCAGTGGGACAGTCATGCACGTGCCTCTGGTGGCTCAAGCCAGTGAGAAAGTGTGAAGCCAAGTTTGTGTTAATTTGTTACAGCAGTCCTAGGAGTAATAAAGATATCCAGCTCATGGGCTGTTAAGAAAATTAAATGAGTTAGTATGTAAAAAGCATCTAGGACAGTGCCTGCCAAATAGCAAACAATGAAATCCTCTTACTTTTTACCTGGGTACTGGGTATTGTGCTGGATCCTGAAGAGCATAGGACAAAGTCAGCAAATCTTCTGGGATGCTCAGGATAAATATGAAACTTGGGAAACAGCAGGTGAGGGACCACGCGCACCTCCCAGGTGCCAAGCATTGCTAACTGCTGCCCACAGAAGTCACCACGGTGAAATCAGTGAGCCTTACATCTGTTCGGGTTTTCAGAGATGAGTAGCAGGTGAGGAAAGGGGTCGACACAATCCTTCCCAGGGCCTTTTCCTCCTCACACAGTCTCACTGCTGCTATCTCGTTAGAACCCATGCTGAAGAGGACACGTGGAGCACATTTTCTGGGTTCAGCTGTCTCGTCTTTCAGCCTAATGATACTGGGAATAACGTGACCAGGGCGGGGTAGGAGCGCGTGGGCAGCGGCAAAGTGTGGAGGAAAGCTATGCCAAATTCGTATGCTGAGCGATTTTGTCATAGTATTTGCATGGCTGCTTTAGTCTTGGAAGTTAATTTTCTTCACCAGGAGACCTATTTTAGCACAATCTAGTTTTGCCCAAATCTCTATAACGTACACTGTGCCAATGTGGGAGGGGGGCAAAACACAGCTGAGATCAGACATTTTATAGGTGTCCATTGGCCAACACACAAAAATGTAGAGTTTATTGACATCTTGTTTCATTAAACTTGGCTCCATTCTCATCTTCTTCGGTGCAGAAACATAAATGTTGAAATACTTGGAGAGGGCTTGGGATTGTCTTTGGTTGCCTACATGCAAATCTAAGTAGTGGAAGGAACCACTTAATGTTCATGGTATGGCACGGTCAGACTGCTGAAGACACTTTTGGTGGCCAAGTCCCCAGAGCACTTCGGAGTTACTCGGTGTTTGAACTTGTATACACAACCCAAGATATTACAGCTAACCTTAAACACACTTGCTTCTCTATTCCCCAGAACAGTCTTGCAGAATATTGCAATTATAGTAACATCCCAGGATGTTTAAGCAGGATGAGCCAGGATGGCCTTTGCTGAAAGGGACAAGAGCAGGTGTTTATTCTGTCTTCCCCCTAGGAATCTCCAGATCTCCTGTGGAAGCCACTGTAGCCAGGAGCTCAGAGCTCTCTGGCACCCTGTCCCCTCCCACCTGCCTCCTGCCTCCCTCCCCTACTGAGTACACCATGATCCAAAATGGCCTCTTTGCAACCCTCCTCCCAGTTTAACTTCTACTGCCTCGGTGGGAGGCAGCGAGGGAACTGACTCTGGATTTCCACAGAACTAATATACCCCCTGCTCATGGTGGATTCCTATTCTGCATTGTGTGAACGCCATCTTTATTTTTAGCGAAGCGCGATGATCACTCCTGAGGCCAGGACAACAGGCTGTGTGTGTTTTATCTTGGGTGATTTGGCTGAGGTAGCAGAGTGAAGTCTAGTGCTTGCTAAGCCAAGTACAGGAGGTGTCCGAGTGTTGATAAAAACGAGGCCAGGAGTGGCTAAGCTCACATCCATTTGCACTCCTGCCAAGCACCTCAAAGGACCTGGTCTGGGGCGCCATTCTGTTAAATACACCTCAGACGCCCCTCCTCAGGAAGCTGCTAAAACAGCACAGATCCTATCTGCAAAGAGCTAAATTTACTTCAACCTGAAGGCAAGTGATTAGATTAATACTAGTTCAAGGATTTGCAGATCCTTAGGAGCCTGTGGTTTTTCTTTTTAACCCCTTGTGGATATCTTGACGTTTCATACTGCTTCAGACAACGTAACTCTCCCTACCGCCTATTATGGCAAGCTTACACCAACTGTGTGCAAAATGAATCCACTTTCACTGCAGAGTCAGTGCCCCAACCCTTCTTCTCCACAGCCTCTTCCTGGGCCCTAGACTGCACAGTGAGCCACACAAACAGTCTGTGACCTAGAAGCAAATAACTCAAGGATAACTTCATTGGCCAGCTGTTCATCGCTATTCGGCTTCATTAGATTGCGCCATAAAGAGAATTAAGAATCTTTAAGATTCTGGTTTTCTGCCAGTTAATACCCAGCCATGTCACTCACAATGTATTCCTGGGGGCAAAGCAGCCAGGTCCTCCAGGATGGGACTGAGCACAGGGCAGAGGAGATGTCACTGGCGTCTGAAAGAGTCCACAGCCAGGGCTGGCCTCTTCCCACAGCTGGAGTCACTTCACAGTGTGTCTTCTCTGCACACTCGGTGCCTTAACAAGCCCTCCCTGAGCTCAGCCACCTTCATCACACCACAAAGGGCCTCTTCAACCACTGAGTTTTCAAGCTGTAAATGCTCTCAGTGTTTTCCACAACACATTTGTCAGTGGAATGTGAACGCCAGCACACAATCAGAATGAATCAAATGACCTACCTGGCTCCAAATCCTCCTCCTGCCCAGAATCCACGGGAAATGTATTCTTTCCTCCCTCCTCACCCATCTCTAGAATATGGATTAATATGAAATTAAAAGGTTAAAAGTTGTAAGTGCCATAAAAGGATCTATCACAATATGTAACTTGTGTGTAAGCACAAAGGACGACATAATCTAGACATAAAACCATACGGTGGAAAATAAACAATAATTTGAGAAAATTTTTCTATACTTCTATTTCCTTCAAAAACATCCTACACCTTTCTCCCAAATTTCATTTAATTTGGAACAATATTAAGTGTTTAGTAAATAAAGTTAAGTGCTCCTTTTTCTTCCTTCTTCTCTAATAATAAGTGAGAATATTTATTTAATCTTTCTACCTGCAATGAAAGACTCATTAACAAAGCACAGGGGATGTAGAGATGTTTAATTCTTCCTCACCCACCTGCATCTTGCACAAGTGGCACTGAAAGACAACGGTTCTTCAGATCAAGCAAGTGCAGGCTGTGACTCTAATTCTAGTTGCTGAATGGGGCAGGTTCTCTGCCTTCCTGGATCCCAAGCTTCCTCCAGTGCAGGAATCAGGAAGCATGACTGCTCTGATCCCTTCCAAACCACGGGACAGGGGTTTCACCCAGGCCTTTTCTGCTCTGAGCCCCACAACTGGTCGCTGCACAAGAGGGAAGTAAAATGTAGCTACAGCCAGCAGATGAAAAGCCAGGCATCCTGAGATATTCTGTGAAGTGGGAACAGGGAAGCAGATGGCTTAGAATGTCCAAAACTTGTCAACCAAAGCTGAGGGAATGCCTCGGTTGAGTCTGCTAACGAGCCTGTGTTCTATCTGCTTGGCTGTCACTGATTTTGGTGAGAGACTTAATCACTTCTCAACACGCTGTTCCAAAGGACCCACTGTGTGTCAGCGGCTGTCGGGGGCCACACACACACACACACACACACACACACACACACACACACCTCAGTACCTCTCTGCACCCTTCCCAGGAACAACTCTGAAGTAGCCATTGTACCAGTTTTACATCTGACCAAATGAAGCCTCTGAAATTCCAGGGATGAGCGGGAAGAGGCTCTGGGCACTGCTTGGATTCCAGCCCCTCCGAAGCCCTTCCAAAGAGCCCAGCACTGGATCCACCTCCCCAGCCAGAAGCAGTCCTTTGGCCCTGTCCCCTGCCAGCCTCAGAGTGCCCTCCTAGGTCTCAGCAGATGCCCCTTCCTTTTTGTGCAGACCCCACTATCCCCTTAGCTATTTCCCTGGCGCTGGACTGCGGCTCACCCTTTACAGTGCCATCCCCAACCTCTGCTTCCTTCTTGCCTTCCAGGGCAGGCCGAGGTCAGACTTTTTCTTTCCCTACACTCGCTCTTGATGGTCTCTGGCCTTCGCCCCACTGCCCAGCACCCCTTACCCGGCTTCTCCATTCTCACCACTTCTCTTGCTTACCAGACATGCCTGTGAGGGGCGCTGGAGGAATCTCCCGAATAAACCTTCCTTCCGGGCTGCCGCCTGTCCCAGAAACTCTGGATCATCGGTGACTTTGGTTCTGGAGCCAGCTTGCTATCTTGCTCATCGTTCTCCTTTATCCTTTGTTATGTGGCCCAGCAGCCATCCTTCACAGACTCTTCTCAGCCTGTCGACACTCTTTTCCTTCCATTTCTCTGGTGTCAGCCCTTCTCAGACTTTCCTGCTTGCCTACCTGTCCGCCTGCCTCTCTTACAGGCTTGTCTGCTTGGTTCTTCCTATCTCTGTGATACAACCTCAGCATCCTACCTGGCACCGGACACTTTTGTTTTTAATTTGCGGGGCAGGTGTGTGTGCGGGGGTGAGACAGGGTCTCACCATGAATTCAGGCTGGTCTTGAACTTGCTATGTAGACTAGGCTGGTCCTGAACTGGTGGCAATCCTCCTGCCTTAGCCTCCAGAGTGCTGGGATGACAGGCGTGTGTCACCACACCTGGCTGTGGGACACTTTCGAAGGTAGAAAGGTTAAAACTGGTGAGTCTCCAAGTTTGTGCTCTCTTTGAGTTTGGTATGGACCTTCTGTTGGGTTCATCTTCCTTGGGATTTCTTCCCTTGTGGTTGCACTGAGACAGACCTGGGACTACCTTTGCATGGGGATGTTCCTTACCATGATGGTCTGAGTCACTTAGGCCAAGGAAGTACCCCAAGCTCTGTGTTATCTTGTCCAGTCCATGACGCCCTTCCAAGTCAGAGTTCAGACAATACCCTAGAGTACAATCAGCCTGGGGTTCCCCTCTGCCTTTCCTCCTTTCTAACCTGGGAAGCTGATGGGCAACTGTTCCAGGATTACTTGGACATGAACACGATAAGGCCCAAGGCAGACTGATGAGCACACGCACAGGGGAGCCAAGGGTGGGGTGGTGTAAAGAAGAACTGTTCAACACCTCCCAGAGAGAGCAGCAAAGAGTCCTAGAAAAGGAAGAGGACCCTGAGCTGGATCTTGAGGAATAACTAGTTTATCATGACGATGAGGAAAGAAAGGATATTCTAGGAGCCAACCTCCTTCCACTGCCAATGAACAAAAATAGTTTTGTAAAGGCAAAAATCATCACAGGTCATGAAGTCTCTGCCTCTTGTCTGTCTGTCTGTCTGTCTGTCTGTCTGTCTCTCTCTCTCTCTGTGTGTGTGTGTGTGTGTGTGTGTGTGTGTGTGTGTGTGTGTGTTGGGTGGTAGAGATCTGAAGAATGCGTAGGATTTGAAATTATCCCACAGGGAGACACTGATAGGCTTTTCAAAGTGATATAACGAAGACTGAGAAAGAGAAGTCTAGAAGATCTCTCCAGGTTTCCGGTTTGTCAAATGTGAAATCCCCAAGTTTCCTACTTCAGTCCACTGAGTACCCATGCAAATAACCCACAGGTGACCTTTGTCTCTTCTGTTCAACTCTGACTAAAGTCCACACTCTGAGTCCACGGCTCACAAGTCTTTCCTTTCTTCCCAGCAGCTGCCTCCCACCAGCTCAGGCCTTCATCACTCCCCTCACCATCTTATAGTGAGAACCTTCCCACTGGACTCCAGTCTCTCATCTCTCCCCAGTCCCAGTTCTCCCTGAAAGGGCAAAGTACGACGTATCTGATCCTGACAGTGCCTCACATTGCCCTTCCGTCTGGAGAAACCAGGTTCCTCCAGCCTTGGCTCAGCCTCTTGCCCCATCGAACCCTGGGAGCCAACCTTTCAGCATACATCTCTTCTACCTAGGACATGGTCCACAAAGGCTTTCAGATGCTCTTAGTGGAAAGTAACTGCCTTTAGCCAGGTGCAGTCACTGATGCCTACAATTCCAGCTACTTGGAAGGGTGAAGCCGAACAATTACAAGTTTGAGACCAGCTGGGCAACTTAAGGAATGCTCATCTAAAATAAATAAATAAATAAAACCATAATAATAAAGGCTAAGGATGCAGGCCAGCGCTGAATTTAATCACCAGTACTGGGGAAAAATGAATTATTTTTCCTCCATACTCCCCAAGTGTTTTATTTGGACCGCACTGTATTCATCCAATTATCTCTTCGTTCCTTCAAGCAATAAACAGGAGCACTACTACATACCTCAGTCCACCGGTTTACATCATAGCTTTCCATAGATTTCTCTTGCTTATCCTGCTAGACTGAAGCCTAGGCAGTAGGAAGGGTGCTTCTTCCACCTATGCATATCCCCTGGAACCTCTAAGCCCAGCAAACCACAGGTACTCCAAAAATAAAATGATTGAAATGAATAGGGAAATTACCAAAGTTTCCTTAAACAGTGAACTGTTGTAAGTGCATGCAAAATCAATTTCAATGATAGATTTAAAATATGATTCAATATTTTTCCAAGACCACCTGCCACCTCCTGTCCTATTCCCCCACAACATACCAACTCCCCAACACTACGTGGCTTTTATAGGAGCAGTCGTTCTTGGCCCAACCTAATGGAAGAGAGTTGATGAAGCCAGGGGTGTGTTCTAAGGCATTCTATTCTACCCCCACAAGCAGACCTCCCACACCGCACCTCCCAAACTGCACCTACCTACCTCACTCCCACCCTCAACGCCCAGTAGAAAGAGCAGGGCCCTAGCCCGAGCCCACACACAGCAAGCTGAATGAGGAAGACCTCCCCGGAGAAGGCTCGAGGCTCCAAGGGAGCCAGGGCATCTCACTTGCTGCGGACATTCAGCGACCATCCCATAGTCTCCTCGGGATTTCTACAGGGAAGCACTCCGCTGAACGTTGCACTCAGCGGTGTCTGGACTCACCCGGTCCCCCAGCACCGCCCTCCCTCTCGCCAAACGTAGGTCTGGACTCCGGAATGCCCTCGTGCCTGTCATTCCGGTCTCTGCCACCAGCTCAGGCCAGACCTCTTCACACCCCAGTGTCCCTTATCAAGGTCTCTGCTGTTCCGACAGGCTGCTGAGGACAGGTTCCTGGCGAACTCCCGGCAAGGGTCCTAGGTCCTTTCCCTGCTCGAGTCAGCCTTGCGCTTTCATGGATTGTCAAGGATTAAGACTGGCAGCCCAAAGACTTAATACGTGAATGCAAATCCGAAATTGGGGGAGGGACCAGGTTTTGGGAAGAACTCGACTTCAGAGGGAAAGATTTCCCTACCGGAACCTTCCCCACCTCCCTGGCAGAGGCCAATACCCTACCCAAAGATACCCTTGTGCCCCGAGGGCCCCTTCCCCGGGCGGGTGCCGGAGACAGCGCCCCAGGCCGGAGTACCCGAATAACCCCACTCTCGGCGCCGGAGGGGACCAGACGACCTCCCCGGGATAAGCACTTCTGACCCCGTCCTTAATGTCCCCAGCAGCGCGTCTGCGGTCGACACGGTCACCACCCTGCTCCGTCCGGCCACCCCTTCCCCGGACCGGATGGAAGAGGAGTTTGTACCACCCAGCGCGGGACCCTGTTTGGGCGCCCCACTCCCCGCCTTTCAGGGGCTGGGATTCCCGCGCCCGATCTGCCACTGAACTTTCCCCGGCGCGTGCACATGGTCTCGGAGGTGGGTGCCCAGCTCCCCGAACCCCGCGCCCCC
>NW_022900913.1:24264904-24291989 GCF_012274545.1 Fukomys damarensis | reverse complement strand
CTCTCGGCTCGGCCCACCGCTCCGGGGGCGTCCTCAGCAGCCTCCCCACCGCGTCCCTGCCCGCGGCCAGCACTCACCGGCACTGGGAGTCTGCTCCTCGCAGGCAGCGCTGGGGATCCTCGGAGCCTTCAGGATGGGTGGGGATTCCCACCCCCTGGTTAATTCGAGGGGCGGGAACTCCCTTCCTGGAGTGACAGGGACAGGGGGCGGGGATTCCCCAGCAGGAAGGACTAGGTGGGCGGGATTCCCCCGAGCAAGGCTCTGGGCGGGCAGGACGTGTCTCCCGGTGAACCAGCAGTCCCGGTGTGCCGGCTTCATAAACCTGGGGATCCTGGGAGGAAAAGATCCAGCGAGAAAGTGGCTCAGAAATTCCAAGCAGGTAGGTCTTGGAGCGCCACCTAGGTGGAAGTGTGCGAGCTAGGGGACTTGAAGTTGCTTTTGCATAGCATTTTACATAGATAGCACCCAGAAAAATGCCCATTGCCTTATCAAAGAATGGGGTGGAGAGGCCAAAGGAGATAAGAGCTTCCCCGCCCTAAACTATCCTTGACCTGTGGTCTTTAGGACGTCAAAGCTAATTTAGCACTAGTACGAGAATTTCGGGAGAGGGACCTCTTAGTACCTGGAGCTGCTTAATCCCCCAGTTAAGGCCTGAGAGGAAATCCCCAGGCCCCAGGTGATGGTCAGGGAACTCTAGAGCCGGCTGGGAACTCCTGCAGAGAAGACCGCCAGCACGAATTACAGTCGCCCTTGGCCTTGTTCCAGGTCACTCGAGAAAAGGAAGTCGGGATTTTCGGATCCTTCCTTTCCGTAGATTTTCAGGAAGGCCTTCAAATATTTTTAGTTCTTTTTTTGTCATCCTTGTCATTCTGCCTACCACAGGGAGAGGGTGATAAAAACATAATAGGGAGACTGCATAGCTCTGCAAATTAAGCTCTCTTAAGAGGAAAGAGCTGGTCTTTTTCAAGTACTAGCAGATAAGAGCAAAAAATATGAAAAAATACAAAACCTGGGATAATGAATAGTTGAATAATGCTTTTGACATTTTCTGGAGAGCGGTAATTGGAAATCTTTGCTTTGAGGGGGCTGGGGATGGGAATGGGGTGTGGCACAGTTGGGCTGCAGCTTTGCCCAGCAAGGCAATAAGCTCTGGTCTCTTGGGAGAGCAGATAGACATCACCTGCAAAGACGCCACAGAGCTGTGCACGGCAGCAGAGACAGAGAGGTCCCAAGGCATTTGGAGGTGGTATTTTGGGTAGGGATTGGGGGCGGGTTAGATTTAGCCCTTCTTCAATTTTTGTAATTCTCAGGCCAGAGAGATCAGTGCCGGCACAAATCCGAGAATCATGTATTAGGAGCTGTGCACTCTCAGACGTTCAGCTTCTCTTCCTATCTGCAAATAGAGAAAACACCTACACTGGGATTGCTGCAAGGGTCCACAGTGACACAATTATCAGCTCAGCATTTAGGAGGTGCTCCGTGAAATGGTAACTTGCCTAGAAAGGTTTTATTGGGATACCCCCAAAATGCTTCCATGCTGTAGAGGACTGGTGTTTTTCAGCTTGTTTTCCAGACCCAGGTTCATTTTCCACCGCTTTCTGTCAATCACTGGAGTCATGAAGGGTTCTCAGTCTTCTCAGACTCTGGATCCTATGCATGGCACAGGTCTACTTCCTCCAGCACCTACGGAAAGTTCGCTGAATAGACAAGCATGCAAGTGGAATTATCACAGAAACCATATTCATTATTATTTCCTACCACTCCGCTCCAATCCTTCCATTCCAGCCATGTACACCGAGCCTGTTTCCTCTGCCCGAATGACAACCTCACTCTCCTGTGTTTGCTGAAATCCCAGAGCTAAATGCTACGTCCTCTGGGACAGCTTGTCTGAGTACCAGTGCCGGTATCCAGTGTGCTCATCCTCATTAACTGCTGCAAAGGTGGCTCTTTCTGTGAATTGGTAACAAACCCTTGTCAGGTGTACTAAGTTGTAGTGATCAGTGTGCCGTCTCACATATTTCTAGCTTATGAGGTCCTGGAGGTAAAAGAACCTAGATCTTACTGTTTTCAGAGCCCAATGTGCTATAGTTTTCAGCCTGATAGCCATTCAGTAAATATTTGCTAAAGTAAAACAAAGTGTTAAATATATATGTGTATGTTATATGTGTAATGTATTATCCATAAATATGATATATTCAAATATACTCTTTTATCATCTGTCTCCTTCAGACTTGTCTTGCTGACCTGTTTAAAGTACTTCTAGTTTCAATCACTTTTCCTCTGATATTTTTCAGATATTTTTTGGTAAGTCCTTGGCTGCTAATAATAGCTCAGCTCACAAGGGGTCAATCAAATGCATGGAAATTTTGTTTTGCCCTTGCAGCCCTGTCAAATTGGAAAGTTGACAACTGAAGGCATTTATTTTCCAGTATGTGAAGATCAAAATGTAAATCCTTTCTGCCCCCTTGTTGAATATTTAGTCACAGATTAGTGCTTCTATCCATTTTGCTATTTTAATTTGTTGCTCATAATATAGATGATGTGGAGGAGGAGCTTGTATATAGAAAAGCCAAGACTTAAGAGCAAGGAAAGACTAAAATGATGAACAAAGGAAAAACATCAATTATCCTGGGCTACAATGTATCGGTGACAGATAAGAGAATGCATTGTCCTTTAGATAAGTCCAAGTAGCTTGCCAAGGACTGCAGCGGCATTTGGTTTACCTCTAAGCTTTCTCCTTCTATGAAGAAGAGTCTTCCCACCAGGTAGCTAGAACAGAACCTGGAAGCTTCATTCGCTCTTGAAAAGCGTGCTTTCCATCTTCCCACCTCAGCTGCTCTTCCAAGCACTTTTCCAGGGAGGAGAAGGAGCCTTAGTCAACAACTGGCTCAGTTCCCTTTCTCCTCCCAGCCTCTGTGGGTTCATTTTATCGCCAAAACAGATTCTAGCTTCCTGTTTACCTCACTAATTACTCTCTCCTTTCTTTCTTCTGTAAATTTCTGGCCAACTAAATCTTCTGTTCAAGACCTCATATTGGAATGAGCCATCCCCTGGCCAAAGAAAAGCTTAAACAAGCAAATAAATGAAGAACAACAAAAAGTAATAATAACAGTAAAATATTAATTCAGTGCATCCCCAACAGGACATTTCAGGATTCTTTGGAGATTTGATAATTCAGATACCTTAACCCCTCATCCCCTGAAATTACCCAAGTCTAGGTTTTTGTTGGGGGAAGTAAAAATGACAGAATGAAAATAACTGGGCATGGTGGCCCATGCCTATCATCCCAGCTCTTGAGAGGCTGAGGCAAGAGGATCATGCAAGTGTGAGGCCAGCCTGGGCTACCTAGTGAGTTCAAGGCCAGCCTGAACTACATAGCAAGACCCTGTCTGAGAGAGAGGGGGGGGGTCTAAGTTCACTTTCCAGTATTTGATCATCATGGTGATGGATTTTATTTTAAACCTGGATGAAAATTTTGTAATATTTATTTGATCTTAGACTTAATATTTTATAAGCCAATACACATCACAGATCTACATTTGATGCAGGCTCTCTTAAAATACATGTTTTGGGAAAGCTGGGCATGATAGTACTATCGGCATCTAAGTTAGGTAGAAATTAATAAGCAGTCAGGCAGGGCAAGGTAGGCCTGTGAGTTTGGGGCCAGCCAGAACTACATAAGTGATGTGTGTGTGTGTGTGTGTGTGTGTGTGTGTGGTTTATTGAGACAGGGTCTCACTGTATAGTTGAGGCTGGACTTGAACTCACTATGTAGCTCAGGATGCCCTTGAACCCAAAGTGATCTTCCTGTCTCAGCCTCCTGAGTTCTAGGATTACAGGTGTGCACCACCATGCCTGGCCTAAGGAAAAGATTTAAGAATTCAGGGCTGGTGATTTAGCTCAGTGGTTCCTCTGCCTGCCTCACAAGTGCAAGGTCCCAAGTTTGATCCCCAGTACAAAAACCAACAACAACAAAAAAGAGAAAATTCTTCATCCTATGAATATTGAAAATGAACTGGTTATATTGGCAAAGTAGGCTACATCTGAAATCCCAGCGATCTGGAAGGTTGAGGCAGAAGGATCTCGCGTTCAAGCTTAGTCTGGCAAACGTAGAAGTTCAGGGAGAACTTGTCTCAAAAATAAAACGATTGAAAGGGCTGGGGATGTAGCTCAGGGCAAAGTCCCTGTGTTCAATCTCTACTATCCTCCTCCCCAAAGATGAGAGTCATTGTGTTCTTGAGCAGACATTGGAATTTATGCAAATGTGCTTTGTCATGTTCAGTGTTGTCCAATATCACTGCACATGCAGAATGTGTGATGTTTGCTTCTCGTGGGCGCCCCCTTACTGAATACACTATTGGTGCATTTAAGCAACTAAGCTCATGTATTATTTCATTTCTTTGACTCTCGGTCTTCTACTTATACCAAGGAAACATCGATTGCCACAGTAACTCTTTTGTACCTTCCTTGGCAGAAAAAAATGAATGATACACTGGCAAATACAATTCAAATATTACTTATCACAGTCACAAGTTATATAGGTGTTCAGACAGTCTATAGAAAGTTATAAGGATGTTTGGGGGCTGGTGATGTAGCTCCAGGGTGGGGCCCTTGCCTAATATGTACAAGGCCCTGGGTCTGTCCCCAGTATTGAGGAAAAAAAAAGGAAGGTGAACCCAAGTAGGTTCTTATAGACTGCAGTGACATTTTGTTTACTTCTGAGCTTACCTGATCCTCACAGGCTATGTCACCAGCAAAATGAGGCTACAAAAAAAGGATTAGTAGAGGGAAACAGAGAGGTTCAGTTTTAATTAATATAACCCGTGCTTCGCATGTCTACGAAGAAGCTATTGTAGTCACACAGACACAGGTTTAGTTTTATATTTGGCCTGTGTCTTTGTTTCTATTTATACTTGGGAAAGGATTTGGGACTTAGAGCTTCTATCACATTGCCACAGTTGTGCTCCCCAGAAACCGAGAAGCTCGAGCCCTTCCCCAGTCCCGGTCCCCATGTTACAATTTAATGAAATCATCGAGTACCCACACAGGTAAACTATTGGCTACCTCTCTCACTTTGTGCACCACACATCCTCATTCCTTCCTCCTACCCCGTCTGCTGATCATCTTCCTGGTTCTGTGCTATACCACATACTTATGAAAAGGCAAACTTTTAAGTCAGTCAGATGGTAATTTTGCTCCTTCATCATTACTTCTTCTTCTTTTTTTTTTTTTTTTTTTTGTACTGGGGATTGAACTCAGGACCTTGTGCTTGTGAGGCAGGAGGCCAAACCACTGAGCTAAATCCCTGGCTGCATCATTACTTCTTGTTGTGGCTTGGGTCTAGATGTCTCCCCAAAGCCTCATGTGAGGCTTTTTCAGTGGTGGCTGGATCAAGAGTGTGTGATGCTGGGGTTGATTCATGGTACAATGCTAGGGTCAAGGGCACCAGGATTAAGGGTGTGAGTGCTACCTGCCGTGAGTAGTCTGGATAAGATATAAGGGACAGAAAGAATGGTGGTTGTTCCTTGTTATTTTGCTGCCTCTGCCCACTATTAACTGTTTCTCCTCTGCAATGCCACCTTGCCTCTGAGCCAGCTGATTATGGAAACCTGTGCAAACTGTGAGCTAAATAAACCTTTCCTCCTTTAACTTTGGGTGTCAGGTATTTTGTCTCAGCAATGAATAAGACAGAATTTGGTACCACAGAAGTGGCGTCATTGCTGAGACTGTACCTGACCCTGTGGTTTAGGAGCCTTTGGAGCTGGCTTGTGGGAAGGGGAAGAGTTAGGAAAGGTTTGGAGATGCCGGCTGAAAAAGTAGAGGTAGAAGGCCAAGGCTGTACTTTATGGAAGATCCTGGCAATAGCTCAGAACAGAAGGCTGATAGAAATCCTGCTGGTAAAATCCAGGCTTAGGAGATTTCTGATGCGAAGGACTGCACTGGCTGTTGGACTCCAGATAATGTGTCCTATGGCTTGGCAGAAGTTTACCTGCATTTTGCTTATGTCCAGAGACTGCCTGAGACTGCAGTAGGCTGGCAGATTAATTAATCTGGCAGAAGAAATTTCAAGGCAGTTTAATGTTGAGGTAGTGGCATGGCTACTATTAAAGGTTTTTAGTCAGATTTATGTTAAGAATTAAGAGAAAAGAGTCCAGCCGAATGATTTAAAATATTGTGAGTTTGGCTAAAGAGGAAGCGCCTGTTAAGTTGTGGCCTGCAAAGATGGAACAGAAGAGAAATTGGTCACTGCAAAGGCTAGCAAGAAAAAGCCAAGTACTTCAGAAGAAAACAGAGAAAAGCGGCCTGAGGACAAGAACCAGCAAGACTCCATCCTTTGTGGCCTCAGAGTTGCTAAAGTGAAAGACTGCTTTGAGAAGAGAGCCCCAGTGCACCATGTTCCAGAATGGCGGAGGCCTTGGGAAGTTGTTCCTTGGGATTGGGTTCATAGAGACTCAACCCCAACAGCCAAGAAAGAAGCCTGGCTACTGCTCCCGCTGGCAGCAGGCCTTGGTGTCATCCACATGGCGCTGGGTTCAGGTCCATGCATAATGCAAGAGTTGTGGGGCCAGGAAGGCTTCCACCCAGATTTCAGAAGAAGGCCTGGGAGGCCAGGCACTTTGGCCCTGAGAGGGCAGTGTGAAGCTGTGAGTGTGAAGCCAGAGCGGGAAACCCCAGAAGATTGGAGAAGCCCGGAACATGGATTGTTCGAGGAAAACTGAAAGGAGGGAGCAAAGCCAGCAAAAGAAAGAAGCCATGGAAGCCACAGCCACCAAAAGTGCCGCAGGGTTGGATACATCCAAGCCCTTTGAAGTTCACAGATTTCTGGGGATGCTGGAAATGGAACTGTGGGATTTAATATTTGCCCTGCTGGATTTGGGTCTTGCTTTGTTCCCATTTCTTGCTATCCCCCCCTTTTTAAAAAAAATTTAATTTACTGGTACATTCTAGGTAGACAGTACAGTTACATTCATTATTGGGATCTTGTACCTTTACATGCCAGGTCTTGGTTCTCATTTTTTCCCCTTGTCCTCACCCTCCCTTCACCCTCCCTTCCCCTCTACCCCTTCAAACACTTTAATTCCATTTTTACATTTTCTCATATTTTTTTTCCTTTTTCCTTATTCCCCATTCCCTATCTTTTTCACTGTCCCTACACCTTTGGTCTTTTTCTTCCTATTTGCTAAGTGTCCCATTAGGATCTTGAGTACTATTATAGTTTTTCACACCAAAGATACTATTCGGTATTTGCATATGTGTGCCTTATTTATTTCACTTAGAAGTATATCCTCAAAATGTACCCATTTAACTATGAATGAATCTAATTTCTCATTCTTTATGGCTGAGTAGTATTCCATTTTGTAGAAAAACCACATCTTTATCCAGTTTCCAATTGATGGGCAGATGGGCTGTTTCCAAGTTTTAGCTATTACAAACTGTGCCTCTCTAAACATGGGTGCGCATATATCACTGTGGTATGATTCTTTCACTTCTTTTGGAAAGATGCCCAACGGAGGGATGGTTGGGTCAAATGGAACCTCTAATACTAGTTCTTTGAGGTATCTCTATATTGATTTCCATAGTGGTTGCACCAGTCTGCACTCCCACCAATGGAGAATGGTTGCTTTCTCCCCACAACCCCACCAACATTTTTTATTGTGTGATTTCTTGATAGCAGCCATTCTTTGTGGGGTGAGGTGAAATCTCAGTGTTGTTTTCATCTGCATCTCTCGAATGACCAGTGATGTGGAGCATTTTTTCATATATTTACTTGCTACTTTTATTTCTTTGTCTGAGAAATGTCTGTTCATTTCAGATGCCCACTTTAGAATTGGGTCTTTATATTTGTGGGGGCTGGTTGTTTTGAGTTCTTTATATATTTTAGATAATAGTCCTTTGTCTGAGGAGCAGCTGGTAAAAAGCTTTTCCCACATTGTAGGTTGTCTCTGAGTTCTGTTAATGATTTCTTTTTCAGTGCAGAAGCTTTTTAATAAGATGAGATCCCAGTTGTTGATTCTTTCTGCTAGTTCCCATGCTGCTGAGGATTTGTTCATAAAGTCTTTTCCTATGTGAATGTCTTCCAGAAAGACAGAAAAGTGAACCTTAGAGGAAAATCTAAGGCAGAGTTGAAAAAGCAAAATTTTATGAAAACAAGGTCACTGTTAACTTGAAGATATGTAAAAACATCTCATTTAATTAGTTTTAACAAATGCTGACACCACCTCTTTCCAGTTGCCCATCAGAATGGATTCCCAGTTGGCTGCTTCTGGAAATAAATTCAGAGTATCATGCTCTTGGTTACCCGTTATTTAATTTGCTGGATCCATCTTATTTCTAGTTAATGGAATGCCACAAAAATATTTAGATGTCAAATTTTTTTCTTTTTGTTCAATTTTTCATGAGTTGCAAGAGAAATAAATCATCTTTCCCTCTTATTATATCCTTAACAGCAAAGCAAATTACTTTAAAATAAATAATTTGCTAGTGTAACTCAGAAAACCTGAACACCTGGAAACAAAGAAGGAAAACACAAAAGACCAAGGTCCCAGAATCCTAAAGCCCTAAGGAGCAGGAGATGCTGCGGTTCTGCGAGTGGCCCAGGAAGCTCTCCCTGTGGAACACAGCTTTATACTTCAGAAAGGCATGAAGATCACCAAGTGGCCTCTCCTTTGCCTATCACCTTGGCGGTGCTAATCCTGTCTATTGCATAATACATAATGCCAGGTTTTCATGACCAGAACACTGTACCTGAGGACTATGGGCTCTGAAGATGGAGACTGACTTCAAGGGCTGAGGTCACTCATGTTCCCTCTCAGGAAAGGTCAGGCGTGTCTTTGTTTCATGCCCCAGGAGAGGAAATATTCTCCCATGAATATAGAAGACTTATGAATTAATTCCTTATGATAAATTCCAAATTCTCCTCAAAGAATTTTGTTTCTCTTATTAAAGTCCTTTGAAACGGTCTGCTATCAGGCAGAATGTCATGGAGCTTATCAATATTGTATTTCCAGCATGAATCTGCAAAAAAAGTAATTTTAGAGATCAAAAGAATTCATAGAAAACATGATATCATAGAATGTCCCGTAGCCAAGTTTTCTAAGCTTGCTTTATTGAAGGTGCATAAGTATGTTTTTCTTTTTCTAACAGCGACTCACAAGCTCCTCCAAAACAAAATCTTTTTTTTTTCTTTCTTTCTGGAATTGTTAATTGATGAAACTATATTCAAAATTGAAGTGAATGGTCCAATTGCTACCATTTCCCAGTAGAGTTCTCTATTCAGTTGGAATTAGGTGAGGGGAGAGAGGTCCCAGGACACAAATTATGGAGGCAACTGTTCTCAGGGTCAGCCCAGCCCTTAAATGGGTGCCCAGCACAGATAGTGAGAGCTGCTGACATTTCTGCCCTCTCTTGTCTCATCCTCGTCTTGGCCTGGGGTCTCTGACAGAACACACAAAGTGCAGAAGATGTCAGGAAAGGCATGGACACTACTCAGTGGGGAAAGTGCAGCAGGGTGAGTAATAGCCCGAGAATCTAGGCTTTGCCACTGACCATGGGGATGAGCTTCCAAGAGCTGGCAAGCTGGGTCCAAACAGCGGACGCCATCATGCAAGGCTCCTTCCCTGCCTGCCAGCTCCTTCGCTCCCTCATAAATGACCACACAGGGTGTGAACACAACCATCGACCTTTTGCATACGGTTGCCAGAAGCTGTGCTGGCACCACCATACCCACACTTTGTTTTCTAAACATCCTCTGAGATCTTTACGCCTGCGTGTTCACAGCCTGTGTGAGCCCTAAATGATAGTGCCCTCTCCATTCGTTCATTGGCCTGTGTCCACTGTGAGCCTGTGGTGACTTGCTGTTTGCCTTGTTCTCCCCCATACTATCCTGCCTTGACTTGGATGCTGTTTTGCCTTCCACACCACCTCCCAAACCACTGAGCCAGCTAGCTCTCCCACCCCGTAACTGACAGGCATCCCCACTGCCTTAGCTGCTCCTCTCACACCCTTCCCAACACCAGGCTCCCATTCTCCACAGAAGACGCAGCTCCCCCGCCCCTTGTGGCGTCTGCCTATTTAATCACAACACATTCAATTTTATGACCCAACACCAAGAGTGGTGTGATGGGGACCCACCCTGATGGTCGATGGCCTGTTTTTCCACTACTTATCTACACTGTTGTGCTGGGATTGTGTCTACATGGAAAACTACCATCCAGGATGAACCTCTTCATCCTTGGGCTTCTTCTTGTCAGTTGAAGTATTGGTGTGGGGGGTTGAAAACCCAAAAATAGGAACCTGGGCTGATGATAAATTATTGGTTGTCCACCTCAGCTGGCTTATAGCAGTGTCCAGTAACTGGCTCTCTATTCAACCTACTCTTCCTTGTATGCAAGACGTAGTTCAAGACTTTTCTATTATGCACAAATATTTTACTTCTCTTTTCTTAACCTCTTGTCCTTCACTCTTCAAAAAAAACATTCTATCAATTCCTTCTCAGATACATGTAGGCTGGACCTTTCTGGCCCAAGCTACCCTATCCTTTGTCTACACCAAAGGCTGGCAAACACATTTTAGTGAAACACAAACATGGCTACTCATTTGCAGAGTACCTATGGCTGCTTGTAGTACAAGAGTAGAATTAGGTAGCTGTCACAGAGATCTTGTGGCTCACGGAGCTGAAAATATTTACTCTCTGGTCAGGAAAACTTTGCACTGTTCTACACTATTGCAAGAACTTCCTGCACGGCCTGTGCCGAGGTTCATGCTCTGTTCTCAGATTCATTCATTCTCCATAGTACAGCTGGTCGTTTTCCAAAATGTCTTCTCACCATGCCCAGGAAATTCTGAAGAACAAAGCTCACACTTGGGATAAGATGCATATCCCAGCTGGGAACGGTAGCCCACATCTGTAATCCAGCATTTTGGGAGGCTGGAGTGGGAGGACTGTTTCATGCTCACCCTGGGCAACTTAGTGGCTTAGTGAAACCTGTCTTTAAAAAAAAAAAATTAAAGGGATGGGATGTAGCTCAGCGTGCAGTCCCGGCTGGGTTCAATCTCCAATGGGTACCTCAGTAAGTCAGTAAATCAGTCATATACCCATCCCCTTCCCAGCCTGGTTGGCCCGGTATGATTGTCCCCATGTGCCTCTCCACCCTGCCCTTGTGCACCCTGCTTCTTGCTCACTGTCCAGCAGTGCTTTCTGCCTTTCTCTTCCTCCAGAGCATTGTCCTCTTGCGTTCCATGGAACCTGGGACTTTTCATTTCCTTTGCGTGGAGGCTCCTTCTTCTCTCTCAACTTGCCCTTCATCCAGTTCTTTGGGACTCTGCTTAAACCTAATTGTTCCAGGAAGCCTTTTCTTTCTCCCAGATTAGGTTAAGTGCCCTGTTTCCGTGACATTATGTTCTTTTAATTTTCAAGCTCTTAACTCAACTGCTCTCAACTGTTTTTGAAATTGTCTGTTTAATGTTTGCCTTTTCAGATCGAGTGCATGCCACATGATAGAAAATTGTTTATCTGGTTTAGAGAAGTCATCTTCAGTACCCGACACAGTGCCTGGCACAGGACAGCTATTTAGAAAATACTTGTTGAATGAATGAGTGATTAGCAATGTTGTGAGCAGCTGAGGTGAGGATAATGGGGGAATAGTCACATACCACTTAGTTCATTGCCTGGGCCTGGCAAAAGTGACATAACATTTATATAATTTTTATTATTATTCTGGACTTCATGTTTTGGCAGAGAGAGAGAGAGAGAGAGGAAGAAAGAAAGAGAAAGAAAGAAAGAAAGTGGAGGAGAGAGGGAGAACTTCAAGAGTGTTTTTATTCTTGTCCTGTGTAGGATAAACTGTTCTTCAGTTTTCTTCTGTTTGGCAGTCCATAACAAGCATACTGGTTTTTCATGATGTGAGAACTGTTAAAAAACCAATATATCCAAACCTGGAAGATGAAAATTATGTCAACATGTGGTTCCTCTCTGCTGGATCATCCCTATTGACCTCCTGATTTCCTTCCTCCATTCTCTACTATGCTCTAGGCCTCAGGAGACTGACCTGTTGTCTGTCTCCTTTGCCTTCTGGCTGGGTCTAACCAGCAGGTATCAGTGGCCAGCGAATGGAGGTAGAAGAAGAGCAGGAGAAAAAGGGCATTAAAAAGTCTGACTCCTGGGTTGATGGTGACTTTGCTCTTCTCCCTGAGGAGAAGCTCCTAGCGGGTGAGTGGGGGCTTTTCTAATTGGCCATTTTCATGGTCCCTCTCTCTTTAGGACTACTTCCTTTTGCTTATTCTGGCCTGGCAGACTTCACCATCTCTCTGGCTCCCCTTAACCTGTCCACACCTTTGTCAATTAAATTCTCCGCAGTGATTGCTGCTCAAGTGTGCTATTGTGTTCTGATAGGGCCCTGACTCATATAATTCTATTGCCTAAATAAATATCATGAGGCTATTTCAAGTGGTTCTCACATGCTTCTGCAGATCACTCTGCCACTTCTCAGCAAATCTGCAAGCTTGGTTGATGTCACCTGATCTCAGGTGCTATTGTGCCCATCTCTCAGGTAGGCAAGTGGCACGCGGAAGTAACCGAAGGGATGTACTGTCCGCACTTCCAGAGCTTGGCAGTGACAGAGTCAAACTTGAACCTTGGCTCTGAACCTCATCGACTGACCTGCAAGCTTCATTTCAGTTATTCCCTCCCCACCCGTCAGAAGGTGGACAACTGAGATCCTGGATAAATCATTCTTGGCGAGAAAGCCCACTGCTGTGAGTCTACTCCAGGTGAACTCTGAAGCTTGCGCATGTGCAGCTGGCTCTGTGCCCCAATTTAGAGCAGGTCCGGGAAGCATTCCCAGATGGCTCCTGGATGCCTTTGCTTTTTCTGGCTGCATTCCTGGGGAAGGTGGGAAAACACACATAGGTCTCCTAGCTGCAAACCCAAGCAGAGCGCACACTGTCATATCTTTAGCAGATGATAACATGTGAAACACAGACAGTGAAGGACTGGAGAGAGACATAACCATCCAGCTGAACTAATTTACTCTTTAGAGCCAAGGGACAGGCAGACTAGAAGACCCTTTGTCCTCTTGAAGAATTGATTGTCCTTTTTGAAAATGGCTGCCCAAGGTTTCAAGTAAATCACAGAAAACCCATCATTCTATGTTGCAATTCTCCTTCGAAAAAGAAAAAGTTCTGCTCTTGGTTAAAAAAAAGGGAGAGGGGCTCAGTCACCAATTTTCATAAACTGCCATTTAAGATACAAAAAATGCAGAATTAATGTTGATTTATCTCCTTTTGGGGGGCAGGAGGCAGTTCTCGTGGAGAGACAGGATGAGCCATAATTAAGTGCAGACCCTGAACTGGGTTTGAATCCCAGTTCTGCCACTACCTAACTATGCGATCTTGGGAAAATACTTTACTCTCTCCGGGTCTTTGTTTCTTCATCTGTGGAATGAGATAATGAGGGTATCTACCTCACAGGGTTGGCATGGAGATTAAATGAGTTATTATGAGGCAAGCCCTCTGAACAATGTGAGAAAGACTATAGCAATATTGGAGGAAATTGTTATTTTAATAATTATTCATTTGTGTTTCGATAGACACAATAGGAATGTTGATAATTCCGTGATTTCTCATCATGCTTTGGTGAAAAACACCTTCTGGGGTGAAATAACAAAATGTAAGATGCTTGGCTAGCACTGCTGATTGTCAGATCTGGGGAATCTGGCTTACATTTTAGCTGTCATCAGGAAGATCATATACCTGGGAGGCTATTCACTGGAGAAGCGCACTCCGATGCATGGACTCAGCCTGACAAACTAATCGGCTTTGCCTGAAGAGCGGGGGGAAGCACCAGGCAGTCTCACCTATAGGACTGATTTAGAATAAAGAGATGCCACTCACCTGTCACTGCTACCCGAAGGCTTACTGTGATTCCCCACCCATCATACTCAAAGGTCCTTTCACTTGGGCATCTGTTCCACAAGGTAAACGCACTCATGTGCTCCTCACAAGCTGGATTACCATGAGTTCTTCTCAGTCCTCCCTTGTCTTTGATTTCCCATTTGAAATCAGTGACCCACCCAGTTTTCCAAGCTTTGGTTTTCTCTGCTGCCTCTCAACTGAAACACAAGCCCTCCTGGTCGCAGGAAGTGCACTGTGTCTCCAATAGTCCCTCTTCGGGAAGTCCTCATATTCTTAATGAAAACACTTCAATTTCCCAGGGAACAGTCAAGAGGTAGTAAGAGAGGCTATCCTTTCATATCTCAGCAATAATGACCAATTTTCATTAAGTTCTTGTATGTTAGGCACTATGTTGAGCACTTTATGTAACATTTTCATTTAATTCTCACCGTAATGAGATAGACATAGGAGTTCATTATCTGAGTCCTTAGATCAGCATAGTACTACAGAAATGTAATAGGAATCACCAATGTGGGCTACTGCTGAGGGTGGATAGGGGTTACATATGTCTCCCAAGAATTCATGTATTGCTGGAAGCTTAGTTTCTAAAGTGGGAGGACTGGTGGAACTTTTAAGAGGTGGGGGTTAGCGCAGGGCAATGAGATCATTGAAGGCGATGTTCTCATAAGGGATTAACGCTAGTTTTGCAGAGTGAGTTAGTTCCCACCAGAGTGAATTTTTTCATGGTACTAGGGATCGAACCCAGGGCCTTTGCACTGAATCACAAACAGCCCATTAAAAAATTTTGATACAGGGTAACCCATTTTCCAGTCCCCCTGCTTTCTCTCTAGACACTACCTTCCTCTCAATAATTTTTCCTACTCTTAACCTCTGTTGTTCCTAGAATTCATTCCTTGATTTTAGAGAACATGAACTCCCATTTTGGATATCTAGTAGGTTTCGGAGTTACATCCCCCCGCATATCAATATGAATAAGAAGCAGAACAACACTGTAAAGGACCCCTGTTACCTTTGCTGCCTTGTGAGCACCATGTTGTTTCTCCTCTGTGACGCCTGTTTGCCATCCCTGCCTTGGAGCCAGCTAATCATAGACTGAAACGTCTACAAACGGTGAGCAAAATAACCCTTTAACTTTGGGTTGAATATTTTGTCTCAGAAACGAGAGAACAATAAGTAATACAGAAATTTGGTACCGGAGAAGTGGGGTCATTGCTGTGGCATTATCTGGCCATGCGGCTCAAGAATCTTTGGAACTGGCTTGTGTGAATGGGAAGATCTAGGAAAGATTCAGAGGTGTCCACTGTGGAAGTAGAGCTGGAACATCGTAGGCTGTTCTGTATGGGAGGAGATTCTGGTCAAAGCTCAGAAGAACAGAAAGCTGATAAAGACCCTGATCAGAAAGCTTCTGCCGGGAAGGACTGCATTGGCTATTGGGACGCCAGATGATGTGTGTTCTGGCTTGACAGAAATCTTGTCTGTATTTTGTTCATGTTCAGAGACTTTGCCTGAGACTGAGACTAAGGGTAGTGGACTAATTATCTTGCAGAAGAAATTTCAAGGCTGTCTAATGTTGAGGCCCTGGTACAGCCATTGTTGGGCGGCTTTCTAGCCAGATTTACATTGAGAATCAAGAGCAAAGAGCCCAGCAGAATGATTTTAAATGTTTTGAGTTTGGCCAGAAAGGAAGTTCCAATAAAGCTGTAGACTG
Source organism: Fukomys damarensis (assembly GCF_012274545.1). Classification (NCBI taxonomy): domain Eukaryota; kingdom Metazoa; phylum Chordata; class Mammalia; order Rodentia; family Bathyergidae; genus Fukomys; species Fukomys damarensis. The sequence goes on along the minus strand of NW_022900913.1, from coordinate 24,276,370 downwards.
CAAAGATGGATCCGAGGAGATCTTGATTGCTGAGAAGAAACAGGAGAATGGAAAACATGGCCTAGGGGCATCACAAGAAGTATCAGGACTCCACACTTTGCAGCCTCAAAATTGCAAAAGTGAAAGACTGCTTTGAGAAGAAAGCTCCAAAGCACCGTGTTCCTGAATTGCAGTGGCAGCCTAGAGAATAGGGCTCAGAGTCCTCAGTCATCCAGGCACTGGACCCCTACAGCCAAAAGAGTAGGAAGCCCGGCTACTGCTCCAGCTGGCAGCAAACCTGGACATTAACCAGGTTTGGTTTTAGGTGTATGCAAAATGCAAGAGTTGTGGGGTTAGGAAAGCTTCCACCCACATTTCAGAAGAAAGCCTGGGAGACCAGGTAGTGTGCCTCTGAGAGGGCAGTGTGTGAAGTGTGAGTGTGAAGCCAAAGGTGCAGTGTGTAAGGTCAGACTGAGCATGATTGAGGCCATCGAGGCAGGCAAAGTCTTAAGCAACACGCTGTACGTTTATTGCCATTTCGGTGCAGATGGGCCAAGGGTGAGAAGACTGTTGGCACTGAGAGGAGGGTACTCATAGGTGATGTGGGGCATTTTAGGCAGGGGAGGGGGCATGGTCAAGAGGGTAGAAAATTTTGGAGTCCCATGGTTGATGGGCCTGGGGCTGGCTGATAAATAAGTCAGTGGTGAAAGCAGGAGGGCAGCTGCTGGCTTCTTGTTATCTCTGTGCTCTTGTGGATGCGGTACTGGGTCTGCTTGGGCAGGGGTCCGACTTGGGGGACCTGCCCCAGTGGAAACCCCAGAAGCCAGGACTGTGGATCTGAGGAAAGCTGCAAGGAGGAAGTGGAGCCCGCCCAGGAGAGAAGCCATGGGAGAAACAACAGGCAGTGCCGTAGGGGTGGAGCCACCCAAGTCCGGTGGACTTCACAACTTGCCACAGATTGCCTTGGATGCTAAAATGAAACTACAAGATTTAATGTTTGCCCTGCTGGATTTTGGTCTTACTTTGTTCCCATCCCTTGTTATCTCCTGAATGTAACTTTTGGAAAGAAAATGTCTATCTTGCATCATTGAATGTTGGAAGTGTTTAACTTTCTCTTCATTTGTATAGGGACTTATAGCTAAGAGTTTGTTTTAAATCTTAGCGGAGGCGTGGGACTTGGACTTTTCAGCAATGACGAAACTGTTAGGACTTCGGCAACTCTTAGAGATGGACTAAGTACCTGCTGCATACAGGGATGCACGTGAGTCTTTGGGGGCCAAGGGCAGAATGTTGTAGATTGTGTCTAGATGCCCCCCGAAAAGCCTCGTGCAGTCTTTTTTGAAGGTAGCTGTGATTTACTAAACCAGTAAATGCGAGTGACTGGTTTGGAGAATAAGATAAAAGGAGCAGAAAGACACTTTTGAGATCCCTTGCTACTTTTTGCTGTCTTCCACTGCCATGAATGGGTTCCCTTGTTACCTGCTGCCTTGTGTGTGCCACGCTATTTCTCCTCTGTGATGCCTGTTTGCCATCTACTCTGCCTTGGAGCCGACCAATGATGGACTGGAACCTCTATGAACTGTGAGCTAAACAAACCCTTTCCCCATGAAAATAAATAAATAAAAATTTTGAGACAGGGTCTTGCTAAATCACTAAGTTGCCCCGGTGGGTTTGAACCTGCAATCCTCCTGCTTCACTTTCTTAAAGTGCCAGATTATAGGCGTAGTCCTAGCTTAAGTGCAAATTGTTCAAAAGAGCAAGAGAGGCCCTTTTTGCTCTTTAATTTTTTGTCTTGTCTTGTGACTGTTTTTGCTTGTGCTTTACCTAGAATTCCACCTGCTATGAAGCCCTCACCAGAATGCTGAATTGTTGGGAACAACTGATTATGGACTCTAAGCCTCCAAAACTATGAGCTAAATAAATCTCTTTTCTTATGCATTGCCCAACCCCAGGTTTTGTATTATAGCAACAAACCATTACAACTACATATAGAATTCTGAGTTTTCTAGTTTCCAAATTCTAAACAGTAACAAAAAACAGGGAAAACTAATTTCCTTAATATATTTTATTTAGCCCAACATACCTTAAAAATTGGCATTTCTGCCAGGTGTAAAGCTGCACACTTATAATTTCTGCATTTGGGAGGCTGAGGCAGGAGGATTGCTGTTAGTCTGAACACAACATGAGCTACATAGCTAGTTCAAGGTCAGCCTGATCTACAAAGCAAGACCCTGTCTCAGTAAACAAAAATACAGCACTTCAATGTGTAATTAATATAAGTTACTAATGAGCTATTTTACATTCTTTTTGTATACCAAGTTGTCTAAATCCTAATTCCAGATGGTCAGTTTAGAAGGAATGAGGGAACTAGGAAGTCATTATTTGTCAAACACCACAGTAATAATTTTTTGTTAGTACATATTTATATGTAACTATTATACATTATGATCACATTCTTTGTGGGGAGCTGGTACAGGTACGTAACACATCTTTTTCTTTCTCATTGGGTTTATTGGTACATTGTAGGTATACAGTACAGTTACATTCATATTGGGATCTTGTACCTTTACACGACAGGTCTTGGTTCTCATTTTTGCCCATTCTCCTGCCCTCCTTTCACCCCCCCCCACTCTTCCCTATTTACAAAAACTTTGTTTCCATTTTTCATTTTCTCATATTTTTCTTTGCTGTTCATTTCCCCTTCCCTGCTGCCCTCTTCACCTCGAGATCCCCTTCCCATTTGTGAAAGATATATCCCTGTTTCCTATTATCTATCTTTTCTTTTTTTTGCTCTTAAATTATTTATAATTTGGGATTTTCATAGAATAGAAGCCATATGATATTTAAGCTTGTGTGTCTTATTTATTTCTCTTAACATTATGGTCTCCAGGTGCATCCATTTTCCTACAAATGACTCAAAAATTATCCTTCTTTACAGCAGAATAGTAAGAACAGTACTTCATTATGAGTAAATATCACATTTTCTTTATCTGTTCATCTGTTGATGGTCATACAGGCTGTTTCCAAAATTTAGCTACTAAAAGTTGTGCTACTATAAACATGGGTATGCTTATACCACTGTACTATTTTGTCCTAACTCTTTTGGGAAGATACCTAGAAGGGAGTTGAATGGAATTCTACTTTTAAGTTTTTGAGGACTCTCCATATGGAGTTCCATAAAGATTGCACTAGTTTATATTCCCACTAACAATGTAGAAGGCTTCCTTTTCCCCCTGCAGCCTTGCCAGCATTTGTTATTATTTGATTTCTTGATGATAACTATTCTTTCTGTAATAAGGTGCTATCTCAGTGTTATAATTTGCATTTCTGTAATGGCCAAAGATGTTGAACAGTTTTTATGTATTTATTGATCATTTATACTTCTGAGAAATGTCAATTCAATTTGGTTGTCTGTTTTCTGATTGGGTCTTTTATTTGGGGGGGGTCTTTTTTTTTGAGTTCTTTATACATTCTAGACATTAGTCACCTGCCTGAGGAGTAGCTGGCAAGAACTTTTTACATTCTGTAGGATTGTATCTCCACTCTATTGGTTGTTTCCTTTTCTATGCAGAAGCTTTTTAATTTGATATGATCCCATTCGTTGATTCTTGATGTTATTTCTTGTGCAAGTAGGGTTTGTTTAGAAAGTCCTTACTTATGCCTATGTCTTGAAGAGTCTTACCTATTTTATATTCCAGCGGATTGTTTCTGTTTTTGTATTTAGGATTTTGAACCATTTCTATTTCGTTTTGCTACAAGGTGATAAATATGGGCATTGATTCAATTTTCTGAATGTGTGTAACTAGTTTTAACAGCACTATTTATTAATGAGCCTTTTTTCTCTGGCATATGCTTCTGCCCCCCCCTTTTGTTTTGTTTTTTATTTTTGGCCCCTTTGTCAAAGATTAGGTGATTTAATGTGCCTGGGATGTTTCTGCATCTTCTGTTCTGTTCAATTCATAATTGTGTCTGTTTGGGGGCCAGCACCACACCGTTTTTATAACCGTACCTTTGTAATATAACTTGAAATCCAGGATTGCTAATGCCTCCTTCTTTCTTGTTTCCAAGATTGCTTTTGCTATTCTGAGTCTCTTCTGATTCCATATGAATTTTAGAAGTGATTTTCCTAGTTTACCACAGTAATATTGATGCTTTTGAAATTCACCCATTAGACAATGGAAGTTTAAATTCATTTACACATTCCATACTCTCAAAGTATGTCAAGATGCTAATTATTTCTAGTTGTTTCTCTAATTAGAAAGTGAAATGGTCCTGTGTATTGGAGACACCAGCAGACACCATCTCAACAGTGATCAGTTTGCATCCTGTTGTGGAACCTATCAACATCATACACAACGAGATGGGTACTCAGAGAGGTATACAGCATCATTTGTATGGTCTTCCCCAAACTCTGTAGCCTCAGCCTAGTCAGTCATGAAAACACATCAGAAACACCCAAATTGAGGACAATGTACAAAATACCTGGCCAGTACTCTTCTAAAATGTCATGGTCATGAAAGAGAAGGAAGAACTTGGGAACTATCACAGACTAGAGGAACAAAGGAGAAACAATAACTGAATATAATGTGGGATCCTGAAACAGAAAAATGAAGTTAGGGAAAATAGGTACAGTTTAAAGAAGGTCAGTAATTTACTTAAAAAGGAGTATAGCTCAGTGGTAGACCACAAGCTTGGCATGTGTGGGGCCTAAATTCAATCCTTAGCCCTACAAAATAAAAACAAAGCTGGGGGTTGGTTGTATTCTCCTGTAATTCCAGCTACTTAGGAGGCTTAGGTGGAAGGATTGCATGTTTCAGGCCAGCCTGAGCAATTTAGAAAGATTCTGTTTGAAAATAAAAAATAAAAAGGGCCACCCTGTAGCTCAGTGATAGAGTTCTTGCCTAACCCCAGCACTGACTTAGAGAGTCACACACACACACACACACACACACACACACACACACACACACACAGATTGAAACTTAGATAATATCAGTGGGGTAACATTGCATATTAAAATGCAGCATAAGTTATAATTCCAGCCCCAGCCCCTAGTTACCACACTTGCGTTTGGGAGGTTGCTTTGGAGAGAGTGGGGAATGAAATAGGGTGTGAGTATTTTCTCTCTGCTCACACGCTGGCACGTGGAAGCTGGATGGTATGAGATTTCTTTTAGACTCATCTTTACCCTAAAATGACCCTTGATCAATTGGGAAGCAGCCAATCTCCTAGTAACCTATTGCACTGACAGCTTGAGGAACGGCAACCGGGTAGCAGGGAATAAATAGCTCCCTGTGTCAGCACATGACAGGGTCCAAAATTTCCTTGTGGTCCAATGTGTTATTTTTCCTGAAATTTGCAAGACAAGTTGTGCTCTATCCCGTTGAACTCAGGTGGGCTGAGATCCTGCATAGACCCCTGTCTTCCTCATCACAGCCCTTCTGCCATGATGATTAAGAAAGACAAGGAAGGAATGTATGGGGATGGGGTGAGAGCGACCTTTCCCCAGTTTGATATCCCACAACTTTGGTGGCTCCTTGCTAATTCTTCACAGTTCTAGATATTTCCTTTTTCTCGGTGTCTTAGCTTTGATTCTTCAAATCCCACAGGGTAGAGACTCCGATGGTGTGTAGTTTACTATGCTGTGCTTTCAGGAAAGTCCATCATCTGGGAACTGTCTCAGTTAAGAAGAGCGCCTTGTCTGAGGGGACACACCCTTTCTGGGTCAGAATAAAGACCCAGGGCCCTTGCTTCCCCTCAGAACAACTCTGAAGACTCATCCCAGCCTCCTTGTGAGGTTAGCTGACCCTCTGGGGACTGCATCGCACACCACCTCTTCCCTCTGAGCACATCTGCTCCCTTCCCTTCCTTCCAGGTGCTGATCCCAGCAGCTCTCCCCAGCAAGCTTACCACAGGCAGACCTCCGTCTTGGAGTCTGTTTCTTGTAAGACTCAGCTCAGGACCTACTTTCTTCTCCATTTTCCCATCCTGCATTGCCTGTGTGAAGGTCCTCTCTTTCTCCTGGCCTCTCTTAGCATTTCCTCTGGGATCATGATTAGTTTGATCTCCAATTCAAGGGACAAGTTTCTCCTCCCCGTATGCATGATTAGCCACCTAATTCTGCCAAAGGGAAAAAAGATTCATTCTGCTATCACCACACCTATCCATCCCACCTCCACCTGCAGCTTCCCACAGACCTGACAGAGTTGGGTGGAGATGGGGAAGGCACACTCTCAATGTGAGCCCCATCTTTAGAGAAGCTTAACCTGCTCCAAAACTCCTCGCTTACTAGAAGGTAGGATATCTTGAGTGATTATTCCTGGGCCAAAGTTGCGGCAGTTCCCACAGCATGGCTTTGGCCAAGAAGCTTTGCTACCCACCTGCTGTTATGTTAGGTTGGCACAGCAAGCCCAAAGGCTCCAGTCACCCGTCCTTGTCCGTGTGTGAAGAAAAAACGGTTATCAGTACTGTACGTGGAGAGGAATCAGAGTAGAACAGAGGGGCAGCTGTGCTGTCAATGTGAGTATCAACTATCCACAGAGTAGAAAAGGGCAAAGAGGAGCCAGAGAAAGGTGTGGATCCAGAGTCATCTCACGGTGTGGAACACTGAGAAGAGGAAGGATGGCATGCATAGGAGGAGACCTGAGCTCAAAAAGTGGAGGTACTAGATTGCCACTGCGCAGGGGTGCAAGGGAGGCTGTACTGAGCAGAGACGTGGGGAAGAAAGTTAATGACCCAGCAGAGTGGGAGAACACGCATCAGGGAGGCTACGTAGTTCAGTAACAAAAGCACAGATGCTAGGCAGAGAACAAAGTCCCCGACCCCTTTCTTGTGGAAGTGCCCTGGGGCTCCAAGACAAACTCAAAACAAGGGGCTCCATAGACAAACTCAGAACAAAGTGCTTGTTAGGACCAGCCTCAGCCTAAGTGCCAGCTTTGCGTGGCATCTGATCCACAGGGGTATTCATAGTCCCAGACACAGCGTGCTGTGCCTGGCAGTTGGAACAGGGACATCTCACATGACTCTCTGGGCTTAGGGGGCTGCTGAATCTCTCCTGGGAGATGCACAGAGACAAGCAGCTCCCTTGCTAGCCCCACACCCATGAACAGTGTACCATCCCAGGGGAATCTTCCCACACCTGCCCCCAAAAGAGCAAGGTGTAAAGTGCACTCAGTCACACGTACTCTTCAAGAAACTCTTTTGGTAGAAAGGTAGAAAAGAAGAGTTGCTGGAGCTAAACATGGTGGGCAGCCTAAGCCAGGGACACAGGCCGAGGCCACCTCACCAAGCAGGTTTCCTGGCCTTTGGTGTATTGTGGTTGTTGTTATTGTTGCTAGGTACCTTGTGAAATTTCAGATGACACTGATTTGCACAGGATCTTCCCACAATGGATCATAAATGCACCAAGGAACTGGGCCAAGGCTTATGCCTTTTCTATTAATTAAAAACCAAAGCTCCCTGAAGAAAATCTACTGACCTAGAAATTAAGACAAGCACAGTGGGAAATTAAAGGGAGGGAAAAAAAAGCCAAATTTCTCCATTTTTCTCTGCTTGTCCATTTTCTAACAGCCCTTCAAAAATGCTTTTCATACCCATACAATCCATAGAGTTCCAATGAGAACTGAGAATGAAAAGAAAGAGGAAAAGAGTAACCTATGCCAGTGTGCCAGTCAATCATTGCATGCAACTAGTCATTGCTTAGAATTGTTGCAATTTGAAGACACAAAAGGTAATGCCTCAACTAAAATGATTTACAGACTAGTTACCTATGCCTCATACAGGTGTCAGGGGTACCATTTGAAGCTAGAGAGACTCAAAGCTTGCTTTGCAACTTGAAAATTAGAATGTGTTCAGTTTTTCTTCCAGACCAAATTTCTGCTTATCTGAGTGAAGCTGGATAAATGCATTTTTTATGGGGGGGGGGATTGAACCCAGGGCTTTCACATTGAGCTATATCCTCAGCCTTTTTTTGTGTGTGTTTTGTTTTTTACTTTGAGTCAGGGCCCTGCTAGATTGACCAGGCTGGACTAGAACTTGTGAGTACTGGGATAACAGGTGTGTGTACCACACTTGCCCGGTGGTACAGAAATGTTTTACGATGGCTTGGCAGTTAGCAGTCCAGCAAGGAGAAAGCAATGTTGAGTGGCAAGTTCAAAGGAGAAGTCTAATGCAGAATCCCCCCTTCTGCTGGGAGCTCTGTCCTTGAAGGAGACAGCAGACTCTGGTGCTGTGGATTCTCCGAGGCTCTGTTGTGGGTGCTGCTGAAGGACAGGAGGTGACGGCTAATTCCCAGGTCTGGCCATAAGCACACAAACAGGCAACCTGCTGTCAGTCAAGTACAGCAACTTCTTGGCTGGCTTCGCTCTCTCATCTCACATTTACAGGAAGACCCTTGGGACTCATTAAACAAAGCCAAAATTTCAAGTAAATGAAAACGTATTTGATGGATGACCTTTGTTTCCCACGCAGATTCAATACTTATGCAATGATCAGTCCAGTCAAAATCACCCTCATGAGGTTAACTAAGAAAATAACTTCTTTCTACCCTAGTATCCAAGGAAGGAGTCCTCGAGCCGGCCAAAGGTGGTCTGGTGACGGTGCTAACAGCTGAAGACTGCAATCACGATAGACCAGGAGCTGGGCCAGTTCTGTCTCTGATGCACTGGCAGCATTTTAGGGCCTCTGTTCAAACATCTACAAGGTCCCTTGAATGTGCCAGGTACTGAACTAGGAGCTTGGGTGCATGCCAAGAGAGCCGTAAGTTCTCACTCTTCAAGAGGATAGGTAACAGCCCTAGAAGCACAAGTAGGAATCTCCCATTCCCAAGGGCAGTACGACTGGCTGCCCAGGGAGCCACAGACCACATACAGAACCAGCAATGCCATCTGCTGGGCCCTGAGGTTGATTTTTCTTATCCATGTCTTTTTTTTTTTTTTTTTTTCTTTTTGGTACTGGGGATTGAACTTGAACCAGGGATCGAACTTGGGTCCCTGCACTTGCAAGGCAAGCATTGGAACCACCGAGCTAAATCCCCAGCCCAGATTTCTCTTATCCATGAAATCTTTGCTTACTGTGGAATATCTGAGAGCTGAGTCATCTGGTCTGTCCTTAGCACCACACTGGATGTGCGACCATAAGTAAAATCCCTTAGCCTTTATGGATCATACAGCTTCTTTATCTGTAAAACTAGGGTACAAAATATGCTAGGTCCCATACTGAAATAGTACATAGAAAAGAGTTGGGAAAACTCTAGGTGCGTACAACTATATAGTTTTATTTATTTATTTATTTTTAATTAATTTATTGGTACATTTAAGATATATAGTATAATAACATTTGTCATTAGAAATTTGCACCTTTACATAATCCATCTTGGTTCTTATTTTTCCCCATTCCCTGCCCTCCCTTCAACTCCTTCACCTCTCCCTATCTATAAAGACTTTGTTTCCACTTCTTCTTTTTCTCATGTTAATTCCATTCCCATCTTTCTTTTCCCCTACTCTTCCCACTTCCCCTTCCCATTTGCACCTTTTATTCCTATTTCACATCAACTATATAATTTTTTTTTCTCATCAAGTTTATTGGTACTTTTTAGGTATACAGTACAGTTACATTCATCATTGGGATCTTGTACCTTTACATGACAGGTCTTGGTTCTCATTTTTCCCCCTTGTTCCTGCCCTACCCTCACCCCCTCATCCTTTCCCTATTTACAAAAACTTTATTTCCATTTTTTTATTTTCTCAGATTTTTTTCTTTTCCCTTATAATGGTATAATTGACAATGTGAAATAGGAAGAAAAGGGCTAAAGGTGTAAAGGAAGTGGAAAGGATAGGGGAAAGGAAACAAGGGAAATCAACTATACAGTTTCATACAAAACTAAATTCATTCCTTGACGAGAACCTGCCATTTAATACAGGTGTGTTTCCTAGATAAGCATTTTGCATAGTTTTTTTCCACAAAGATAAATATTTCAGGCAGACCGGTTACCGGAGCCTCATTACTAGGGTTTAAAATATCTCTTCTTGTTCTACTTTTAATGGAGTCCATGCTTGCTTCCCCAGAAAATAAGATGAATACAGATACTCATGGTTCACTTTCACCTGATTTAGCAGGTGAACTTTAGCAGGTGATTTAGAGCTGAATTTACAGTGTGATTAGGATAGCTTCTTATATTTTTTTCTTACCAGCCACAAATATATCAGACCCAGCAGGAACACAGAAGATTACATTTTCAGCTCTTTGTGTTTTATTTTGTTTTAACTTAGTACTTATATTTAAGTGCATTTAAACATTGTTGTAATGTGTGACCTATTTTTTCCATGTCTAGCAGGTGGGGGATCAAAAGAAAGATGTTTATTTATTTATTTATAAATAAACAGGGTCTCATTATGTAGTCCAGGCTGGCCTCGAACTCCTGGTGATCTTCGTGCCTCAGCCTTCTGAGTGCTAGGATTCAGGAGTGCACCACCACATCTGGCTAAGATGTTCTCATTTTCTAACACGATTTAATCATGGTCTAATAACACAAAATCTTGCACAAGTACATCTTTAATACTAAAGATGATTTTTAAATTCAGGCCATAACTTATATCCAAATGAAACTTTTCCTTCCAGAAATATCTAAAGAAAAAAATTTAAGATTGCTTTAAAAATATTCTGAAGAAGTCTCGTCCAAGACTATTTTAGTTTGTCAACTTGAAAGTACAAATTTGAATTTGTCTGTTAAAATCAGTTGCTTTATTTTATCCTTTTGCCTCATGTACATCCCTTCCTCTCCTTAACACAACAGGGTTAATATTTAAAATATCCAACAATTGGTACAGATAGCGCCCACACTAAGCAGAGCTCACCAGACTGAAGGCAGTGCTGAACATGCTGGGGGCAGTATATGGGGGCAGGATATGGGGCAGTAAAAGAGAGAAAAGGACTCTTGTGCCATGACTTGTTTGGGATATTAAAAGCTTGGTATCTGAAGGACAAGTTCTACCTTCGAGAATTCTTAATCTGAGACAACATTAGAAAGCCAAATTTTCTATTAAATGGAATATTACTCAGCCATAAAGAATGAGAAAATAGATTTATTCGTAGGAAAATGGATACATATTGAAGATATACTCCTAAGTGAAATAAATAAGGCACACATGTGTAAATACCTAATAGTTTCTCTGGTGTGAATAATCTACAATAATACAGAAGATCCTAATAAGATTACTGACATTGAGAAATGGGAAGAAAAGAGCTAAAGGTGTAGGGAAGGTGGGATGTGTAGGGGAAGGGTAATAAGGGAAAAGAAAAAAATGTGAGAGAATGAAAAGATGGAAATAAAGTGTTTATAGATGGGGAGGGGAGGAAGGGGTGAAGGGAGGGCAGGGACAAGGGGAAAAAATGAGAACCAAGACCTGTCATGTAGAGGTACAATATCCCAACAATGAATGTAACTGTACTGTATCCCTAAAATGTACCAATAAACTCAATTAAAGCTGA
>NW_022900913.1:24234443-24264861 GCF_012274545.1 Fukomys damarensis | reverse complement strand
GAGGTACAAGCCCAACAATGAATGTAACTGTACTGTATCCCTAAAATGTACCAATAAACTCAATTAAAGCTGAAAAAAAAGAAAAGAAAAGAAAAGAGAAGAAAGCCAAATGAACCGTGGCAGGGGCAAGACAACTCAGTGAACAAATAGTTCCAGTGAGAGTTCTTGCTTTCCATAGGCGAGGAAGCAACCAGAGGCCTTACAATATTTTCAGACACTGAAGCTTTATTTAAGCTTAGTTCCTCACCCAAGATGATATTTGGCAAGTACAGAGGATGGCACTACTTTTCCTTTTTTTTCTTTGATACCAGGGATCAAACTCGGGACCTTGCGCTTGTAAGGCAGGTGGCAGAACCACTGAGCTAAACCCCCAGCCCCTGCTTTTCCTATTATTGATACAAAGATGACTGTTCACCCATGGCCAGGTCTACCTAAGATAAATAATGCTACTAAGTGATTTAGCCAAAATGTAGGATTTTGGACCTATTTCTCTAATTCCATTTGTGTGAACTCATTTAATGGATCTTCCATACCCTATGCCGTTCAAAATCAGTGTTCCTTAAAATGAACCAATCAGCTCCTCATTAGCTGTCTTAAAGACAAGGCTAAGGAGACACTCCTGGTGCTGAGTTCAGGGTCCCCTTTGCCATGTGCTATATTCTACACTGCCCAGTGTCACCCTGTCTTGTCTGACCAAAATAATAGACTCACTTATTTCATGTGAATCTATTACTTTAGATGCTCCTATCTCAGGAGTTTCTTGGTTGTGAGAATTCATTTCCATTCACTATTAGTTCTCCTTTCAGATTCTCCCTTCAGCTGCCTCGAGTGTAGGGGTAGGAGACTTGGGGGACATTTCAACACAGGGTGATGACCAAGATCAAAACCGCAATGTTGCCAGCTTGGACTTTGAATGTTTTCACACTGAAACACTCTTTATTCAGCTTCTTTTCATCACTGCTCTAAAGCCAGCATCAAGTAAAGCTGACTTATTTTCTGTATGCTCTACCTATCTGTATTTACACCAGCCCCTCAATTTCATACCCCTTCATATGAAAATTACTTGTTCACAGGCAGGATTCCCTTTCAAGAACACAAGTTCCTAAGGGGCAGAGTTTACATTTCATTGATCTTTTGCTCCCGTCATTTAACACAAGGCCTGGTGGGTCATAGAAATTATAAATATAGGTGTGTGTGTGTGTGTGTGTGTAAGAGGCTCCAGTCACTATGATTCATACTTGTGCAAGACACTCATTGATGATGGTAAGCCAACAGGCCTGGCTGACATTACCTTAAATAATGGAGGTAGTTCATACTCTGAGACAAGATATAAAAGGAATCCATCAGCAAAGGTCCCAGAATTAAGTCCCTTCGTAATAACTCACTAACACTATTGACAGACATATAACCACTATAAAGATAAGGACTCAAGTTTTTACTAGATTCTACAAGCAGCCTGAGCCCTTATTATTATCCTGAAGAGTCACAGGGTGATTATAAAATACACTATCAGATATAAACCACCGACAAAAAGATATGTTAACTTGTTAGGCCATTTTAAAATTTAATTCACATGTCCCCGAGGAATTCATTAACTGTTCATAGTGAGAGAGGAGACTTGTAGTCACCAGACCTTTCCACTGCTACAGTGCTGCCTTGGCTCATATCCTGTGCTCTGCGCCGCTTTGTCACTTGGCATGGACTTAACCTTAATCAGGATCCTGAGAAGATGTGCTGTATCGAGCATCTCTTGACATTATCCAACAGCGCATTCTCCTAATGTATTTTATCATTCCTTGTACTTAAAACTTTGTTTTTAAAATTTAAGATGCTCTGCTTCCCGCGAGTCCAGAGTCTTACATAAATGTAAAAGTTTGCACTTAACCCCAAGGCCCAAAGGTTGTAAGAATAGGGTTCTTCCTGTCTTTTCTGTTTTTCAGGATGTTTTATCTCCCCGAATGTGGTTTGGGGAGGAGTGAGATGCGTACACTGGCTGGAGCTGAGTGGCTCTGTAGAAGGCTGCTGTGGTTCGGTGGTGTTAGATGGTCACAGCCAGGTAAAGGGTTCTGCTCCACATCTAGTCACGGACAGATCGAGACTCACCAGGCAAGCTATGCTTTTCGGAAAAGAGAAAAATCTGCTGTTGGCCACTGCTGCTTCTCATTTCCTCCTTTTAACTATTAAGCTATATTACATATACCAGATAACATGTCTTAACTTCATGACAGCTACTGTATTAAAGGCAATTCCATATCATTAAAGGAGAAATGTAGGCTGAAAACCAAAGGCTTTCAACATACCTGGAAAGCTAACTCCAGGAAGCACCCAAACTAATTTTTAAACCATACCTGACTCTGGGAATGATTTAAAACACAAAGATCAGCACTTAGCATTTAGAAGTTACTGGATAAACATTTGTTCAATGATTGTACAATTACTTCAAAAATCTTCATTTCTACTAATTAATTTACATTCAAATAAACATCAGTCTTTTAAAAGGCATAAGCCATGTGGCCAACTTTGAAATGTCCTGTGCTATACCAATAATTACCACTCCTTTGAAATATCAGAGTCCAGCATGAATGGCTTGAAAGATCTACAAAGTTCTCTTGATATTCACATATAATCTTTATACCTGGGCTTTCCAATATAACTTCTGACAATGTTGGAAATATTTTATATCTGTGCTGTCGAATACAGGAGCCATTACTCACATGTGGCAATTTAGCACTTGAAATGTGACTACTGAATTTTTGTTTATATATTTGTATTTTAGTGCTGAGATAATTGCACCAAGGACTTTGTACATGCTAGGCAAACACTCTACCACTGAGCTGCACCCCTAGATCTGAATTTTAAATTTTACTTAAATTTAAGAAGTCATTAGTGGCTACCATGTTGCCAAGCACAATTCTGCAAAAGGATCAGAAAAACAAAGTTTTAAATGTAGGAAAATGTGCTTGTAGGCATTTTGATAAACCTTCATGTTATTTGCTCTTCTGTAGGGAGTTTCTTCATTCATCTTCTGACTTCCTTTACTGTGATCATTTTTTAGTTCTGTGGTTTCAAGGACAGTAAATGCTGTTTTATCAACCAGTTTTTTGCTCTTGTGATTCTCAAATCTGGCTGTGCATCAGCACCACACTCAGAGATTCCATTCAGCAAGTCTGGAGGGGACTGGGCATCTGTGTTTTTTAAGCTGCACAGATGATTCTGATCTGCAGCCAGGCTTGGGAACAACTACTTTACACAGAGACCCAAACCAGCAGCCCTTGGGCCAAATACACCCTCAAAACATATGTTCATCCCACACAGTGTTTTAAAACGTTTGAGTTAGTTGCCAACAAATTATAATTGCTACAAATTGTAATTTTTTTGTCCAAAAAGTAAAGACTGCCCTCTTCAGATAAAGCATAATTTCTGTGATTCAGTACTACTTGTCTGCCTCATATGGGGCCGGGCTTCCATTAGGCATTTGAGGATGAGACCTCTTTTTAACCCCATAGATAGGCAATTCTTACCAAATCAGGAAATAATTTGTATCAGTGGACCGTTCCTAGAATAGAGTGCCAACTATCCATAAGGCTGCATGTTATCATTTGGCAAACTGAAGACTGTGGCTCTATTATCATCAAAATCCCTAAGTATGTATGATAAAAATCTCAATAGAAAGATGAGTCATGGCTGGAAGAAGTCAAGATAGCAGAATATGTGCAGGCAGCAGTGAAGCCTTTCTGGGTCCTGGAATCAATGGAGCTGAAAAGTAGCTACTCAAGGAGAAAATAGACAAGCTCTAAAAATCAAGAAAGAGGTGACAGGAAAGCTATAAAAATCATGTTGTCCCAGTTAACCTTAATTGTCAACTTGATTGGATTAATATAGTCCTAGGGAGGTGATTGGATCACATGACTGCTATACTCATGGGTAATTCAAGATGCTCAGACCTGAATGTGCAGTTAGGTAGGGAGGCCCTGTTGGAGTAGGTCAACTGGGAATGTGCCTTTGAAGGTTGAATCTTTTACTAGTGAACTTCCCGTGCTCTCCTTCCTGGCCTCCATGAAGTAAAGAGCTTTGCTTCACCGTGCCCTTGCACCATGATGTTCCAGCCTTGGAGGAAGCTGACAGTGGACTGAAACTTCTGAAAATGAGCCAAGTAAATCATTTCTTCATTTAACTTGTGTATATCAGGCATTTGCTCCCAGCAACAAGACAGCTCAGCAGTATACATAGAGAAAAACAAAACAAAACAAAAAAGACAATGAAGCAATCCATATCATGAACCCTGGCTCGTGGGGGAGAGAGGAATCTGCCTCTACAACCACAAATTTGGAGAGAGTCAGAAACCCCAGTGACAAAACAACAAACTGTCAGCACCAGTATGAAGAAAATCCACAGTTACTGCAAGCTATAAATCCAGTGGGGGAACTTAATCTGAAAGTGACTCCTGCATGGAAGACTAGCTTTGGAAGATAAATCTATTGCAGTACTTGCCATAGCTTGGAATGGTACAACCAGGAACCTGTTAGGGAAAGGGATTATTCTTTGACATTGAACTACTTCAGGGATAAGAAGTCACAGAATAACTACACCACAGAGTCCCTGGGGACACCATGCTGCAGTGACTGGGTGAAAGACAG
Source organism: Fukomys damarensis (assembly GCF_012274545.1). Taxonomy (NCBI): domain Eukaryota; kingdom Metazoa; phylum Chordata; class Mammalia; order Rodentia; family Bathyergidae; genus Fukomys; species Fukomys damarensis. Next base: position 24,260,224 of record NW_022900913.1, on the reverse strand, counting down.
CCACAAGGGACAGTCACAGAGAGGGGGAGGGATAGTCACAGAACCCTGAGAAGTTCAAGAAGTGTGGAACTCACACTGTGGAGGATATCTGTAAGGTCCATCACACATGACTTTTAAAAATTATTTATTACAGTACTAGGGAATCTAACTCAGAGGTGCTCTAGCATTCAGCTACATCTCCTGCTCATTTTTTGCATTTAAGACAGGGTCTCACTAAGTTTCCCAGGTGAAACTCAAACTTGTGATCCTCCTGCTTCAACTTCTCATGTGGCTTTCTGAGGGGGCTGGATTTGAGAGTACTGGGATTAAGCCTACTGGATTGTTTGGTTCCCCTTGCTAATCTCTTCCAGCACAAAACTCAGTGTTCTATTTGCTTTCTCTACCCATCAGCACATTTGGGGGTATGTTTCTGCTTGGATATTTGCCATGGCCCTGGGTGCACTGACAGAGGGATCTATGGAGCAACTGTGATGCCACACTAACCCACATGCCATAAAGATAGATGGCACCAAGGTTCAGGTTAATTGGGTAGAAATTTTATTCAATGAAATGCAGAAATCTTCCCAAATCTTGGGAAAGGTATAGATATCCACGTACAGGAGACATTTAGAACCCCAAGTTGACATGGTCAAAAAACACCTCCCAATGTTACATTGCAGTTAAATTGTTATGAGTACAGAATAAAGAAAGAATATTAAAAGCTACAAGAGAAAAACATTAAGTCACTTATAGAGGCAAATCCACAAAAAGAACTGTATATTTCTATGCCAAAACTTGAAAGAACATGAAGGTATAGAATGATATATTTAAGCCTGAAAGAAAATAAATGCCAACAGCAAAGCTATCCTTCAAAATCAAAGGAGAAATAAAGACTTTGGAAGCTGAGCATAAACTAGAGAAATCCACAACCACTAAGCCAGCAGTGCATAAGATACTTAAAGAAATCCTACATAAGGAAGAGAAAGAGTAAATAAGCTGTTATAATTAGAAAAATAACCAAACATTAGAAAACCAACAAAATGACAAGAATTACTACATACTTTCTATAATAACTCTGAGTGAAAATTGTCTTAATTCTCAAATTAAAGGACAGAAATTCATAAAGGTTTTTTTTAAAAAAAGTCTTTGCTGTTTGCAAATACACCTCAGTAGCAAAGACATGCACAGACTAAGTGAAAGGATGGAAAACAATATTCCATGCAAATGGAATTCAAAAGCAAGCAGAAGTAACTACACTCATATCAAACAAAACAGACATCAAGACAAAACTAGTCAGAAGAGACATAGAAGACCACTTCATATTGGTAAAGGGAACAATTCACTTAGAAGATATAACAATTCTAAATGTATATACGCCAAACATGATGTGGCCAATTACATAAAACAAACATTTCTCAACATAAAGGGACACATATGTCTCAATACAATAATGCTGAATGACTTCAATACTCCATTCTCACCCCTAGATAGGTTATCAAGACAAAAAAAATCAACAAAGTATTAATGTGAAATTATACCATAGATCAAACTTACCAGATGTCTACAGAACAACTATCCAACAACTACAGAATATACATTTTTTTGAAGCAACTCATGGGATGTTCTCCAAAATAGATATTTTAGGCCATAAAGAAAGCTTTAATAAACACAAAAAGTGGAAGTAATTTCTTAATCTTATCAAATACTAATGTAATAAAACTAGAAATTAACAGTAAGAAAAACTTGAGAAATTACACAGATATGTGAAGGTTGAACAATGCTCTTGTTTTGTTGTGTTTGAGACAGTTTTGCTATGTAGTGCAGGCTGACTTTGAACTCACTGTATAGTCCATGCTAGCCTTGAACTCACAGTGATTCTTCTGTATCAGCCTCTTGAGTGTTGGAATTATAGGCATGTGCCACCACACTCAGCTGAACAACATATTTATTTTTTAAGGAATATAAAACTATTTATTGACCACTGCTCACCATTATTTACTATAAACTAAACAATATCCAGTAGGATAACATTCTGACTACTACAAAGTTATTTTCCTGGCTTCTCTTTAAACAGTAGCCCAAATACTGAAAAGACTGAGCCTACATATAAGGAACAAGTTGAGGGTCAAGAAAAACTTGCAGGTCAGTAATTTAGATTATAAATTTGTTCACTCATTTATTCTAGCAGGTTCTAAATTGTGACCACCTCTAGCCACTCAGTAAGTTTCCATGAGCCAAGTCTTAGACATCCATAAATCCTGACTTTAAGTAGATTTTAACTTGTTGTAAGGGAATGGATCATGAGGAATCTTTAATGTTCCCTTAACAACACTTCCTTAGCTAAATAAAATAAACCAGGTTTAGACTAGTTACTTTATTTGGGTAGGGAAATTGTTGGTAGTGATACAATTTTTCTTTTCAGGAATTTTGCAAGCAAACTGCTGCATTTTTGTGACTAAAGACTCAGACATGGATTCTGATACGGCTGCTTTGAAAATACCCACTTTGTCCAATTAACCACAGAATCATCTATTTAACTTGAAAGGTTATGGCTTCAGGAAAACTTTTGATTTTACTCTAAGTGATTTATTTCTTAGGTTGCTCAGAATGATGGCCTCTCAAACGTGGTGTTATCACCCATAATTTTTGTTTTGGTGAATGTTTGAAAACAAAACAAAAAACATTTACATAAGTATTTTATTTATACTCACACAAACAAACAAACAAAAACTCAGAATAGTCCTTAAGTATGTGAGCTAAAAATGAGCTCTGTTTGACTATGGATAATCCTCAATATTTAGAAAAGCAGAGGAAATACTTCAGGCTATCAATGCAGTTTTCTGATAAAGGAAGCAACTACAGAAAGCTTTTTGTTTGTTCAAAGTAACCAGTGCTATTGATGCAAAACAAACAAAACCCAACAATTTCCCCAAATACTACTTTCAAAACAAACATATTAAACTTGATTTTCACTAAAATGCATTTTTTCACATTAGTAAATAAAAAAACCAAGACCATATATATGATGTAAGTTATTGAGCTTCATCTCTGGACAAGAATGCCAAGTTAGTCTCTCTTCATAAAAAGCAACTACAATTTCAGGACAGTTCATATTTGCCTCTGCACCAAGGCAGTCTCATCTGAATCTTTCCATTTCATGAGAAACATCAATTCTCCACTGGCTGTGGCACCAGCTATTTGTGCAGGATCAAGACCTGTAGCAAATCCTCTAGGTTTACCAACAGCATCTCTTTTCTTCTTTGATTTGCTATCATCAGATTCACCATCAGATAAAGATTTTCTTTTTGTACCATATTTTTCTTTACCAGCTTTTTGATAATTAAGAAATACTTCAATTAATTCTGGAAAAACTAAATATTCTTCAGGTTCCCATGTATTGTCAGCATCTGTAAATCCCTTCCACTTTAGAAAATACTCCACCTTCCCATTCACTATATGATGGTCCAGTACTTTTTCTACCACAAATTCTTCAGGCTCTGCTTCCTCAACTTTTTAACTTTTTCCATTTTATTTCTTTCCCATTTTTTGCAATGTAGTTTTATTGGAGGCCATTTTTTTCTTTTATTGAGTTTATTGGTACATTTTAGGTATACAATACAGTTACATTCATTATTGGGATCTTGTACCTTTACATGACAGGTGGTCTTGGTTCTCATTTTTTTTCCCCTTGTCCCTGCACTCCCTTCACCCCCTGCTCCCCTCCCCATTTACAAATATTTTATTTCCATTTTTTCATTTTCTCATATTTTCCCCCTTATTACCTTTCCCCTACCCTTCCCACTTACCCTACACCTTTAGCTCTTTTCTTCCCATTTCACAATGTCAGTTATCTCATTAGGATCTAATGTACTATTACAGTTTATTCACACCAGAGAAACTATTCGGTATTTACACATGTGTGACTTATTTATTTTATTGCAGACTTGCCTGATGGTCCCCTGAGGGGAGGGTGGGATGGAGGGGGTAAGGGGTGAGGACCGTGACCCAAGCCCTCTTGGTGGTCGGAGGTTTTTCAGCTCCACACAACAATATTTTTGACTCATCAGCCATGAAGAAATCAAAGGGGAAATTAAAACATTTTTAGAATCAAATGAAGATGGAAACATAGTATACCAGAACTTCTTGGATACCATAGAGGTAGTCCTAAGAGGGAAGTTTATAGCCATGAGTGATTATTTTAAAAAATCAGAGGTCTCAAATAAACAACTATTGATATATCTCAAGATCTTAGAAATATAAAAACAAATGAAACCCCAAAGAAGGAAAGAAATAATAAACATCAGAGCTGAAATTAATGAAATAGAGACTAAAAGAATAGTATAATACATTAAAGAAACAAAGAATTGATTATTTGAAAAAAAAACAAATTATAAACCTCTAGCCAAACTAACAAAAAGAAAAAAACAAATCAATACAACTAGAAATGTAAAAAGGAATGTTTCAATAAACACTACTGAAATACAGAGGATCATTAAGGGCTTTTGGCTTTGTCTTGAGACAGATCTTGCTATGTAGTTCTGGTTTTGAACTTATATGTGGCTCAGGCTGGCCTCAAATTCATGGTGATCCTCCTGCCTCGGCCTTCCAATTGCTGGGATTACAGGCATGCATCACCTTGCCTGGCTTCATTAGGGATTGTTTTAAAAACCTATATTCTAATAAATTGGAGAATTTAGACGAAATATATCTCTAGACACATATGACCTACTAAAACTGAAATAAGAGGGTGTAAAAATTCTAAACAGATCAATAATAAGCAACAAGATTGAAGAAGTAATAAAAAATCTTTCAGAAAAGAAAAGCCAAAACTCAGATGGATTCACCCCAGAATTTTACTATACTTTTAAAGACCTAACAGCAATGTTCCTCAAAATATGCCATGATCTGGCCAGGGATTTAGCTCAGTGGTTTGGTGTCCTACCTTGCAAGCACAAAGACCCGAGTTCAATCCCCGGTACCAAAAAAAAAGAAAATGCCATGAAATAGGAAAGGAAGAAACACTTCCAAACTCATTCTACAAGGCCAGTATCAACATTTTACCAAAACTAGACAAGGACAAAATGAAAAAAGAAAACTATAGGTCAATATCCTTGATGAACATAGAAGCAAAAATCCTTAATAAAATACTTGCAAAGCAAATTCAACAACACATTAAAAAAATCATATACCATGGTCAAGTCAGTTTCATTCCAGGGATGCAAGGATGGTTCACCATGTGCAAATCAATAAACATAGTACACCACATTAGTAGAAACAAGGAGAAAAATCACATTATTGTGTATTGCAAATGTCCTAGTAAACATTAAAAAAACTATAAAAATTTACATTATTATCTCAATTTTCATGAAAAAAAGCCTGCAACAAAATCCAACATCCCTTCATGTAAAAGTCCTGAATAAACTATGCACTAAAGGATCATATCACAGCATAAAAAGGCAGTACATGATAAAACCACAGCTAATGTAATGCTGAATAGGGAAAAGTTAAAAGCATTTTCTTTAAAATCAGGAATAGTTAAAGATGTCCACTAAATAACTCTTAATCAATATAGTACTTGCAATTTTAGTCACAGTGAGTAGGCAAAAGAAAGAAATAAAAGAGATACAAACAGGAAAGGAACAAGCCAAAGTATTTCTATTTTCAGATGATACGGTCTTACATTTAAAAGACTCTAAAAACCTCATCAAAAAACCTTTAGATCTGATAAACAAATTCAAACAAGTAGCAGAATACAAAATCAACATTAAAAAAAAATCTGTAGCTTTGATATACACCAATAATGAATTAGCTAAGAAAGAAATCAGGAAAACAATTCCATTCATGATAGCTTAAAACAGTAACAACCTCAGAAATAAAAATCCACTTAGGAATCAACCTAACCAAGGAGATGAAAGGCTTCTACAATGAAAATTACAGAAGTTGGAACAATGCAAGTGAAGAAAACACTAGAAGATGAACAATTTCATTGCAGTCTCTGTCTAAATTCCAAATACAGAATGCTGGGCTTGGTGGCACACATCTGTAATCCCAGCACTCAGGAGGCTGAGACAGATTGCCATGAGTTTGAGGCAAGCCTGCACTACATACTTAGACCTTGTCTCAAAAAATTAAATAAAAAAGATGGGAAGAATGTAAAGTGGTGAACAGCAGAGAAGTAGCCTTTCTGAGATTTGGTATCCAGACTCTGGAATATAGCAACATGAGAAAGAAAAGAAGGGAAGTGGGTCCCTGAGACTCAAGAAGGATCTGAAGTGAGAACCGAAGCCCATAGGGAGAGTAAAGAAAGAGACCTTAATACAGAAGAAGGAGGTGGCAAGTGACACTTTTTCTCTGAGCCCTGACTCACTGTGTGGGAAGGGTGGCTCAAACCTATAGATGCACAGTGAATACTGGTGACTCCAGAAGCCTCTAGAGAGAAACACACCAGTGGAACAGAGTAGTGGATGCAGAGAGCTGCAGTGGCTGCTGAGTTGTTCACATTCAGATGTCCTCCAGGAGAGGATGATTGGCTGATAGCCATCTTGAGAGGGTCCAACTGAGCTTGGAACTCAGAGCACCTATAGGCTGGCTCCATCAAGTGATTCCCAGTGTCATGATGAGGAGGAACAACTCAAGTCAGCAGGAGGTCAAGGAGCCCAGTTCAAACCAGCAAGAGGCACATGGAGTGTTTCAGGCTGAAGAAATCAGGTTCTAGCCTCACAGCCAGAAATCAGCCTGGACTTCAGTGGATCGAAAGGTGCAGGCTTGCTGGTATTATCCACTATCCCACTGTAAATCTTCAGCTGGCTTGCTAGGATTAATCAAAATAAATTTGGGCTTCATCTGCCCACTCTACCAGTGAGTGATAACAGAGACATGCCCTGAGGTAGACATTTTTGTTTTCTTCTTTTTTTCCTTTTTTTTTTTTTTTTTTTTGGGGATCAAACTTGGGACTTTATGCTTGCAAGGCAAGTGGTGGCACTACCGAGCTAAATCCCCAGCTCTTTTGTTTTGTTTTCAGTTTTGATTATTTCTTCTTGTTTTTATATGAGGGCGAACATTAGGGGTTTTTTTTTTTTGGTAGTTATTATGTTCTGTTCTTGTTATTATTTCTTCCTTCTCTCTTTCTTTCCCAAAGTTTGCATGGTCTTTTGTCCTTCAGCCTTTCTTCTAATCTCTTCCTCTGTTTCTCTATTTTTCCCCCAACCCTTTTTAAATTTTCTACCCTATGTGTAAAACTGCCATATTTAGTGCATATTTACTGTATACAATTTTCTGGTTCATTTTAGATTTTAGTTATATAGCTACAAATATAGTTCATATCGTTATAGGTAGTAAATTAATAGTTAACACAGCTTGTCATTTTCTAGAATGTGTTTGATGCTATTGTTATTGCTAATTGTACTACTTTAGCCAAGGTGATATAATTGTTCTAATTAGGGGATTTGATCAACTTCTCCTCAATAGGCAGCAACTTCTCCGCAAAAAATTAAAGAGGTAGGATCTTGCAACAGACTCAAAACTCAAAAGCTAGTTACTCCTGGAAGACATCTCTGATAAGCAGTCATTTCCTAAGGATTCTTGATACTGGCAATAAAGCTATCTGCCATAAACAATTTACAAGCATCAACCCAATAATTAAACTAATAAAAAAATAGAAAATGAGGAGACAATTAAGAAAGATGAAACACCAGACTTCCCATTCACCAAAGATACAACCAGGGGAGCAATGAAGTTGAACAATTAAAAAGCCATCAACCTAGTCTCTTTGTAGTGGTAGCAGCAGAAGTAACAAAGCAGATGAATGAGGCTCTAAAATTCAGATAAAAAGAGAGGAGCTTAGGAAAATGATGGAAACCATGAATGTCCAAAATAGGAAAGAAATAGTAACCATAAAACAGATTCAAGCAGACATCCAGATTAAAGATTCCATCAGCAGAATGAGCCAATGTGAGGACAGAATATCAGAAAGAAGACAGGATTGTAGTTAGGAATGATGAAAGGAAAGATTTCTTAAAAATAGCAAGGGACAATGAAAAATCAATGTTAGATGATGTAAAGAAGAATAACATAAGATTTGTTAGAGTCAGCAAAAATGCAGGAGATAGTGAAAGCGACATTAAAAACCTGTTCAAAGAAGTAACAGCACAAAACTTGCCAAGTACACAAAAAATTATCTGACATACAGATGAGTGAGATATATAGAACTCCAATTAGCCATGATCCAAAAGAATCTACAACAAGGCATATAATAGTCAAGATTCCTGAAATTCAACACAGGAACAGAATATTAAAAGCTGTTATAGAGAAGAAACAAATCACATGTAAAAGAAAGCTCATCAGAATCACAGTGGACATCTCAACACAAACCCTCAAGTCAAGGAGAGTTAGGAGTGAATTATCTCAAATCCTAAAAGAAAACAACCTTCAATCCAGATTGATGTACCCTGAAGAATTATCTTTTAAAATTGTTGGAGAAATAAGATCCTTCCATGGTGAAGAGCACCTGAGGAAATTCATGACCATCAATCCAGCACTACAAAATTTTCTGAAGAATATTCTAGAAAGATAACAAGGATTACAACTCATTGAACACCAACTGAATGAAACTATAGGCAAGGAAAGCAATTAAACAGAGAGTAAAACAAAGGCAACCAACAATAGGAAAATAACAAGGATAAGTCAACACATATCAGTTATAACCATCGCTCTTAATGGCCTCAATTCACTAATGAAAAGAGACTGGCAGAATGGCTCAAGAAGCAAGATCCAACAGTATGCTGTGTACCAGAAATACATTTAATTCAAAAAGAAATTCATAGGCTGAAAGTTAAAAGATGAAAAACAAAACTCTGTGTGACAGAAACCTGGAACAAAGAAGAGGTAGCTATTCTATTTGCAGAAAAAGTGGACTTCAAGCCAACACTGATTAAGAGAGACAGAGGATGTCACTATATCCTTGTAAAGGGAACAATCCAAGAAGAAGAGATAACAATCATAAATATATATGCACCAAATACCAGGACACTCAAATATGCAAAATAAATATTAATGGACATGAAAAAATGAAATAAGCATTAATATGATTGTAATGGGGATAGCAATACCCCACTGTCACAAATACATAGATCAAATAGACAAAAAACTCAACAAAGAAATCTAAGAATTGAACCAAACTTTTGAACAAATGGGCTTAGTAGACATCTACAAAGTGTTCTACCCCATAACATCAGAATACACATTCTTCTCAGCTGCATACAGGAAATTCTCCAAAATAGACCTATACTAGCTCATAGAACATGCTTAAGTAAATGCAAAGGAGTTGAAATTATTCCATGCATATTATCAGACCATATTGCAATGAAATTGAAAATCAACAGCAAAAGAAACCATAAAAACTTCATAAACACATAAAAATTAAATAACACCCTCCTGAACAAACAATGGGTCATAGAAAAATAGTTTTTACAGTTATGCCAATAATTTAACAGTAGTTTAACAATAATGCCAATGCAGCATACTGGAACTTATGGAATGCAAAGAAAGCTGTTGAATGATGGAAATTTATAGTGCTAAATTTTCACATGAGAAAAACAGAGCAAGCTCAAATAAACAACCTAACATTAAACTCCTAGCTTCAAGAAAAAGAAAAGCAAGTGAAGTCCATAGCTCATATGAAGGGGAAAATTATAAAGATAAGAGCAGAAATTAATGCAATGGAGATTAATAAAAAAATACAAAGAATCAATGAATTGAAGAATTGGTTCTTTGAAAGATTAAAGAAAATTGATAAATCCTTTGCCAACCTTATCAAAAAAGGAAAGAAAATACTCAAATCCATGTAATTAGAAATGAAAAGTCTGAAATCACAACAGGCCCTGCAGAAAAGCAGAAGACCATCAATACCTACTTCAAGAACCTATATTCTAATAAAATGGAAAACAGATTAAATGGAGATTCCTAGATCCATATGAATGACCAAAGCTGAATTAAGAAGATACAAAATTCCAAATAAGCTAGTATCAGTCAATTAAATTGAAGATGAATTAAAAATCTACCAACAAACAAAAGCCCAGGCTGTGACTGATTCAGTGCTGAATTCTATAAGAACTTTAGAGAAGACCTAATGCCATTACTCTCAAACTCTTTAATGAGATTGAAAAGGAAGCAATATTGCAAAATTCATTCCTGGAACAAGCATTACCCTAATGCCAAAACCAGAGAAGGATCCAATCAAAAAAGAGAACCATAGGCCAATTAACATAGACACAAAAATTCTCAATAATATATTGGCAAACAAACAGAAAGCAGCAAATTATCAAGAAGTTTACACAGCATGACCAAGTAGGATCAACGCAGGGATGCAGGGATAGTTCAACATATGTAAATCAATGAGTGTAATACACCCTATTGTAGCTGAGCCCTGTCTCATGTCCCTGTTCAGGTGCCAACTGTACCTGACCCACTCATGGCAAGCCTTTGCCATCAGTCTCAGGTCCCTCCTACCCCAGGTGCCACCCATGGGGAGCCAGCCCTCTCCTTCATGCTTTCCTCACCCAAACATCACTTGCGGGGAGACATAGACCTGCTACTCTGTTTTCTCTGATGCAGGGGTAAACCAGGATGAACGACAAAGAGACACCAAGTTAGTTTAACATGTGGGCAGCCAGGAGACTCTTGCGCTAGTAGGCAGAGGAACCCCCTGTGTCTGGCTCATCGTACCTTTATTCACACAAACATGGGTATAAGCAGAGTAATACAAGATTCCTCTGCTTTTCATTATCCATTAGTACATTCTTAAGTAAACAACTTAACCTCAGTTCTCTTAATTTTTCCCTAGAACCTGCAATATGTAATCACCCCTGAGTGCAGTCTTTCTCCATTGTGCTCACAGAGGAGGGAGATTAGGCCTCCATTCTCTTCTGGTCTCCCACACCATATTATCAGAGCCAACAAGAAAACCATATGATCATCTCAATAGTTGCAGAAAAAGCATTTGACAAAGTCCAACACCCATTTGTGATAAAAAGCCCTACAGAAAATTGGAATAGATCTCAATTTGATAAAAGCCATCTATTACAAACAGCCAACACTATACTATATAGTCAAAAAGTTAAAGCTTTCACTCTTCAATCAAGAACAAGACAAGCATGTCCACTATCACCACTCTTATTCCATATAGTTCTGGAAACGTTAGCCAGAGCAATTAGAAAAGAGAAAGAAATGAAAGGAATAGAGGATAGGAAAGGAAAAGTGAGATTATCATTATTTGCAGAGGACATGATACCTTACCTACAAGAGCCCAAAAAACTCTACCAAAAGACTTCTAGATTTAATAACCAAATTCAGTAACATAGCTTACTCACTGAAAAATCAATAGCGTTTCTGTACACAAATAACAAACTCACAGAGAGAGAGAGAGAAATTAGGGAAAACATAGCTTTCACAATAGCATCCCCCAAAATGAAATACCTAGGAATGAATCTCACAAAAGGAAGTAAAAGACCTCTGCACTGAAAACTACAGTACTCTGAAAAAGGAGATTGAAGAGGATATCAGAAAATGGAAAGATATCCTTTGTTCTTGGTAGGAAGAACCAATATAGTAAAAATGGTTTTACTTCCAAAATTGTTATACAGATTTAATGCAATCTCAATCAAAATACCAATAGCATATCTCACAAAATTAGTGAAAATAACCCTGAAATTTATTTGGAATCAAAAGAGACCTAGAAAAGCAAAAGCAATCACAATCCCTGACATGAAATTATACTACAAAGTTATTGTGATTAAAAACAAAACAAAATAAAACACACCCAGCATGGTACTGGCAAACAAAAGCAAAAACAAAAGCAGACCAGAGGACCAATAGAATAGATTAGAAGATGCAGAAACAATTTCAGACATGCTCAGCCACCTTATCTTTAACAAAGGAGCTAAAGGCCTTCACTGAAAGATAGCCTTTTTAATAAGTGGTGCTAGAAAAACTGGTTTTCCACATGCCAGAGATTAAAAATAGACTCATATCTTTTACCATGCACTAAACTCAAATCAAAATGGATCAACGATCTAAATATTAAAATAGAAACACTAAATCTGCTGGAAGATAGAATAGGTAGAACTCTTGAAGACATTGGTGCAGGTGAAGACTTTATGAACAAAAACCCTGATCATACAGAAAATATCAGAAAGAATCAACAACTGGGATCTCATCTTATGAAAAATCTTTTTCAAACAAACGAAAAATTGTGGGGAAAAAGTATTTGCCAGCCATTCCTTAGCCAAAGGATTAATATCTAGAGTATATAAAGAACCCCAAAAAATCAAAATGCCTAATTTAAACACCCAATCCAAAAATGGGCATCTGAAATGAACAGACACTTCTCAGATGAAGAAAATGTTCAACATCACTGAGAGATGCAAATTAAAATAATGCTGAGATTCCATCTCACTCCAGAAAGAATGGCTGCTATCCAGAAATCAACCAATAACAAATTCTGGCAAGTTGTGAGGAAAAAAAAGGAACCCTTTTCCACTATAAGTGGGAGTGTAGACTGATGCAACCACTGTGAAAATCAGTGTGGAGATTCCTCAAAAAACTGAAACCAGAAATCCCATTTGACCCAGCTATTCCCCTTCTTGGTATTTGAAAGAAATTAAAAGCATCACACCACAGCAATATATGCATATTTATGTTTACAATGGCACATTTATGTTTGCAGTAGCTAAATCTTGGAAACAGCCTAAATGTCCATCAACCAATGAATGGATAAAGATGTATTTTTAATACAGTGGAGTACTATATCTTGAAGGATAAGCTTGAGACATTTATAGTTAATGGATGCATTTTGAGACTACACTCTTTAGTGAAATAAATTGGACTCACATGTTTAAAATACTGCATTATTTCTCTGGTGTGAGAAATTGAAAGTGTAAATAAGGACCAAAATGTGTAATAGATATTGGGAAATGGGAAGAAAATGTTCAAATGAGAGGGGAATGAGGGGGGAGGGGGAAAAGAAGGAAGGGGTAAGAAAAAGAGAATAGAAAGGAAAAAATGAAAGCAAAGCTTTTGTAAATGAGGAGGGGAAGAGGGGTTGCAGGGAGAGGAGGAGAATGGAAAAAAAGAAGCAAGATACATCATGAACAGGAACAAATTCCCTTTGATGATTTTTATCATTTTGTATATCTAAAATGCACAATAAAAAAGAAAAATTTCTTCCCCGCAATTCCAAATACATTCTTCACATAACTAGAAAAAGCAATCATAATATTCCTATAGAAATACAATAATCCCAGAAAAGCCAAAGTAATCCTACACAAAAAAGAGCAAGGCTAGAGACATTACAGTACTCAACTTCCAGTTATACAACAAAGCCACAGCAACAAAAACAGAGTGTTGCTGCCATGAAAATAAACCAATGGAATAGGACAGAGGACATGGAAACAAAACCATAACCCTCCAGCTACAGCCACATGGTTCTTGACAAAGGGGACAAAAACATGTGAATTAATTACTTTTCTCTCATTGCTGAGACAAAATACCCAATATCCAAAGTTAGAGGGGAAGGGGCTTATTTGACTTACAGTTTCTACAGGTTTCAGCCAATAGTTGGCTGTCTCTCATGTCTGGATGGCAAACAGGCATCACAGAGAAGCAATGTGGCATGCATGGGGTAGCAAAGGTGACAAGAGACATTCACATTGTCTTTCTGCCTCTTTTGTCCTATCCAGACTACCAGGATTAGGGTGGTGCCAAACTACTTACTCAAGTGTAGTGGTTTAGTAATTACACGCCCTTAAAACCAGCATCACACATTCCAGATTTGGCTACCTCTGAAAAAGAAAGTCCCACCTTCTCCACATGAGGCTTTGGAAGAACTTCTAAACACAAACCATAACAACATATGGTAGAAAAGACGGCCTCTTTAGGAAATGATGCTGGGAACCTGTTATTCATATGTAGATTTCTCTCCCCGTACAAAAATCAGTTTAAAGACTAGCGATGCGGCCCAGTGGTAGAGTATTTGCCTAGTGTGTTGAAACCTTGTCTTCATTCCTTAGTACCACAACAAAAACCAAATCACATTGCTAGGCATGGTGGTACACACCTATAATCCTGGGGCTTGGGAGGGTGAGGAAGGATAGCAGTGCGTTTGAGGCCAGCCTAAGTGAGACTTTGTCTCAAAAAAACAACAACAAAAAAAATCAGAATGGATCAAATCCTAGATATAAGACCTGAAATTTTGAAACTGCTACAAGAAAACATAGGTGAAACACTTGTAACTAATAGACACAGGCAAAGACCTCCTGATTAAAACTCTAATAGTAGATAAAATAACAACAAGAATCAACAAGGGGTACTACATCAAACTAAAACTTTTTTGCATAGCAAAGGAAACAACCAACAGACTAAAGAGGCTGCCTAGAGAATAGGAGAAAATCTTTGCCAGCTAAATGAATTAAACAGAGATTTCTCAAAGAAGTACAAATAAGTACATTAAAAATGTCCAACATTTTATCTATTAGAGAAATGCAAATAAAAAAGACATTGATATTCCATTTCACCCCAGTCAGAATGTCTTTCATCAAGAATACAAGGGCGGGGGGAACCTCACAGTACATACTTGTGAGGATGTGGGAGAAAACGTTTACAATGCTATGAAAATGTAAACTAACACAGCTACTATGAAATCAATATGGCGAGTCCTCAAAAAACTAGAACTGGAAGAGCTACCATGTGACCCAGCTAGACCACCGTTTGGAATATAGCCAAAGGAACCAAATCAGCATACTCTAGGGATATCTACACACACATGTTTACTGCAGCACATTTTAGAATAGCTAAGATTTTAGACTAGGTGGCTAATCACAGAAAAATGTATATATACATTTATTACTTAGGGCAACTTATCCATAAAGAAGAATGAAATTATGTTATTTGCAGAAAAATAGATTAAATTAGAGATCATCATGTTAAATGAAATAAACTAGATCCAGAAAGACAAGTGTCACACTTTTTCCTGAATATGAAGAACCTAGAAAAGTAGCATAAAGAAAAAGGGAAACATATTATTAGGCAAGAAAAAGAGAATAAACATAGGAAGAGTGTTTGTTTCGTATCTGGATGTCTCCTTAAAGCCCTCATGGGGCTTCTCAGGGGTGGCTGAATCTGGGGTGTGTGCTGCTGGGATCAAGCATGTGGTGCTGGGACTGATTCATGATGTGCTGCTAGGATTAAGGCTGCCCCACCCGGAGTGTGAGTGATCCTCCCCCTGAGGTGAGTAGCTGAGCTAAGATATACAGGGACAGAAAGAGGATCACTGCTTGTCACTTCCTACTTTGGTTCTTCAATACTTTGCTGCCTTCTGCCTGCCATGAACTGTTTCTCCTCTGCAATCCCACTCTATCTTGGCATCCACCAATTACAGACTGAAACCTCTATGAACTGTGAGCTAAATAAACCTGTTCTCCTTTAACTTCGGGTGTTGTGATTTTGTCTCAGCAATGAAAAAAAATTAAGACAAAGGCTATTACAAGAGTAATAAGAGGATGTCTACAATCAAACTATGTTATATATGTGTGTGAAAATACACATTGAAACTCAGTCTTTTGTAAAATTAATAGGCATTGATAAAAATGTACAGTATTTTAAAAGTAGTATGAGTCTTAATCCAGCATTATGAGACCAATCTTATTTAGGAATAAATCATTATATCAGAAAAAATATCATCTCTCCTTTCACTTTTTGACAATCCTAACTCTCAACCTAAACCATGATAAGGCCAACCAACAAGAATGGCAGAGAAGGTATCTTTGTTACACACATATCCTTCATATTTTGAAAAAAAAAAAACTCCTGTCAACTCTCCTCTCACCCCTGTGTTTTCCTTTAAGTATTTTTATATTCAAACAAGATTCTTAATCTTGAAAACAGTTGTCTATCTTTTCTCCCTTGGGACTCTTCTGTAATGAGACATAACGAGTGAGTGGAGAACATATAAACTAAAATGATGAAATAAACAATAGAAAGCCCATCCACTGAAAAACTACTCAGAGGAGTGCTAATTGATTTAGAGGCAGAGAAAGATACAACTTTTGAGTACTTATTGGAACAGTAGGCCCTATTCTCAGAAAAATACATGCAATCATTTTAGGCATTTCACAACCCTCTAAATCTCAGCTATTGATTACCGGTAAAAGAAGCCATAGCCTAAATAAGACACAATACTTACTAATTACTGATACTGGATCCTGGATGACCAAAATGGCAATGACAGCTTTTGTAAATTTTTTTATGGATAAAATACTGTACTAAGGCTTTTATACCAACAAAAGGAGAGTGGGTCCTGGCATCCCGTTAGGATTTAAGGCAAAGGCAAGGAATGAATTGTCTCTCTTTCAGGATCATATTAAACTAAGTGTCATCTAGAACTTTTAACTGAAGGCACAGTGGATTTCTCTGCATACACTAAATAAATCTGTGGAATCTGAATTTTTAAACAAATTCTTAGAGACATCTATGACAGGGCTGAGACATTTCCTGGAATTGCATTCATTACAAGCAGCTGCTTGATGCCCTAGCCTGGTCAGTTCTAATACTTTGGAGCTATCTTGCTTCTGTGTTTCATTGTATTTTTTTTTCTTTCCCAAGAAGCAGCTCATTCCATCCCTGAGGTGCTAAATTAGGAGTTACCTTAAGGGATAAAACATGCAGTATGAAATTCTCTTAATTTATAATTGCAGATGCATTTTCATTCTCATCTATTTCTACATGTGCTAAGTATCAAAAATAAAACAAAAATTTTTTCCCCACAAGATGGCTTTTGGCTTTCTACTTCAGCCACTTTTTATCACTGACAATATTTAGACTTTTCACACATCAATTTGTTTTCAAGTAAAGTGACAGATATTTCTTTTCTTTTTTTTTTTTTCCTTTTTTTGGCGGGGAGTGTGGGTGAGGGACAGTAGTTTTTGCAGGGCCTTTACATTGAGCTACATCCTTAGCCCTTTCTAAAAGAAATGTTTTTTAAAACTTTGTATTTTTTTTTTTTTTGAGACAGGGGTTCACTATACAGTTCAGGCTGACCCCGAACTCACTATGTAGCCCAGACTGGCCTTGAACTCATGGCAATCCTCCTGCCTCAGCCTCCCAGGAGCTGGGATTACAGGCATGTGCCACCATACCCAGCTTGTTTTTAAAATTTTGAGATATGGTCTTGCTAAATTGTTACATTGCTCAGGTTGGTCTCAAACTTGTGATTCTTCTACCTCAGCCTCTCAAGAGTGCTGAGATTATCAAGTGTGCGCCACCATGACTAGATACAGTAGACACTTCATAAAATCTTCATGTACTGACTGGTCTCCTTTTGCACCCTTGGACATTCTCTCAGCTTTGCTGGGGTACCTGGAAAGCTGCCTGCTGTGGACTACCTTTCCCAGACTCCCTTGACAACTGGCTTCTAGTACCCAACGGGAAGATAGGAAGCCTCAAAAGCGATTAGAAGGTAGGAGAAAAACATTAATTTGAGTTATTTCTTCCCTCCTAGTCTCTGCTTTGTTATATAACTGAGAGTAGCTGCTTCCCCCCACAGCAATAGATTCTCCTGGATGCCCCCTGTCTGTAGGTTCAGTTTCCCCTGAGCTCCAGTAATTCTATTTCCTCCCCCTCCTCCTTTTTGTACTTGATATAGAAATGGCTGCCCTCCATTGTCAGCCTCGGAGTATCTCGAATCTTCTGTTTGTTCCCTATCCGCACCTCCGAAAGAAGTTCTTTACCAAAATCCCTTCTTGGAGATAACTGAAGTACAGTTGGCTTCCTGACGGGGCCATGGCTGACAATTTTCACCTACCTTCTTTTCAAACAAGTAAGTCTTGTGAAACAGAAAAAAAGAAAGGAAAAAAAGTTTAGGGGAGGAAAAAAAAAAGAAGAAATAAT
This sequence comes from Fukomys damarensis, assembly GCF_012274545.1. Taxonomy (NCBI): domain Eukaryota; kingdom Metazoa; phylum Chordata; class Mammalia; order Rodentia; family Bathyergidae; genus Fukomys; species Fukomys damarensis. The sequence goes on along the minus strand of NW_022900913.1, from coordinate 24,242,308 downwards.
ATGGTTTTAAAAGATAAGACTTAACCAGACAACAACTGAACTAAAATTCATCAAAAAGAAAATGCTTTTTTCTTTGCAATAGATCCTCCTGATGAGTAAGATATCCTTCAACTTTGCTTAAACCAAAAAAAAGGACCAGTCTTAATGAACATCACCATCATTTTCTATCTTTTGCTTATTCATTTCAAAGCAAAAATGGAACTTACATTGTGTGAACATATTGTAAGTGCTCATAACACTGAAATTATTCATCACATTTAGAGAAGATGAAATGGAGCTTCTGAGAGATCAGATAATTTGCCTGAAATTATATAATAGCAGGTGGTAAAGCTGGAATTAATAATTTAGCATAAATGTTGATTTCACATAGCCTATTGCTCCCTTACCTTATTGCAAAGTATTTGTCTTTTGTTTGATGACAATCTTTTTTGCTTTTCTTGTCGTCCTGGGGATTGAATCCACCAGGATGTATCCCAACACTCCCAAACTTGTCATCCTTCTGCCTCAGTTTCCTGAGTAGCTGGATTTACAGGTTTATGCCACTGTGCCTGACCTTGACTACAATCTTATAATGACTTTGAACCTTGAAAAAAGGATTGTTGTGCTTATTTTTCATTAAAAATAGTGGATCTACTTCTTTATTAGTTCTTTCTTGAGACACCTCTGTAGTGATAGCTAAGAAGTTAAAATATACAGACCCAAGTTATCATATAAAAGAGAGAAAGACTATGACAGCTGATGAAGACTACATAGAAGAGTATCTCCATACTTCATGCAGAGGTAGAAGGAAGCATAGATTGCAGGGTTCTAGGGGAAATTTTTGGCAAAAAAGAAAGATTATTTGACAATAGAACCCTAAAAAACTTTAGGAACAAAGAGTGGACATATATTTTTGAACAGAAATGAGAATAGGGCAGCTATATTTTGGACTTTAAATACCCCTCCAAGGCACATGTGTTAAAGGCTTGGTCCTAGCTTGGGGCTATTGGGGGGAGGTGGTGGCACCTTTAAGAGGCAGGGTCTAGTGGGGGGTCATGGGGGGTGGGGCCATTGAAGGGGATTGTGGGACATCTGTCCCTTCCTCTATCTCCTTCATTTCCTTAACAAGAAGTAAGCAAGTATTTCTGGCCTGTGCTCTCACAATGATGTGCGACTGCAGGTCCAGACCAGTGAGGCTGAAACGTCTAAAACTGACCCAAAATAACCTTTATCTTCTTCTAAATTAATTATCTCAGATATTTATTCTGGTGACAGAGGGGTCAGCAACATGAGCTGAAAATAAAACTGACAAAAAACCCAAGTCTGGTGGACCTTGATTATCTGTTCATATTTTTAAATGGGGCACTGAAAACATGGTTGGGAAGTCTGGGTATGTCCTCAGGACTCATCACTTTGTTTTCTTTGCCTTAGGATGGTCAAAAGGGAAGATGGCTGTTATTCTTTCCATCTTCACCCTAACTCACATTCGCTCTGTCTCTTGGATGGTCAGCAAAAGGTATTTACCAGGCAGGCAAGAAATTAGGCTGCTCCTCTGGATAAGCTGCATGGTCGTAGAGAAAAGACTTGCACATTTTGGTCTTTGTGGGATTTCTGAGATAACTTACATTGCCCCCACCTGGTCAGTGTACAACAAAGTTAATAAGCTTGTTCACAAACAGAGAGCTCCCAGTCAGGTTCTCGATGCCCTGTTCTTAAATGGATATGCAAGAGCCCTAGAAATTTGAGCACTTCTGATCTTGAAGACAATATCTGAAATAAGAATTTACTAAAGTTTACTTCAATACTGGGTAAAGATCAATTTTTTTTTTTGAGACAGCATCTTGCTATGCGGTTCAGGCTGGCCTTGAACTTTCTATGTAGCCCAGGCAGTCCTAGAACTCATGAGAATCTTCCTGCCTCAGCCTCCCAAGTCCTGGGTTTACAGACACGATCAATACATTTAAAGAAAAGCAAAATTTTAAAGAAAAAGACATATAAAAAAGGAAGATCCACAGATTCCTGAGTGACAACTGCAATCTTACAAGAAGAGAAAATGGTATAGAAAATATTTAAGGAGGGGCCAGGCATGATTGTGTATGCCTGTGATCTCAATACTTAGAAGGCTGAGGTGGGAGGATTGCCACAGGTTCAAGACCAGCCTGAACTACATAGAGACCCTGGCCGCCCCAAATAAAAATATTTAAGAAAAAAAAAATAGCTGCTTGAAAGTCCAAGAATTTCAGTGAACTTCAAGCAGAACAAGCACAAAGAAACCCACAGGAATGGATCATTATCAAATTGGTCAACTGGAAACCAAAAACAAAAAATAACATCTTAAAAGCAGTCAGAGAAAGAAGATATGTTATATATAGTGTGCAATAATTACGTGACACTAACTTCTCAGTCAGAAATGATGAAAGCCAGTCAGGTGAGGTAAACACCTGTAATCCCAGCTGCTTGGGAGTCTGAGGCTGGAGGATCACAAGTTTGAAGTCAGCCTGGGCAATTTAGAGACCATGTATCAAAGTGGAAAGGGCTTGGGACATAGCACCCTTGAGTTCTATTTGTATGTAGCACAGTGGAAAAATAAAAAAAGAAGATGAAATCCAGAAGACAGAGGATCAACATCTTTCAAGCATAAAAGAAAAAAAATGTTTTAAAATATTCTTTAAAAATGAGTTCAGGGCTGGGGATTTAGCTGAGCGGTGCCGCCGCCTGCCTTGCAAATGCAAGTTCCCAAGTTCAATCCCTGGTACCAAAAAAAAATGTTTTTAATGAGTGCAAAATATCCATGTTTATAGCATCTTGGAAGTAGCTTGCATGTCCATAAATAGATGATAGGATAAAGAAAATGTGGGATGTATTTATATCATATATCTCACATTTATATCATATATACATGAACTACTCTGCCCCCAAAAAGTTTTGAGTCATTTGTAGGGAAGTGGATGCATCTTGAGACCATAATGTTAAGTAAAATAAATCAGACACAAGCTAAAATGTCACATGGCTTCTCTCATGTAAGAAACACAAAGTGTAAATTTTTTTTTAATCTTGCACTATAGTCCAGGCTGGCCTCAAACTCGTGGGGATCTTCCTGTCTCTGCTTCCTGAATGCTGGGATTACAGGTGTGTGCCACCATGCCCAGCCAAAGTATCAATAATTTAAAGAGCAAAATAAAAGATAGATAATAGGAAACAGGGAGATAAATATTTTGCTAAAGGGAAGGTGATCTGGAGATGGATGGAAAAAGGGGAAGTGAAAGGAACCAAGATGTGTTAAGTACATGCACCAACCTCCCACCGTGAATGTAATCTGTATGTACAGAAAGCATCCTAATAAAAAAGAGTGTGAAATGAAAACATTCCTCTGTTAAATAAAAGCTTAAAGAACTATTCATCAGTAGACCTGAATGATAAAAAAGATGAAAGAATGTGTTCTCTAGGTTGGAGGAAAAAGCTACTAGATAGAAATTCAGATTTACACAAAAGACAAAGAATGGATATATGTACTTGCAATTTTTTAAATTGGTAAATATAAAACATTTTTTTCTCCTGTTTTTAAACTTCACAGGATTTTTGGCTGTATAGAGCATAAGTAATAACATATTATGGAGTTTATAATGCAGGTGGAAGTGGAAATATGGCAACAATAGCACGAAGGACAAAAGGAAGGAAATTAAAGTGTAATTGCATTTTATATGGAGGAAATATTATTTGAAAGTAGACCGTGATAAATTAGAGATACACCCTGTAAACCCTAGAGCAATCACTAAAAACAATAAAGCAAAGAAATATAACTAATAAATAATGGAAAATATAAAGCTCTATACAGTCAACAGAAAGGTAAGGGGGTCTAGGGGTGTAGCTGAGGATAGAGCAGTTTCCTAACATACATGAGGTCTGGGGTTCACTTCCCAGCAAAAGCATGAATGCGCGCACACACACACAGACACACTCACACACGCAGAGGTATGGCATTTTTCAAGAGGATAGTTAATGGATATAAGGGGGCAGTGGAACAGGAGGAATCACTTCTAATGTTCTACAGCACCGTGGAATAATTGTGGTTGATAACATTTGATTGAAAATTTCAAAGTAGCCAGTAGGAAAGATTTTCTTAATGTTCACAACACAGAATTGATATATGCTTGATGTCACAGATATGCCAATTACCTCAACCCGATCATTACACACTGTACACGTTGTATACAAGGTTCTATTCAATCTTTAGTATGTCAGAAGAGGAAGGGAATTCCAAAAAATATGGGACAATAGAAAACAAATAGATAATATACTTGAAGCCAGCAACATTAACTGAAGGAGTCTGACCGCCTCCAAATGAAGCTGATCGGAGATCACTCTCAGCCTGTTCCATCCCACTGAGCTTTCACACCTGCTGAAGATGTGTAGCCCTGGATGGATAAGGCCCCATGAGCACAGCTACACCGCACAATTCCCATCATTCCTCAGCCCTGATCCTGACAGGCAACTGCCACTCCCTGTATTCCTCAAGCCTTGTCCCTGGCAGGCAGCCACAACCCATTTTTACTGAACTCTCCCCATCAAAAGTGCCAATTTCCTTTTCTTTTTCCTTTCACAGCCCCCCGTTATGCCCATGACCCTATAAAAGGCCTTAGAGCCTGTATGAGAATAGCCACTCTGGTCTAAGTACCACAGTGGTCCCTCTCAGGTTTGTTCTGAAATAAACCTGTCCTGTCCACTTTGTACCTTTGTTTTTTTTGAAACATTAATAAAATATTAAATGTGAGCACATTAATCAGAGCTAATTGAGACTGTGATGGGCATGGTGGTGCGTGACTACCATCCCAGCAGTTGAGGGCCTAATGAGTAGGAACCCTAGTTCAAAGCCAAAGTAGGCCACACAGTAAGACCCTGACTCAAAAAAAAAAAAAAAAAAAAAGAGATTGCAAAATGGATGAAAAACAAAGACCCAACTATAATATTATCTACATTTGTTGATATCATTTTAACCATTGCTGTTGTAATATGACAAAAAATGTAGCATATGGCAGAATTTTCCACAATAGACATTTTCCATAGTTTTTTTAGGGGATTGGAGTATTGGGAATTGAACCTAAGGACTTCAAACTGAGCTGCATCTCCAACCATTTTTGAAAATTTTTATTTTGAGGTGGTGTCCCACTAAGCTGCCAAGTTGTATAGCCTGGGCATGAACTTGTGATTCTCCTGCCTCAGCCTCACAGGTTGCTGGGATCAGAGGCGTTTACCACCATACCGAGATAAATAGTTTGTACTTGACATATAATTGCCTATATTGTAGGTAGAGGCAATGCTTTGTTATACACACACACTCACATGCATATGCACACACACACACACACACATATAGTATACTGATTAAATTATGGTCAATCATATCCATCACTTCTAACACTGATCATTTCTTCATGGTGAGAATATTCAAAATCTTCTAGCTGTTCTAAAAAATTACAATACTTTATTGTTAACTACTCAACCTATTATTCAACAGAACCCCAGAATTTACTCCTCCTATCTATAATTTTCTACCCATTAACCAACTTTCCATTTCTCTCCCTCTGCCCTTCCCACCCCTAATACCCACTGTTCTACTCTCTACTTTGGTGAGATCAACTTTTTTAGATTCCATATATGAGTGAGGTCATTCACCATTTGTCCTTCAATGTCAGGCTTATTTCATCTGTAATATTTCTTGAAGCACGTGAATTTAATATGTATTCTAAAATTGAGTGAAAACAATATCCAACATTGCTGACTTAACCCAGGTAGAAAAAGAAATGAGCTACAGTAATTCAAATGAACATCATCCTTTTATGATGATATTATCTATATTTAAAAATCCAAGAATATCTATGGACAGGTTATTAGAACTTGTAAGTATGTTAGCTTGTATGGTATACTACAACAAAACATCACAGACTGGGTGTCTTAAACAGCAGAAGTGCATGCTGTCACAGTTCTACATGTCTACAAGTCCAAAGTCAAGGTACCATCAGTGTTGGTGTCTTGAAAAGATTCTTCCTACTTATAATGGGTTCCATTTTCACTGTGTGCTCATGTAGTTTCTTCTCAATGTTTGCATACAAAGCAAGAGAAAGACCTTTGTTGTCTCTTACTCTTCTTATAAGGACATCCATCCTGTCAGATGAAGACCCCACCCTTATGACTTCATTTAACCTTACTCACCTTTCAAGTACCTTATCTCCCTCATGCTGGGGGTTAGGGCTTCAATATATGAGTTTTAAGGGGGACACAATTCAATCAATAATAGTCAGATTAACACATTCAGTAGTGTTTCAATCAAGTATTATTGCATAAACCATCCCCCAATCCCCTGTCTTAATGCAACAACAACAGTTTACTATTTCTCATGATTCTATGCTTGGCTGAGTGGGTTCTGCTGTCTGTGGTGTTAGCTGCAATGCTAGGATAGCTGGAGTGTTCAGAATGGCCTCACATGACTGGGAGGGTGCTACCCTTTGCCCCTCTTTCTGCATAGACCTCTTCACATGATTGTTCTGATTTCTTCAAAGCATAATAGCTGGATTCCAAGAAGGAGCATTCCAAAACAAACAAACATAACAACAAAACCGCAGCGGACGTGTGCCTACCGAGCCTCTGCTTACATCGTGTATACTAGAGCCACTGTAATAAGGGATTAGAGGAAAGTACAGGTAGTGGGAGGCAGGGTTAACTGGGGGCTGACTGGGCTTGGGATATGTTACCCTAAGACATAACACTTCAACATGAGTGAAAACAGCAGAATTAAGGCCTCTCTGACTCCACTCACCATTCTCCCCCAAAGCAGGCCATAAATCCTGGCTTTCTTTTCCCTGAAGAAGGTCACAGACTCTTTTGTCCCCTGACTCCAGAGGAAAAGAAGACAGAGATGTGAGGAATCTGAACAGGACACGAGAAGTTGTCTCTAGCTTATCACCATTAGGCTCTACCTTACAGACCTCCAACCATACTTCTGCAGAACTGTGCTAAAAATACATGGAATTTTCATCTCTGAAGGCTCTAGTGACAAGGAAGACTTATGGTAAAAACAGGGCATTGTCTGGAGTGAGATATTTCAAGTACTAAAAGAGAACAACCTCCAACCTAGACTGATGTATCCAGCAAAACTCTCTTTCAAAATGGAGGGGGAAATAAGACACTTCCAAGACAAAGAACACCGGAGAAACTACATGAATACCAAAGCCGCACTACAAGGAATTCTAAACAAGATCCTAGAAAAAAACAGTGAAGGCAACAACACCATGAGGCCCAACAGAGCAAATCAAATAGGCAAGGCAAGAAATTAAAAGGAGAAGATGAAAAAGTAAAAAGAGTCAACAAAAGGCCAATAACATGTCAATAATAAGTCAGTACATATCAGTTATAACCAGCAATGTCAATGGCCTCAACTCACCAATCAAGAGAAATAGACTGTCAAAATGGAATAAGAAGCAAAATCCAATAATATGTTGTATACAAGAAACACACCTAGTGCAAAAAGAAGCCCATAGACTGGAAGTGAAAAGATAGAAAACAATTCTCCATGTGACAGGAGCCCAGAAAAAAACAGGGGTAGCAATCTTATTTGCAGACAAAGTAAATTTCAAACCAAAACTGAATCTAGTATTATTGATGTAGGACAGTACTGTATCATACCTCTATGAATGTAAAATGTCTAGTACTGCTTTATAATACATAGTAGGGACCATGCTTTATCTGAGCTACATTTAATGATATTACTCTAAAATGTTCTCTTTCCAGATGACGATTAAGAGGCTAATAGAAAAAATGGTGCCAGGTACCACAGCAGCAACAGAACTTGGCTGTTGTCTGGATATTATTCTTTTCTTTGTTTTTTTTTT
>NW_022900913.1:24227379-24233843 GCF_012274545.1 Fukomys damarensis | reverse complement strand
TGGTGTGAAAAACTATAATAGTACACAGGATCCTAATGAGATAATTAATAATATGAAATAGGAAGTAAAGGGCTAAAGGTGTAAGGAAAGTGGGAAGGGTGGGGGAAAGGTAATAAGGGAGAGGAAAAAAATATGAGAAACTGAAAAAATGGAAATAAAATGTTTGTAAATGGGGAGGGGAAGAGGGGGTGAAGTGAGGGCAGGGACTAGGGGAAAAATGAGAATCAAGACCTATTATGTAAAGGTACAGAATCCCAATGATGAATGTAACTGTATTTGTATACCTAGATTGTACCAATATCCTCAATAAAAAAGAAAAAAAAAACGGCATTGTGGTGCACACCTGTAATTCTAGCCCTTGGGTAGGCTGAGGCAGGGGTATTATAAGTTTTAGACCAGCCTACACCTCCAAACATATAACATAAACTTGTCTGTGTCTTAGTTCATTTTGTGCAGCTACAACAGAATATCAGTGACTGGACAATTTACAGTGAATTGAAAGTTATTTTTCATAGTTTGGAGCCCTGGAAGTCCAGCCTCAAGGTGCTAGATCGGCAGAGGCCCATGTGGTGCACCATAGCATTCGTACCCTATGCTGCAGAAGGCAGGGTACAGCTGAAGGGCACAGGGAGGGCACATGAGAGGGAGAAGGGGACTAAGTCCCTGCCTTTAAAGTGCACTTACTCCTGGGCTGGGGATTTAGCTCACTGGTTCTGCCGCCTGCCTCACAAGCACAAGGACCAGAGTTTGATCCCTGGTACCAAAAAATAAACAAACATACAAGAAACGCGAATTTACTCCTGTGTGTGTGGTAACACACACCTGTCATCCTTGCACTCTAAGTGGCTAAGGCAGGAGGGCCACAAATTTGAGCCCAGCCTGAGTAACTTATATTTTTATTTAAAAAATAAAACAAAGGGCTGGGGATGTAGCTCAGCACAATGACCTTCGGTTTAATTCCCAGTGTAGGAAAAAAACAACTAAGAGTCTACCCCCATACTACTGGCATTAATTAATTTGTGAGATGAGAGCTGTGGTCCTAATTACTTCTTAAAATTCTCACCTCCTTTTTTTTTTTCTTTTTGGTGCTGGGGATTGAATCCAGGGCCTTGTGCATGCTATGGGCTGACATACTTTTGAGGAAGCACAATATTAAGGCACTGGTGCTCACAGTTATCAAGATCATCAATTTATTGTCTTTGTATAAAAAGTGATTAATAGCTGGGTGTGGTGGTGTACATCTGTAATCCCAGCACTCTGAGAGGCTGAGACAGGAGAATCCCAAATTTGAATCCAGTCTGGTCAATTTACTGATTTTACCAGACCTTGTCTCAGAATAAAAATAAGAACAGGTTTGGGGAGGTAGTTCAGTGCATAGACCCTGGGTTTTATCAACATAGGGTGGGGTATAACTAATATATAATATAGCCAAAAGATAAATGACAGTTTTTCTTTTTTAAATAAACTTTTTTTTTTTTTGGTACCGGGATCAAACTTGGGTCCTTGTGCTTGCGAAGCAGCTGGTGGAACCACTGAGCTAAATCCCCAGCCCATAAAAATTAAAAAAAAAATTTGATACCAGGGATTGAACTTGGGTCCTTGCACTTGAGAGGTAGGAGCTGGAACCACTGAGCTAAATCCCCAGCCCTTAAATAAACTTTTTAAACGAATGATTTTAGATTTATAGAAAAGTTACCAAGAGTACTCATGATACAAATACAAAGACCCAATTAAAAAATGAGCATCTGAAATGGACATTTCTCAGACAAAGAAGTAAAAGCATCAAGCAAATAATGAAAAAATGTTCCACACCACTGGTCATTTGAGAGATGCAGATGAAAGCAACACCGAGATTCCACCTCACCCCACAAAGAATGTCTGCTATGAAGAAATCACATAATACCAAATGTTGGTGGGGTTGTGGGGAGAAAGGAACCCTTTTCTATTGTTGATGGGAGTGCAGACTGGTGCAATCACTATGGAAATCAATATGGAGATACCTCAAAGAGCTGGAAGTAAAGGTTCCATTTGACCCAGCCATCCGTCTGCTGGGTATCTTTCCACAAGAATTAAAAGAATCATACCACAGTGATATACGCGCACCAATGTTTATAGCAGCACAGTTTGTAATAGCTAAAACTTGGAAACAGCCCATTTGCCCATCAGTTGGAGACTGGATAAAGAAAATGTGGTTTTTCTATAAAATGGAATACTACTCAGCCAAAAAGAATGAGAAATTAGATTCATTCATAGGAAAATACATGAATATTGAGGATATACTCTCATGTGGCATCAAGGGTTCACACGGTCAGAATGAGGTCCTGCTGCTGTCCATCTTGATCACAGGATATGTTCAGATTCTCCTGTCACAGCACCTCTGCCACAGCACCCACTTCCGTTCAGCACTCTCGGGAGGAAGTTCCAGCATGCAGCACACATTTAAAGAATTATGCTGTACCTTAAGGGTGGTTTATTTACATAACTATTTGGCATTGAGAGGTTTATTTTTATTAAAGTATTAATTTGAGATTTTTGACTAAAGAAGAGCGGTTGTATAAATATTTCTTTAAAGATCCTGTGAAAATGAGAGTAAAAGGATTTTTCTGAGGTGGTACTGCTTTGTCACTAAGGCTGGTCTCAAATTTTTGGGCCCAAGTGATCCTCTTGCAGTCGCTTTCCCTGCAGCTTGGATTTCGGGTACACACCACTGTGCTTGGTTAAAGTATTTTTATAAAAGCATAAACCTCTTGTGAGAATTGGAAAGAAGACAATAGCAGTAGAAAGAAACTGGGCACTGCAAATAGGCGAAAAAGGTGCTAAATGGATTAGTTGATCCTAGAAAACTAATCCCAAATTGTTAGTGGACAAAGCAGAAAGGTAACCTGCTTCATGTTGCTGAACCCGGAAGGCTCAGAAAATGGCACAAGAAACCTCACCCCACCTCCCTGTGTGTGTGTGTGTATGTTTTACTGGATATGACCCAGGACTTTTACACTGGGAATTACCCTAGCTTTTTTTTTTTTTTTTAACTTTTTACTTTGAGACAGTACCATTAAATTTCTAATTTGCCCAGTGTTATGGCTTGTGTCTAGATGTCCCCACAAAACTTCATCAGTCATAAGTGGGCTTTTCAGATGTGTGTGATACTGGGATCAAGGATGTGATGATGGCATTGATTTGTGGTATGATGCTAGGATTAAGGCTGCCCCATCCTGGGTGTGAACGCTACTAACCTGAAGGGTAAGTAGCCTAGATAGGATGAAGGCACAGAAAAAAAGTCACTGCTGGTGGGTTGTAGGTTGCTGCTTGCTGTCTTCTGTATTCTGCCTTCCATGACCTGTTTCTCTTTCGCCTTGCTCTTCTGCTCTGCCACTGTGCCTTGGAGCTAGACCACTATGAATGAAACCTCTACAGACTGTGAGCCAAATATAACTTTTCTCTTTTATCTTTAGGTGTTGGGTATTTTGTCTTGGCAATGAGAGAAGTAACTAAGACATCCAGCCTGGGCTTGAGTTTGATCCTCCCATCTTAGCCTTCCAGAGTGCTGGGATTACAGTCATGTACCACCACACTTGATTCCAAACACATTTATTAGGAAGCTAACTGAGGATGCAGTTAGTTGTATCATACATAGGTGCACACTGTGCCCACACATACCCACACACAACTCAATGTAGAAGGATATCAGGATTTTGGGACCCATGGGATTGAGGAAAGAGGATAAAACAGAGGCAAAGAGCAATTTTTGATGGCAGACAGAAACTCCTTTGGAGCAACTGAGCAACAGCCCACAACATTGCTACAGACATGGGAAAGGGAGGTGAGGTGCTAGGAGGGTCTGGAACTAAAGGGTAGAGCAGGAATATAATTTTCCATTTACCAGACATGTTTTGTATAATATTTTTAACCAAAAGGCATTTTACAAAGCCATAGAGGGTGTGAAAATATTTAGTTCTATGTTCAAAGAAATTTAAGAAAATGTCTTAAAATGAGATAATTACCAACTCCAGAAAAAGATATTAAGGGTTTCAGATCATACTAGTTGGCTCAAAAGTAAACTACATAGCATGTGTACATAATCAAAATTATGAAAGCACTGAACATAAATTTAACAGATATTAGAGGCATGCTTTTATTGGGAGGGTGACGAGAGGGAATGAAGGGGTATAAAGGGCTGGGGATGCAGCTCAGTGGGACCACACGTGCCTTGCAAACACAAGGTCCTGAGTTTGATCCCCAGTACAAAAAAAAAAAAAAAGAAGAAAGGATATAAAAAATTTTATTGCACACTACTGCAGATTAGTAGGTATTGAGATGAAAGAGACAAGAAAAAATATATTTTATATATCTAGATATAAAGATATATGAAATAAGAAAACAAGCTGGGCTTGGTGATACTGGCCTATAATCTCAGCCCTCTGGGAGGCTGAAGCAGGAGGATGTCAAGTTCAAGCCAAGCCCAGCCTGGGCGACTTAACAATTTAGTGAGACCCTATCTCAAAATAAAAAATAAAGAGGGAAGGAGATGTATCTCAGTGGAAAGCTCCTGGATGCAATCCTCAGTAAAAACAAAAAAAAAAAGTTTAGCAATATTTGAGCTTTCATAGTATTCCAATATAGCACTCGGAAACAAAACAAATGTTGATGTTTTTTTAACAGTTTTTACTTTTTGCAGTGCTAGGGATCAGACCTAGGGCCTTGTCAGTACCCTATGCCTCTAGTCCCCAAATGATAATTATAATCATTTTATTGAATCCAAAATGTGTAGTTGGAATTACACAATACTATGAAATAGGAAACTTCAAATTATACTATTACTACTCAGTTTATATCTATATATCTATGTAGATATTATTTTATCTAATATTGGATTAATACCCAAGAGAAGACATGATTTGTAAGTCATTCGACACTTTGTGATATACTTTGTAAAACTGGAGTTTCAAAATTGTGATAATTAATTCATGAAGAGTTGAGGATTTGATTCCTACTTTCTGAGATTTATTAATATTTAAAGCCTGAATCTGTGTTTGACGCTTAAAGAACTTTATCAAATTAAAGAATGGCAAATCACACGCTTTTGAAGAAAAACAGTACAAGTTGCATTCAAATTCCTTCCTTATCTTTTTAAAAGAGGAAAAACTGCATTGATTTTTGTCTTATTATATTTATTACCCCGAGTGTGCAACTGGAAATTGTGCTCAAATGAATGTAATCCTGTCACTTCTGTTTTTTTTTCTGGCTTAAACATGTATGCACACTCCTATTTAAATGTTTGAAAACCAGCATAGTTATCTTACACATCGGCAGTCTGAGCCCAGTGATAGCCTTCATCTTCCCATCCCCACCTTCCTTCTGGAGGGATAAAAAGAACTTCCCCTCTGCTCTCTGATGACAGGATGGGCTGAAATAAAATGATAATTGACAGTTTAATAGGAGAAAAAGTATATGCATTTATTTATGGGCTTGTGCGTGGGAGCCACACTAAAATATGAGACCCAAAGAAATGCTACATGGCTGAAGCTCACATGACATTCCAAGTTTCGGAAAGAAGCAGGGCCTTAGGGTTTCTGGGGGAAAGTGGTGACAGCCAAGAAAGGGAGTCTGCGGCTGGGAGTTCCAGAACACACTTGTAATCTCATCACCCAGAAAACTGAGGCAGGAGGACCGCTGCAAGTTCAAGATAAGCCTGAGCTACTTAGTGAGTCCGGGGCCAGCCTGAACTACATATCAAGACCCTCTTTCAAAAAAACAAAAAAATAAATGAATCGATAGGAATGTGGGGCCTGTGAAGAGATGAACAGGCCATGGGATGTTGGATGCAGAAAACGTACAGTGAACAAAGGCGGTCTCGCTATGCAAATAAAATTTCTCAAGTAGCAGTCTGCAGAAGAATAGGTGGTGTACTTAGTGTAAATAGGGGAGACTTTTAGTCTCCTTTCTTGTGATGAAATTACAGAAGCAGAACGGGCTCGAAACAATTGCATTTGTTCTGGTAGAAATGTCCTCAGTCAGACAAGGGAACTTCACAGAAAGCGCCTTCTGTATTCACTGCTTTCTGAGCTCTTTCAATTTTTAAGTAATCAGTATACTGAATGGCATACTTTGAAGTATTCTTTTCTGAGACTCAGTTCTTCTTTCTTTCTTTCCTTCAGAAGCATTTGCTGTGCTCCCAGGTTTGGCTGGGTTTGGGGAATACAGAAAGGGATAATACAACCTTCTCTATAAGGAAATTAAGTCTTGTGAGTCTTCACATAATTAACTGTAAAACAATACGATAAGGAAGAAGACAAAGGAATCAGATCTTACAAGGTATCTGGGGACAGAGTACACAGTAGTGGGGCCCAAGACGCATCACCCCAAAATACTATGACTGTAGGGAGACCAGAATTCTATCCCTTCCCCCAAATATGTCTCCTTGGCATACTATTTCGAGCTGTTATTGTGAGAAACTGCGAACTGCG
>NW_022900913.1:24181932-24227291 GCF_012274545.1 Fukomys damarensis | reverse complement strand
AAATACTATGTGTAGGGAGACCAGAATTCTATCCCTTCCCCCAAATATGTCTCCTTGGCATACTATTTCGAGCTGTTATTGTGAGAAACTGCGGTCAGGAGTAACGCTAAACAGTTACTCTTTTTAGAGAAGCTGACACACATAAAAGAAATCTTTTGTGTAAGGGAATCTCCCTCCCTGCACCGTGAAGAAACACAGGGCCAGGAGCAAGTGCGTACCTCAGCGGTAGAGTGCTTGCTCACCGTGGGAATGCCGTGGGATAGAGCACACTCTACATCACGAGAGGTTCAACCACTGGGGAAGGCTGACTTCAGTGTGCACAACAATCTTACCTTCCTTTTATGATGCCTTTCCTGGCCGTCTCTCTTTAACGGGCCGTCCCCATTTGCTTCTTTCTTTGTTCCAAAGAGTAGTGGGTTGGAGGTCAGCCTGGACTATATACAACGTTTAGGGCCACATTAACTTCAAACTGAGACTGTCTCACAAAACTAAAAGGTATTTAAGTTTGAAGTTTATTTATTTTGTATTTTTATTAGTCCACGCCTGCAGTACATAAGTATTACATTCATCATGGGGACCTGGTTCATGCAGATAACACATCTGAACTCTTTCCACTCCTCTTTCCCCTCCATTCTTTTCTTCCTCCCTCCATCTCTTGGTCCCCTTCCCATTTGTAAAAAACTTAAATGATTTTTTTCTTTGAGATTTACTCTAAAGATTACATTTTTGAGTTCTTTCCTACATACACACAAGATAAAGTAGACGCATTCATAAATTGGTTTGTTTTTGTTATAAGGGGTTCCGGTTAAGAACTTTTTAGGGCCCAGTGTGTGGTGGCTCATGCCTGAAATCCCAGGAGTCAGGAGGCCGAGGCAGGGAAATGGCAAATTTTTTTTGGTACTGGGGATCAAACTCAGCACCCTGCACTTGCAAGGCAGGCATGGTGCCACTGAGCTAAATCCCCAGCCCTTTTGTTTTAGGTTTTTGGGGGCAGTGCCTCCCTTGGTAGTTCAGGCTGGCCTTGAACTCACTATGTAGCCAGGCTGGCCTCGAAGTCATGGCCATCCTTCTGTCTCAGCCTCCTGAGTACTGAGATTACAGATGTACGCCACCATGCCCAGCAAGGAAATGGCAAGTTTAAACCCATCCTGGGCAACGCAGTGAGGCTCTGTCTCCAAAAAGAAAAGAATTTTTTATTCTCTCTTTTGTTACAGAGAATTTTGATTAGGAATTATGAAGGGTAGAGAGAAAATTATTTTTGCCTCTCTGCAACTGGTAAATACTTTTCCTAAAATGGCCTTGTCTCCTTTTGACGTGGAGGTCTTGGCAGGCAACAGGAGGCACAGGACACAACATGTCCTTCCCCACGACTTTGGGAGCAGTCAGAGCAAAGCATCCAAGGGCACTGGCAGGTACAGTGAAAGGCACAGGGCACCACGAGGCCCTGGGTCCCAAGGCGTTTGACTTCTGGCCCATTGTTGCCTTTACCACATGGTTTCCCCAACCACCCACTCATGATGGCAGGTGAATAGGAAGCCTGGGGATGTTGGGATAAAATTGGACACATCTGAGCGGAAGGCAGGGCATGCTCTGCACACGAGAAGCGTCTGTTCCATTTTAGCACAAAGGAGAATGCACTGTAAGCACATTGGGATGCATGAGTGCTCTATGAATAGTGCTACATTTGAAAGTCTTGCAAAAAAGGATTTTCTTCAAGTTCCAGATTATTCCGGTTAATGTGAGAAAGACTTGACAATTTATATATGCAAATTGGACACAAGATGTTCTTTCATTCAATTGTTTATTAGGAGTCTACTGTAGGATGCTGTTGATTGTTCAAGACACTGGGAACAATAAAATGTTCTCCCCTTGTGACACATATTCTAGTGGATTATATGAATTCATAGTTCATCTTTTGTATAAAACATTGTCAATTAAAAAATCAATTTAAAAATTCATCAAAGGCTAATTTAAATGACCTGAAGTTGAAGAGCACTGCAAGGAAAATTTGACAGGATGGACTTAAAAAAATTTATCAGACGAAACTCAAGTCACCACCCTTCATAATACATTAATATCACAAAAATGACAGAACTCCTTTGATAAATCTGGTAGTCTGTTGCCATCTTGTGTCCAAACTACTTAATTACGTGACTTAACAGTGAACAAAGAATTTGTGTTAGTGTTCTATTGCAAAAGGAATCCCTCCCTCCTCGGAAGGTTTGAGTCTTTAAATTTGCTTAAACTGTCAGTAGATTAACTGGAGAAAACATATACAGACATATTTATGTGTGCAGGGCCTCGTAGGAAGCTGAGTGCCCAGTAACAGTGGAATTCAGAGACTTATGCAGCTGCCTCTGTAGAGGGGAGGGGAATAGCAGAGCTGTAGGCAATGTAAAGTGGGTAAATGATTTTTAGCAGAGACAAATGACCCTGTGGAACAGATGATAGCCCCAAACAAAGTTTGCTGGACTCTAGATGTGGTGTTTGATTGTCAGTCTCTTGCTCTGGTGAGTTTAATCTTTCTCAGTTAATGAAATCTCAGTAGGAGGATTCAAAGCAATTGTGTTTCATTTTGGTGGATCCTGTCTTTAGGCAGATAAGAGAATTTCAGAGGAAAGCTTCTCCCTGTACTGGGAGGGAGGGAAAAAAGGAAAGATTCCAGGGACCTGGGTTCTGAGGCAGCTTTGCCAGCCTTCCAATTTCCTTTAGATCAAAGTGCACAGCAGGCCAAAGCGCTAGACTTTGTGGTGTCCTGTTCTTTAATTCATTACCACAAACTTTGTGGCTTAAAACACAACACAAACATGTCATTTCATAATCCTGCAGTCATAAGTTTGAGTGAGCCTCAGTGGTTAAAATCATGGTGTCAGCAGACTGTGTTCTTTCTAAAGGCCCCAGCAGAGAATGTGTCTTTGCCTGTTGTGCCTGAGGAGATGGGTGGCCCACATCCTTTGGCTGCTGGCCCCCTCCTGTCTTCAGAGGCAGCCATGGCCAGGTGAACCTTCCTCATGACGCATTACTCTGATGCTGTGTCCCCTTTCACTTATCAAGAACCTTCTGACGACAGTGGGTCCACCTCAGTCAGTCCATCGGGTGCAACCCTAATTCTCCCTTGCCAGGTAACGTATCCCATTCACATGGAGCCTAGGAACAGGGCATCTTTGTGGGCAGGGACATCAATATTCTCTCTTCCATAGAGTTTATTCATTTTTTATGTGGGAACAAATATGTTACTTTTTAATCTTTCAGTCAAATGGCAAAGACATTAAGTGAAGTTTAATTTGTAACTTGGAATTGATGAACAGAAGAGAACCACCGCTTTTGCCAATGTCTAAAACATTAATCACGTGTCTGGAAATCACCACAGTTCACTGAGCATGGTGGTGCACGCCTCGAAGCTGAAGCAGGAGGACAACAAGTTTGAGTCCAGTGACTTAACGAGACCCTGTCTCAAAATAAAAAATAAACTTAGAAAGGGCTGGCGATGTAAAGGCTCTGGGTTTAATCTCTACTCAGAAAAGAAAAGAAAAAGATAATCTCCACAGTGAATTTCTATTTATGCTCTATTGATCTTAACTAGAAAACCTACTAAATGTAAAAATAATGCTAAATCATTCTTAAAATTCTCTCAAATTGACAAAGGCACGCATAAGCCAAAATATTGCTTGATAATATATAAAATAAATACAGAGAGGGTCTTTTTTAAAATTGGCTGGGCAAATAGTTTCATTCATACTCGTCAGAATTAAGCTCATAAAAATTAAAAAATGGTTCTTGTCCATCTTGAAGAAGGCTTCATGAAAATATCAAAGTACCTGCAATAGAAGCTCCTTACAAAATTATTTTAATAAACATCAGTCAGTAAATTACAGTTTAAGTCTTGGCATTATTATGTTGCAGTTCTCATTGCAGAAGTTTTATGTATCTTTTGTTAAATTTATATTTTGTGAATTGTATTATTATTTTTTTCTGGTACTGGAATCAAATTTAGGACCTTGGGCTAACTATGGCGCCACTAAGCTACATCCCCAGCCCCAAATTTTAATGCTTCAAAATGTGAATGGTTTTGTTGGACCTGGATTACATGTTTGTAATCACAGCACTCTGGGAGGCTGAGACAGATTGGGCAACTTAATGACTTAGTAAGACCCTGTTTTACCAAAAAAAAAACAAAAACAAACAAACAAACAAAAAAACAAAAAAGAAAGAAAAAGAGGTTTTGGCTTTCTTTCTGACTTGTATGACTTTTATTTGTTTTTCTTACCTTTTTTCACATAGTATTTCTGAATAGAAGTGGTGAAAGTGAGTATCTTTGCCAGAATAAGGGGAAATGTTTCATTTTTAACCGTTACTGTGCTTTGTTTTTTGTTTTTTCTTTGGTATCTTTTATCAAGAAATTCCTTTCTAATCATAATTTACTAAGAGGTTTTGCTTTCTAAATCATGATAGGTATTGAATTTTGTCACAGGCTTTATTGTATTTATCGAGATGATATGGTTTTTCCTGTTAATGTAGCAAATAACATCAATTGATTTTCAAATGTTATAAGCTTGCTTCCATGGAATAAAACCTAGTTAGGATGGATTATCCTTTCTTTTTATGTACTGCTTCTGTCAGTACATTTTTGCTAACATTTCTTCTGCACAGTGAGAAATGCTGCTCTCCAATTTTCTTTGCCTGTAGTGTATGTCAAGTTTTTGGCAGGGTTATATTGCTTTATAAAATGAGTTGGGAATAGTTTCTATTTTCTACAAGAGCCTGTATAAATTAATTTTATTTCTTCCTTAAATGCTTGGTAGAACTTTCAAGGGAAACCTTCTGGGCCTGCGGTTTTTACTGAGGGAAATCTTCTGATAGTCAATTTAACTTTTAACATTAGTGTACAGTTATTCTTTCAGTTTCTTTTGTGTCAGTTTGTTGTGTTTTCCAAGAAACTCACCCTTTTCCTCTAACTTGTCAACTTTATTGGCATAGAGTTAACTAACGTGTAGGATCTGTGGTGATGTCCCTTTTTTTCTTTTATGATGGTAGTATCTTCTTTCCCTTCAACTCTATTCCTGATCAGCCTGCAGCATTCCCCAAAGTACCTAGTGGTAGTGTTCCTTTTTCCTAGGAAGAGCAAAAAGGTTGATCTTTCAGTATGGAAAGGCTAGCACCCTCTTTCTTCGTCTATTTCCCATTGTCCACACAGCCCTGCACACTTGACAGCTCAGATCTATCTAGGAGATCCCGCGTTCTCTCAATGACAGGTTTGAGAATGTTTTATGGACAGCAAAAGTACGTAGACTTTGGGAGAAATAAATAACTACTTATTATTATGTACCATAATTATACATATATTTCAAATGAAACTCTGTATTGAATATTTGTTAATATACATTTACCAACACGTATACACACGTTAAATTTTAATAAGCTTTACAGTTTTGTTCACAGTGTTGTGCAACCATCACCTCTAGTTCCAAAGCTTTTTCTTCATCTCCAAATCAGTATCCATTAAACAAGTCCCAATTACTACTTTCCCAAGGCCCTGTATAGTAACCTGGAAGGTAACTTCTATTCTGCCTTTTATAGGATAATCTGACTATTCCAGGTGCTTCATATAAGAACTAAACATGTTTGGCTTAGGGTTGTTCCCTACATGGCATGGGGATTGAACCCAGGAAGTGCTGAACTACACCAATTGGTAGCCCCTTTTTACTTTGAGACAGGGTTTTGAGATAGGAGGCTTGGCCATGGCAACGTGTCTGGAGCAATTGGGCACGAGCTGCCAATAAATATTTATTAATCAAGGGCACAGAGCAGCTTCCTGCCATGAGAGCAAGCTGAGCCCTGCAGCCGGTACCAATCATCCGACAGGAGAACACGCTGCACCAGGCACCTGGTATCAGTCTTCTGACGCGAGAACAAGTGAAGCCTAGCATGTGATACCGATTGTCTAGCACAAGATCAAGAGGGACTGTCTGGTCCAACTATCAAAGAAGCTACAAGAAGACGGCAGCCACTGAGTTTGCTACCACTGCCCCCTTGTTCTTGGGGTGGTCTGTTCACTTGCAGGATGTACCTTTCTTTTCTTTACTTTAAAGCACCCCTTTCTCCTTGAGCACTTCTTTCCTTATTTTTGCCTTAAAATAAATATCAGTCTTTCAGATGCACCAATTGTTCTATCCAATTCATTAAATGGACACTAAGAACCTGGAAAGCACTGCTGTTCTCCACATCACCAGGTAACTGTCTCAGTGGCTTGCTCAACCTGATCTTGGGTGTGTGATCTTCCTGTCTCACTTTCCAGGGTACTGGGATTACACGCATATGTCACTGTGACTGGCTTAGCACAATGTGTTTCAGGTTCATCCATGTTGCAGGATGTTTCAGAATTCCATTTCTTTTCTTCTAGCCGATAGCCATTGTTTATCTACTTGTCCCTGGATAGACACTTGGTTGTTTTCCACTTTGTAAAATGCTTTTTCTTGTTTTATCTATTTGTAGTTGCAGTGCTGAGGATCATGCATGTTAGGCAAGCCCTCAACTACTGAGTTACATCCTCAGCATGTTCTCTCCTTTTGACTAATGTGAATAGCGCTGCTGTGGACATCCGTGTACTGGCACTGTTTGAGTTCCTGTGTTCTGTGCTCTTGTCTGTATGCACAATGTCTTAGGCATGTTCCTTATCACTGGGACAAACACCTGCACCATCAAATTAAAGAGGAGATTTTGGCTACCTTCGCAAGCTTCAGTTCTTGCTCAACAGGCTTAAATACAGAAATGGTATGGCAGAAAGGGCTGGGTGGGAGAAAGCTGCTCACATTAGAGAGGTCAGAAAAGCAGAGTGACAAGGATGGAGCCAGGGAGAGATCTACACTTCTCGGTCACGGCCCCCGTGACCAACCTCTGACCGGGCCCCACTCCTAACCAGAAGTCAGCTATAGTGAGCACCTGCATGATTCAGTCATCACCCAAAAGGCCTGCCTGTGAGTGTGTGTGTGGGCCACGGGGGACATCTAGATATAAAGTAACACAGAATTAGAGCTGCTGGCTCACATGGTAATTCCATTTTTAACATTTTGAGGAATTGCCAGTAGTTTTACACAGTGGCTGTACCATCTGGATATTTATCCTTTATCAGATTTACAAACACCTCTCATTCCATAGGCTGTCTTTTCACTCTTTTTTTGGTACCAGGGATTGAACTTGGGTCTTTGCGTTTGTGAGGCAGGCGGTGGAATCACTGAGCTAAATCCCTGGCCCCTTTTCACTCTTTTAATAGTGTCTCTGATGATTAATTTTATGGTTAACTTGATCGGGACCATGGAGTGCCCAGATATTTGATTAAACATTATTTCTGGGTGTAAATGTGTGGGTGTTTGTATAGATTATCATTTCAATGGCTAGGCTGAATAAAACAGATAGTTCTTCCTAGTATAGGTGGGCATAGGGCAACCCACTGAGGACCTAAATAGAACAAAATGGTAAGATAGGGAGAATTTGCTCTCTGTGCCTAACTCCTTGAGCCTGGACATTGTTTCGTCTGCCCTTGATTTGGAACACACACCATCAGTCCTTCTACTTGGCAGGCCTTCCCAGTTGGACTGGAACTACACTGCTGGCAATCCTGAGTGTGCAGCTTTTAGATGGCAGCTCATGGAACTTTGAAGCCTCCATACTGCGGCTCTTCCTTATAATCTCTCTCCTGTGCCTACTATCTATATCTGCCCCATTATTGGTTCTGTTTCTTTGGAGATTCCCAATGTGGGTGTCTTTTGAGGCACAAACGTCTTTAATTTTGATGAAGTCCAATATTTCCTTTTTTTTTGGTTCATCCTTTTAAAAAAAATTTTTTTTCTTTTATGTAGTTCGCGTTGGCCTCAAGCTTGCAGCAATCCTGCCTTGGCTGAGTGGTGGGACTAAAAGGTGTACACCACCACACCCAGTGATTTAATAATGTATTTTAGTACTTAAATAGGGCTAATCTCTTTGTTAACTTTTATTTTACAGTCCCCCACCCCCAGGCTTTTGCATGATCATTTTTTTCATTTGAACCTTTAGAATCAGCCTCACAAGTTAAAATGAAATCTCCTTGGTATATTTATTGAGACTAATGTACATGTGGAGTTTGACATTAGGAAGTATTGGCATCTTTATAATATTGCGTATTTTTATGTGCACAATCTTTTTCATAATCCTGTCATTTTCCTTCTTCCGAAATTTTGTAACGTGTTATTTGTATAGGTGGTAATATTTGTATTTAGCTTATTCATAGGTATCTTTTGAGATTGTAGTATTATAAGATCTTTTTTATTTATTTCATGACCTTTTGTTACTTACATAGGAATCTTCCTAGGATGCTGTGTTGCCTGTCTTAGTGTGTGATATCAAACAAAAATAAAATGACCAGTCTGACATTCAAGAATAAGACTTAAAAGCAAAATAAATCTTTAAAAAATATATAAAAGTACCTATATCAGGTAGCAGTAAGTTTCCTCAGAGAATGAAGTATGTTGTTTTGGGTTAATTCAGAATTGTCAGAAAATTTTCTTTCTCATTAGAATTCCAAAGAGCTGTTCAATTTGTACACTTTTCAAACTTTTATATAATTTTAACACAATTTTGAAACTGTTGTAAAATTTTTATAATCTAACAAGCCAATATTGTCACGTTGGGGTTTGCGGAAGCCCAAAGGACATCATCACCGCTCTCCATTAAGTTTCTTTGGGAAAGGCACAGGCACTCAGGCAGATGGCGATTCGCAACGCACGTCATCCTTACCGATGGAACCTGCTTCAGAGAACATGGCTTCCGTACGCGTAGTGTCAAGAGCGCCCTCATGCGGCATCCTCGAGGTGGGCTCTGCCATCCAAGGGCAACAAGCGAAAAGCGGAAGCCTCTTCCCTGGGGTCGCCCTTACACACCTGTGGCAAGGAAAGGCAGAGCAGACACAAGCTTCCATCAAAAGGCACCCTGCAGTCCCCTTCTCATCCAGGAAGGGGCAAAAGGGCCAGGCAGGGCCAGGACTGTAAGAGAAGGAAGGCCCAGAAGTGACAAGCAGGGTCGCTCCTTCAACAGTGAGCAAAGCCAAAAAAGAGCAGCAGATATTTAGGGATTGAACATTTATATACAATTTATGGACAGGTATTAGATTTTCAAATATTAGATTTTGAATTTTAGGCAGAAGTTCAAACTATATGTATTTTTAGCTCATGCTTACATAGCACTGTGGAACACCTTACCAGAACTAATCCATAAGAAAACAGATCACAAAATACCCGAACCTCTCTGCATATGAATACAAGGTTAAAAATTGAGTAAATAATTGCCTGTAAGAAGAAATTCTAAATCATGAGTAATTTTGTTTAAAGCCCTCTGCTCTGTCCCCTTTTTGTACTGGGTGTTGAACTCAGGGCCTTTGCACTGAGCTACACCATTGGCTCTTTTTTAACTTTTTAAGACAAGGTCTTGCTGACTTGCTACGCTACCCAGGCTGGGCTCAAACTTGCTATCCTCCCGCCTCAGTCTCCCAGAGTGTTGTGATTACAGGCATAGATATTTAATCTTGAAGTTCTGTTACTCATTAGCTATTGTGAGAGCTCTTATGTAGTTAAAAAATATCAGTATTCAGAGTCAGGTGGTGAGCGGCTGGATCTGGCACAGCTGTCTCACAGGCTAGTCAAAATAGAGTTATTTAGAAATGGCTAAGTTTACCAAATGACTCCTATGTGAATGGTGTGTTATTAGTCACAATATCCTGATGAGTTAAGTTCTCAATTTTTTTGTTTTGCTTTTTGAGACAGAGTCTTACTCTGTAGTCCAGGCTGGCCTGAACTTGTGGTGATCCTCCTGCCTCAGCCTCCAGAGTGCTGTGATTATAGGCATGTGCCATTGTACCTGGCTAAATTCTCTTATAAAAGGGGAGGCTGAGGTCTAATAGGTTATGCACCTGGGCACAGAGAAGGGGACCATGGAGCAGGCAATGGGCCTCCGGAACCCATGCTTAAAACCACTCCAGTGCATTTCAGTCAGGGAATGATCTGCCTGAAAAGGGTTACTGTGACTTCTCAGCAGTGCTGGTGGACAGGCAACAAACTTGCAGCTGAGCAAGTGCACTTTGAGATTACAGGTGGGGTGGGTGCTGCAGTTTAAGGTTGGCTGACTACGCAGGAAGTGGGGTTGGCAGCCACAGCCTTCTTTTAGCCTCTATAGTGGGGCTCCAGCTGCTGGATGACAGGATCTGAGCTCATGATGTACAGAACTCAGCCTTCTATTCAGTGACCCAAACAGGCACTGCTCAGAGACCTTCTGTGCGTCACAGCGTGTGCAGCCCCTCTGTCCACACCACAGAGCTTCCTTTCAACTCAAAGATGAGAGGAATGGGAAGGTCCAGTGCTGAGGTTAGGAATCCTAGGAATGCAGTTTGAACTACAAAAGCAGAGGCCTCCTGGGGCCAACTAGTTGAGAAACAATCATAGCTGCCAGGGCCTGGTGGCTCTTGACTGTAATCCCAGCACTGGGAGGCTGAGGCAGGAGGATCACTGAGGGTTCCAGGCCAGCCTGGGCTACACAGTAAGTTCAAGGCCAGCCTGAAATATATAGTGAGACCCTACCTCAAAAACAAACAAAGAGAAACAAGCACTAAAGCAGCTGTACGGTACAGCAGATGGGCAAGGTCCTTGAGCAAGACACAATGCGTATTGCATTGAGTATTTACAGAGCCGATCCTCCCACTTATATGTGGAATCTAAAAAAAGTACAGGAAATACAGCGAGTACAGGAAAAATGGTGGTTACCAGAAACAAGGAAGGAAGGATGAAGATTTGGGTCAAAAGAAACAAGATATGCGTGATGAGCTCAAATGTCCAAGAGTAGAACTGATAACACTGCATTGTATTTGAGGCTTTTGCTGGGAGTACATTCTAGTAGCTCTTGCTGCACACACACACTTGGAGATCACGTGAGGAGATGGATGTGTTAGTTTACTTGGCCACAGTAATTATTTCACCACATATATTTTATATATATGTAGAGTTATACACTTTATATAAATAAAAAAGGCGGATCAGGGCACTTTGAGGAGAGGGGTGTATTTCCAGCAACCTGAAAGATATCCAGAAAAAGCTGTTCAAGTTTGACGACGCAAGTGTTTTCTCTCTTTTTTTCTTTTGAGAGAGGGTCTCCCTATGTAGTTCAGGCTGGTCTTGAACTCATGGTGATCCTCCTGCCTCAGCCTTCTGAGTACTGGGATTACAGGTGTGTGCCACCATGCCTTGCTTTTCAGCTAAAGTGCTTTCTCTTGGTTTACTCGGTGAATAAGAAAATCCTCCATGTCCATACCTGAAAGCCAGCACTGACTAAACTTCTGGCAATCATGACTCTGTTCCTAGAGACCCAGGGCCACTGCTGCTAAAACAAAGACCAGGTGTGATCCCATAAAAAGAAAGACAGATGTCAATTCAAAGCTTCCAGAGAACCTAGGACACAGGAAGACAGATGCCTATAGAGAATGTTTCTACAGATAAAACTGAGTCAAGAGAGTTATCAAGACTGCCCCCACCCCCACCCTGCTACTGGGAAGTGTGTACTTAGGATCAGGCCTAAGGCCTCACTTACTTTTAACTCCCTCTTCAAATCCCTTGCCTCAGGCACACTGTATCTGCACTCACTCTCACTGCTACTTGCAACACAAACGAGGGCTATCTTGATTAAATAATCTCCCTATTTTGGAATGAGCAGATATAATTTGGTAATTTGGTTTTATTTAATAAGTAGGGACTGAACTGTATTCTTCAAGGAAACAATCACACATGGGAGCTAAAAAATCTGAGTCTCTGATAAAAGAAACTTATGCTATTTATTCAACCACGATGAATCATGTTAGAGTTCAAAACCAGTGACCTCAACACTGCGATCATCATTAGTGCTACTGTTTGATTTTAAAAACTTCAAAAGAGTTTTTAATTTCTTTTAGCACACAAAATAATTTACTCATAAAAATGCCTATTTATAGAACTCAACAGAAATTTTCAAAATTTAAAAAGAAATAGCACTATTTTGCAATTCTGATTTTACAAGAACATATCCTTTCTGGTATAATGGTGTTTCATAAAAGCAGAAGGGTCAATCAGTTTTTTTTGCTCTTCACAACACAAGTAAGCATTCACATTAGCAGTCTTTGGAAATCAACTTGGTGACAAGAAAAATTCACTGCAAAATACAATCATTTCAAAGATGGGGGCCTGGTGCCATCTAGTGAGTGACAACAGTAGTGTGTCCTTGAGTATGGTATTAGCCACGAAGTGCAAGTCAGGATTACACAGTATGCTCTCGGCTACATGCAACTCTGCAGGCCTGAAAGCTACATGCAAAGTCAAAAGCTGTGCTGAGATGGATGGGTGTTGTTTTCTTTTTTCTTTACATGCCATGTTAACTTGTACTTTCAAGGAGAAGTTATTAGTTAAAATGGTTACTGAACAAAAAGGCATACTGGGCCAGGAGCTTTGGCAAACACAGAAGACAAAAGTTCCATATCTAACATTGTTAAACTGTTAGGCAGGAACTCAGAGGGTTAAATACCTGTTGGCAGTGCCAGTGGGGGAGCAACCTGTGAAGGCCCTTCAGGTTGTTTTTTTCATATGATGCTCCCTAGAGAAGAGTGCAAGGAACTCACAGCACTGCTTTAAACCAGCCCACGTCACTGGGCACTCTTCTGGGTGACAGCGAATCTTGCTCAGTGTACTGTATGCTAAGTCCTCCAGCCTGGAGGCGTTCGCATCCCCCATTTTCAAATGTGCAGGGTACGAAGCTTGATCTTTAACTGCACATGTGCGAGAATACACCAGCCTCAGTGCTCGGGATGTAGCTCAGCAGTGGAGCTGCTTGCATGGCATGCGTGAGGCTCTGGGTTCAATCCTCAGCATAGGGACAGGGGCTGGGGAGGAATACGCCCCCCATGTCTACACAGGGTGACAGGTCTCTCCAGTGTGAACAGGAATGGGGCTCTCCCATAGAATCTCTGGCTTTTATTTGGGGAGGGCCGCTGCACAGGAAAATATCCCCCATGCTTTCCTTACTTGCTGTAACAAGCTTTTCTTCATTTTATTTTTTAATTACCTGGAGGTACTAATTGGCTTTTCAATCACCAAAGGATGAACTCACTGTGTTCAGTTACATTATGTGGAGACTGATGGAAGAGTTATGTGGCAAGTGTTTATGTAGGTCAGTATTAAGTTTTGTGTGTGTGTGTGTGTGTGTGTGTGTGTGTTGGGGTATTACTGGGGGTTGAACCTATTGAGCTATATCCTCAGTGCCTTTTTTGAGAAAGGGTCTTGCTGTGATCTTCCTGCCTCAGCCTCTTGAACAGACAAGATTATGGGTTTGTGCCACTGTATCTGGTTCAGAATTAAAGACAAAGCTGGCTTATCTTAAAAACTCATCAGCTGAAATTGCCAATAAGGTGGCATTCAGGGACTACAACCACATTGATAACCACAATGGCCACCTGGAAGTACAAACTTCAAGGACTTTTCTTTTTTTTTTTTTGTATTGGGGATCGAACTTGGGACCTTGTGTTTGTGAGGCAGGTGGCGATGCCACTGAGCTAAATCCTCAGCTCTCCAATGGCTTTTCTAATTTGCAACAATTACAAATCAACAAAAAGCTAAAACAAAACAAAAAGCATGTGTTTTGGTCAATTATGGCTTGTATCTAGATGTTCCCCCAAAGCCTTGTATGCTCATAGGTGGACCTTTTTTGGGGGGTGGCTAGATCATGGTTGTGTGATGCTGGGTTAGGGTGTGTGATAACTACACTTAGCATAGGTATAGGTGGGAATAATGGATGCTTCACCTGGGGTGTCTGTGGCACCATACAAAAGGCTTGTAGCCTGAATAGGATAAAAGGAAAGGGAAGCTTGATTCTGCTGCTTCTGCCACCTACTGCCTGCTTTGCTCTGCCATGGATTGTTTCTCCTCTGCAACACCCCTTTGTCCTGCCACCCTGCCTTGAAGCCAGCCAACTTTGAACTAACACCTTTGGAAAATGTGAGCTGAAATAAACCGTTTCTCCTTTAATGTGTGGGTGTTGGGTATTCTGTCTCAGCAATGAGAAAAGTAACTAAGACAGTCACGTTTACCTAACTGGGTCTCTTTAATAAAAGCATTGCTAGAAGCTGGGCATGGTGGTGCAAGCCTGTAACTTCAGCACTCCAAGGAGGCTTAGGCAGGCAGGAGGATTACCCCAAGCTCAAGGATGGCCTGGGATGCATAGTGAGTTCAAGTCTGGATTGATCCACACAGTGAGACCTTGTCTCAAAAAAGGTAGATCTCTTACAATATTTTTATGGACTGGTAAGGATTTTCTTTTGGTAGTAACTTTTGAGAATGTTACCTTCTTATAAGGCCAGGTACCCTGAGTACTAAGTATGCCTAAGATATGTTTGTGGTTATCCTTTCCTTTGTAACACTTAAAACCCAGAATTTGTTTCTCACGGGTCTCCCCGAGGAGAGCTGGGCTTTGTCCATTCTATCTCCATACATCCAGCACATGTAATAATGTCTGGGACATAAGTCCTTAATACGTAGGAGTTGGATGAATGAATAAGCACATGAACGAATCTCATATAGTCCAACTGACCTACAGAGACAAGGAGTGAAAAACCCTCAAAAATAAAGACAATGATAGAAGGAAGAGAGTTAAGTGACAATTCTGTCAACTGGAGTTAGTAGACTCGATGCAAAGCAAAACAAAATTGCCATCATTCAACACCTGATGGTTATTTGGAGATTCAAAATATCTTAAAGATTTCACTTGAAAGTTAGCATAAAAATGTTCTCTGGAAGACTCTTTATGAATAAGTTAATGTAAACCTGGTTACTACAGCAAGATGTAATAGCCTAGTGTTTTGTTCAAGCTGGGGCAGACTCTTCTGAATACACCAGGTGAGTGTCCAGGGTTCCATAGAGGGAGTGCAGGGCTTTAAGGACCTTTTCTTGAATTGTGTCAACTTGTTCAGAAGGACAGTAATCATCCAGACTTGACCTAGAAGCATGAGAAAGCAAAAGAAGAAAATACACACTAAGTAGGCTAAAATCATACTGTGCAGAGAGAGGAAAAGCCTGCATGGGTTGATTGCAATGTGAAACTGAAACGCAGGTGAGCTGAACTCTGGAATTAATAGTTGAAGGCTACTAAATGTTTACCCTGTAAGTAAGGTGCTTTACATGACTTACGTTCTTGAATTTTCTCACCAATTCTATAAAATATTTATAATTATCATGCCTTTAAAAAAATCTAAACCAAAGAGAGTCAGTTGTGAAAGGTTACCTAGCTGGTACAAGGTCTGAAATCCAGGGGTTTGTGCTTAACAGATACAGTAATAGGTCTTTCACCAAAAGGGAGAGGTCATCTGAGAATACAGGGGCTTATGATCTTAGCGGCCAGGCATCTTTTTTATTTTATTCTTCTATCAGTTATATGCAAGAGTGAGGTCTTTCCAACTGATAAAGAGTCCTACTTCTATAACAACTTGTTAACTGGACAAGTATAAAGGATCCATGGCTTGGTCAAAAATACAATGCAGGATATGCTGTTGGGATTGTCCTAGGCTGCATGGAGGAGAAAGGAGTCGAGTAGGGTTGGGCAGGATCCGCACCTGGGAGTCTTTCTAGCTCTCACTAGGACAATTTAATTTGCAATTGGTCCTTAAAATACTGCTGCCACTTACAGGTGGATGAAGATGTGACCTCATGTGATATCAGTGTCACCCGGGTCTAGACTGGGGTGAGGAAAACCATTGGTGGATGGGCTGAGAAGAGTGGCACGGAAATCTTTTTGAAGAAGTTGGAATTAGACAGCAGCCTAACTCTTCAAAGAAGTATTTCTGACTTAAAGAAATAATCAGCAAGACCTGTGGCAAGCTCACTGCATTCTCTAGTGATCAGATAACTCTTGTGGCTTGAGGTGAAAATTTAAGACACAATAAGTAATGACAGAGAGCATGTTAAATTATTAAATTATCAAATACTGACATATACACATGGCTAATGTATATGTCCTGAAAGTGTAATATACAAAAATGTAAAATATTTATAAGTCTTATCAAATGAGATTTCAATGTGTCAAAATGACTTCTTACTTCTTTTAAATACTTAAAGATGGTTCCTGCTGGGTGTGATGGAACATGCCTGAAATCCCAGCACTTTGGAAGCTGAGCTAGGAGGATCTCCATGAGTTTGAAGCCAGCCTGAACTACAGAGTGAGACACTGGTCTTAAAAAAAACAAAATGGAACAAAACAGAATGGTCTGGATGGGAGCTGACCCCAAGAGGATGTTTAGAGATCCCAGTACATTTTTCCTCACTTTTTATTTTTTATTAGCACATTTGCAGTACATGATGATTATGTTCCTTCTGGGAACTGGCGCATGTCATAACACTCTCAATTCTTTCTTTATTCCTTTCCTTTCCCTCCACCTCTTGGACCCCTTCTCATTTTCAAAAGATCTATTTCCTATTATCTATATTTAGCTCTATTTATATTTTGGATTTCTCAAATAAGAGAAACCAAGTGATATTTAAACTTTTGCATCTGACTCATTTAACTTAACATTACGTTTTGAAGGTGCATCCAAAATGACTCAAGCTTACCCTTCTTTATGGCAGAGTAGTACTCCACTGTATACAAATACCACATTCTCTATCCATTCATCTGTTGATGGACATATAAACTGTTTCGAAGATTTAGCTGTTATGAATTGTGCTGCCATAAACCTGGGTATGCATGTGTCACTGTAATAGGATGTCTTTAACTCTTCCATTTATTGTGGTAGTAGGGATTGAATTCAGGGCCTCATACATGCTAGGCAAGTGCTCTATCACTGAGGTACATTCCCATCTGGGTAGGTACATTTCTGATTGTCTTAAGTTTTACACAAATGCTGTTGACAGTCAAGTGACTGGGACAAGAGGGCTGGGTTACTCGGAGGCTTGAAAATGCAGGAGAGTTGAATATGAATCACTGTCCCATGTCCTGCATACTTTTCAAAGTTCATGAAATATTTACAAATGTGAGAAACTGGTTTTTAATTTATCAAGCTTACAGAATAACACCTTTACATATGAACAAAGAGTATTTTAAAAGATGGATTAAATATGAACTAAATTTTCCAGAAGTGCAATTACTCTGTGAATAGAGAAGAATGGACTTTTTTGTACTGGGGATTGAACTTAGGACCTTGTGCTTGAGAGGCAGGCTCGGTGCCACTGAGCTAAATCCATGGCCCAAAACTGGACTTTTAAGTCAAGATCTTTACTCAAAGTTTGTTCAGGAATTGGAAAAATCATGTCATTATGGTGGTGTGGTTTGTGGTATTTGGTTGATGTGACACATAGGTATCTCTCTGCATTTGTGACTGCTACGTTTAATGATGCTTAAAGATGGGAGTCTAAGTGACATTTTAATGCAGGGAGAATCTGTTCCCTACATTTCCCCAGCTTGTGACCCTATTTTCCATCTTCCAACCCACCAGTATAGCATCTTCCATGCATGTGCTCTCTGATTCTGACCTTCCTGCTTCCCTCTTAATGTAACTGTTGTGATGATACTGGATTCAGCCAGTTAATCTCATCTCAGAACCCTTCCAATTAACCACATTACCAAGGCCCTTTTGCAATACAAGACAACATATTCACAGTACTAGAGAGCAGAATGTGGACATCTTTGGTGGCTCATTACTCAGTGTACTATGCTTACCTTGCAATTGTCACAAGAGTAGGTTTTGGTAATTTTTTCAGTAAATAATATACAGACTGAACAAGATACTCAATTTCTTGTTCTGTGCTGATATGGTGAGGAAGTTCTGAATAATCACAGGTTAGACCAGCTTGGTGAACCTGAAAATAAGACAATTAAAAATTACATTCTAACACTTTGTTGTTTGGAAAGATTCTTTGCGATATCAGCTTTAATTTGAAAACTAGAGCTCAAATATGTCATAATTCTGCCTAAAGTACATAAAAGCAAAGAGTGAAAAAACACTATTTTATTGGTGGGTTTAGATATTCTCCAACAGTTTACTCAGTAATGATCAGTTAATTGGAAAATGATGGATTCTTCACGTTTCTTCCCTAAAATAATTAAACTACCCAAGCATTCTCACCGTGCAGCTATACATACATCATATCTGACATCGTGACTGAACCCTAGTCATTCCTTTCTCTGGCAAAGTACTACACAGAACCCGGGAACAATAAAAAATGCTAGATGTAATGATTAAAGCACACTTGCCTGAAGATATATTTGATAAAATCACACGAACTCAAAGTATTTTCAAGCCCTGGGTGTCTTCTCTCATTCTTAACATTCTTAAGCGAAAGTGGGTCTGAGATTAGCTCAAGGTTAACCAAGAAATTCTTTTGCTGGTATTTTTATTTTTATGAATTAAGCATTAATAACTTAAAGATCAGCTCAAATAAGGTGGTTTGATGGATCCCAAAGCCAAAGAAAAGATTAAAACACCTCTTCTTGAAGTAAAAGAGGCATTAGACTAAGAGGCAGAACAGTTAAAGGTTTCAGTTCTTCGCATAAAAATCTGAGAAAAGTCACTTGAACTTTTAAATTCCAGTTTTCTCATCTGAAGTACTGGGTAAAATGGAAAAAAAAAAAGCTTCAAAGACTATAATCTAAAAATAAAAGAAATTATGATTAAAAATGTCTTTGGTGCTGGGGATTTAGCTCAGTGGTTCCGCTGCCTGCCTCCCCAGCACAAGGACCCGAGTTCGATATCCGGTACAAAAAAAAAAGTGTCCTTGGCCACAAGATTCAGATTACTGCAGACATAAAGAACTGACATACTCAAAATGTAGTAGCTACAGGTCTCCTGTATTTCTCTTTTGGTTTCTATAATCAGATGTTTTCAAAAAAAAGAAGACAAAGGGAGTATAAACTGAAATCAGTAAGAAATGAACACCTTTAGAAATTCTGGACCTACTCTTCTCTGGTGAAGAGAGATCTGTCAACAAAATTAAAAAATAATAGCACTTTTGCATCATATACAGAATTGAGAAAAGCATGTTTTTCCTAGAAAACTTCCAGTATTCTACTTTCTGAAAAATGTACTATTTTTTCACTTCTTTTCTTAGTAATTCATCTAGAGTTTAGGAACACAAATAAAAATGAACTATCTTAACAAAAAGCAAATTGTTTTACTAAAAAAATTGCCTTTTAGAAAGGGTCAGTTTTACACTTTAATATAAATATTTACCATTTCATAGTCTGGCACCTCCATACGTTTTTTCAAACTCTGTACAAGTAGAACTAATGATTCCATTCTGGAAAAAAGCCAACCCACTGAATTAGATACCACAACCACCTCACCTAAAATTACAGTAGCAAATGATATATTATACTTAATACTTACCATGGACAATATGCTTTGTATATTTGTGAATGAAAGACAAAGCTGCTTGAATATCACCTTAAAACACGAAGAAATAAAGGTTCTCTATTGTGTCCCCGTGTTTCTTTGTGCTATTCTTGTTCCTCACCGTTTCCTCCAGTCTCCTTGAACCTTTGAGTTCCCAACAGGGCTCCCCACAGGAGCTGCAGCTACCAGGCCTGCTCAGAAGTGTGTTTCAGGGGAGGGGACACTTTAATAGTCTAGGTCCAAGATTTTAAGGTATCTATGGTTACTTTTGATATTAAGTTTTAAATTTGGCTTGAAACTTTGTAAGTCACAAAAATGTGGATACTCTTTAATAATTCTAGGACTCATAACTTGTACATTATTTGTCTTCCTCTTCCAACATAATTTCAAAAAAAGACAATAATTTTTAGAAGTAACTTTCTATACTGAAAAGAAAAAGCATTAACTGGGCCAGGATTTAGCTCAGTGGTTCCTTCGCCTGCCTTGCAAGCATCAAGGACCTGAGTTTGATCCACAGTACCAAAAAAAAAAAAAAAAAAAAAAAAAAAAAAAAAAAAAAAGAAAACAAGATGAATTAACTGATGTTGAAGTGTCTGATCAATGTTTACCAATGCGATTAAACTATTATGAATTATTTTTCCATACCACCGCTTTCTTTAATGACAATAATGAAAGTTTTGTGATTTTTACATTTCAGGAATGTCTCTGAATATTTTAAAAGTAAATTTACAGTATGTTAAAAAGGTAATATACAGACATAGCAAAAGAAGTATTTCTTGCTCATATACTTCATCTCTTAGTCAGGATTCATCTCTCCTGAGGCAACCACTATCCCAATTTCAGTATGTTATTATTATTTTTCGCAGTATGGGGGATTGAATCGAGGGCCTTTACACTGAACTACATCCCCTCCGCCTTTAATTTTTTAAACTTAGACAGGGTATTGCTAAGTTCCCCAGGGCAGGCTCAAACTCGCTATATTCCTGCCCCAGTCTCCCGAGTGGTGAGATTACCACCATAACCAGCTCACCAATGAATAAGTTTTAATAAGCATCACAGGACCAATCTAAAGGGTTGTTCATATTCTGACCTAAACACACTATGATTCTAACTTCTTATTATATGTTATAATACAAACGATTTTTTTATAAGAAATTGTTCATGGTAGTGTGTGGGTGACTAATTTTAATATAAATCAGTCTTGTCTTCCTATGTCCATAAGAATAAAAATTTTGTTTAATGGTTTGTAGTTTTCTGGCCTTTACAAGACATTTTAGAGACAAGTAACTATATTCATTCATGTCAATCTTCATAGGATTTTCCATGTTTTCCAGCTAATGTTAAAATATGAGAATCAGCCACATAAATGATCAGATGAAGAATCTGGTGTTCAAATCTTCTTCCCTCATGTCATGAACAGATTGAAAATAAACTCCACCACTTGTAGCTGGGCTGCACTTTTTTTTTTTAAGTCGACACATAATTGTATATATTTATAGAATACAATGTGGTACTTCTATTCCTGTAAATACCATGCAATAATCACAATGGCTAAGTGGAATGTATATCCATTACCTCAAACAATTATCACTTCTTTATTGAGCTACCCTTAAAGGAAGCCAATTTTCCTATTACTTGTCAAGTAATTTAACTCTGTTGATGGGTTAGTTTTTTTCTTATTCTATACAGGATACAGACTACCCATATATTCAACTTTAATTCTCTGTAAAACCTAGTATAATATGCTTAGGGTCAGCTCGTGCACAACAACTAAAAGCATGTCCACTTACGATGTGACTTTGGGAAATTTACTTGAAACTGTGCCTTGGGTTTCCTCATCTATAAAATGAACATAGTAATAATGTATCCATAAGTTGTTGTAAGGAAAACAATGACACAATGCAAGGGAAATCCAACACTCAGTAAGTGCTACTATTGGTGAACCTGTGTTGAAATAGGGTGTGTGCCATAGGGATTGAATCCAGGGTCTTTTTTTTTTTTTTTGGTACCGGGATTGAACTTGGGTCCTTGTACTTGCAAGGCAGGCAGCAGAACCACTGAGCTAAATCCCTGGCAAACCCAGGGTCTTTACACTGTGCTACAGCTCCAGACCTTTTTAATTAATTAATTAATTAATTAATTAATTTTTTGAGACAGGGTCTCACTATGCAGTTGAGACTGACCTGGAACTTACTATGTAGCCCAGGCTGGTCTCGAACTCACAGCGATCCTCCTGCCTCAGCCTCCCAAGTGCTGGGATTACAGGCATGTACCACCACGCCCAGCCAGCCCTTTTTATTTTGAGACATGGTCTTGCTAAGTTGCTAGGCTGGGCTATAACTTGCAAACCTCCCGCCTGAGCTTTCAAGAGTGTGTGTCACCAAGGCTGGCTAAAATATTCATTTTTAAAAAGCAATTTATCGGGGGCCGGGGATTTAGCTCAGCGGTTCGGTGGCCTGCCTTGCAAATGCAAGGACCCGAGGTCAATCCCCGGTACCAAAAAAAAAAAAAAAAAAAAAAAAAACCAATTTATCTAGCAAATTTAAGAATATATTTAGGACTGAAAATTAGTAGACTTGGAGACAAAGAAAATGTTTTGGGACCTTACCCAGGGTTTGAAGCCCATCTCTGTACAGTTTCTTCATCATCACCATCACACAAATCAGAGAAAGCTGCCTCCAAGTCTTCTAACTGATGAATTCGAGTATCAACAGTGTCTACCAAATCTTCCTTTAAATACAGTGAAAAGCTGAGAATATACAATTATTCTTTCAAAAAACAAGTGAAATCCTATACAATGAAAATCCTTAATACATTGTTTTTATATACTAATGGGCTTGACATATAAACACAAATGCATGCGTGTGTGCATGCACACATGCACGCACACAAAGAATCTGGACCGTTCTTTAAGATAATAAGTTACAAGACACTACTAGACAAGTAGCAAACGCATAGAATCCAGAAGAAACAAATGGTGGATACCTCAGTTAGGTTGCTAGCAGGCTTTTTAAATTGGTAGAGCTCTTGTAAGATTTTGTATTCTTCCTGGAAAACAAAATATCTAAGGTTATTTTTTTCCAGTAATATACTCTACATGAGAGACAGATCACCTGTGACAGAAGAAGTGCATCTTATATAATTATTCAGTGCTTTGTTTTGGAGAATCAAGCAAAATGTATATTACAGATTTCCACTGTAAAGTCAATTTCTTCAGGGCAACTCTTACCCAGTTGGGCATGAGAATAAAGCATAAACATTGACTATGGAAGACAAGGTAGCTACTGGAGCAAGATGAAAATAACCATCATATAGAAGGATATATTCTAGGATCTTAACACATTTTAGCTATTTATAGGAGGTATTCACATCTTTGATGACAATAAAAAAGTTTTCAGGGTACAGCCATTTTTCCAGCAATGGAAGAAAAATGGAGCTTAAAGGCACTACTGGAAGCAGATTGGCAACTACAGAACTTCTCTTAGGAAGTTCCAAACAAAGGAAGAAAGATGCCTGACACACCCAGACTGTAGGATAATGCCTCCTCTTGTTTGGCACAACCTGACAGTTTCATTACATAGATGGATACACTTGGACCAAATAACCCAATTTAAGACTACTGCCAGGAAGAAGTCACATCTAAGAACTACAATGTACTAAATACAATATTTAGCACTATTCTCAGTGCTTTACCAATCCTAATGATTCTATGAGTTGGGTCTGATTGTTTTGCAGTATTAGGGATCGAATCCAAGGCTTTGTGCATGTGGGGCAAGTACCCTACCACTGAGCTATCTCTTCAGCCAGCCAGGTATTATTATTCTCAGTTTATTCTTGAAAAACTGCAGGTCAAAAGGTTAAGTAACTTTACCACGATCACACAGTTTATCACAATAGATGTAACAAACAGAATTCTCTACTATTTTTATGATATTAAAAACATTAACTATTAAATTTTAAAATATAATGAAGATTTTAGCATCCAAATGCTTGGGACCAGAAGAATTTCAGATTTTGGATTTCTTTTTTCTTTTCTTTTTTTGTGGTATTCGGGATAGAACCTTTGCACTACATACATGCTCAGCCTTTTCTAAAAATTTGAGATTAAATTACTTGTTAAGTAGCTTATGCTGCCCAGGCTGGGCTCAAATTTGTGATTTTCCCGCCTCTGCCTGCCAGAGTGCTGGGATTACAGTGTGCTAACACGCCCAGCTAGATTCTGGAGATTTTTGGATTTTGGAATATTCTGGAGAGACTTAACTAGTGCATTTCATCATGATTCTCAAAAGATGCTGAAGTGTGGAGTATTTCCGATTTTGTAATCAGGGATGCTAAAACTGTATATAATTTTAAAAGATTAAAAGAAAGAAGAATATGGGACAGAGTGCAGACTACAAATCCTAAAATAAATACTACCTGGCTATTTGCAGAAAGCTTCCTATGCTCTAATCTGGAGAAGAGTCACACAATTCTCAAGATCCATGTTTTAAAAATAGTGCCTACCTGAGTGAGCATTTCTTTGAAGGGGTTCTTGACAGAAAAAAAATCTAAGTCAATATCTAAAACAAACACATTGTCTTTCTTCAGTATTTCCAGAATCTCCTGAGTACAGGCTGTAGCCTGGCACTGTTGACCTTCAGAAGAACAAGAGCATGGACACAATGGCTCTCGGCAAGCTTGGCCCATGCTCTGCGTTCCTGTGTCCTTTTTCAGCCCTCCTGAATAAGAGTCACAGTGGGTGGAGGTGAGGTTTTCTGACTCTTCGCATGCTAGCTTGGGCTTCTTTGCAGAAGAAACTGCAGCATTTTCTTCTTGGTTGGCACTGCATTCATGAGGCTTTACCATAATTATATCCAACTGTAAAGGTTTCTGGTTCTCTAGCTGGTCTTCAGGTACAAAGAGACCATCACTTAGGAAGTAATGATCTGTACTTGTGACTCTGGGTTGGAGAAGAAATTATCGTAAAGAAGAATGGACAAATGAGCTGACATTTCACTATGGCAGTACAGACACAAGAAGAGAAGAGATATATTTGACAAAAACTGAGAATTGTCAGTAGCATTTGTTCTTCCTGTTCTTCTGTAGAAATATAATTCTCCAAATCCTCAGCTGGGCACACAACTGCCCAAAGTGAAGAGTATAATTCATAGTCTACCTGCGCCATTTTAGCCAGTGGCTTTGAATGGAAGAAAAGTGTCTAGAGCCTTGCTCTCCTGCTCTGTGCTGACTGGCAGGCGACGGGAAGGGGCAAGTTAGCTTGGACTATGAGGACTCTAGGGCCAGTGGAATGTAAACACAGAAGGAAGTAGAGTTCCCCAAACTGTGGAGTTGCCATGTAGTTCTGGACTGTGGTGGTGAACTCTTAACGCCAGAAAGAAACAAACCCCTTTGCTTAAGCCAATGTTACTCTAGTTTCTCTCCTACCAGCTGAATCTTTATCCGGAATCACTTAAAAGTTACAGTTGGAAATAATTTCTCTTAAGAAAAGCTTCCTCTGACATTCACAGCTTTGTCAGATTCTATACAACCATAATCTTTTCAACATGAAAATCAACCTAAAACTATCCATGCACTCGTAGCATGCATTCCATCAGTTGTAGGCCTGTCTTTCTTACTGTCTCTTTCTCCCTCTCACCCCTTGCCGCCTCTCCATCTCTCCCTCTTTCTCTGTCACTGTGTTGCCCACGCTGGACCCCCAACTCCTTGCCTCAAGTGACCCTTCTGCCTTGGCCTCCCGGGTATCTAGGACTAGGCGCACCACCATTCCCAGGGGAATTTCTGACTCTAGGGACAGCAGCATGTTCTTTACTATATTGGGCCTTGGGAAATACTTACAACAGTATAGTCCAGTGCACTTTTTCTAGAGATGTCCTCATCAAGCAAAAATAACAGTATTTACATCCTACCGGCCCACTCCTAGCATATACAGTTGTATGGAAAATAGATGAATGACATAATAAAACTTATATCAAGCTTATTAAAAACTATACCATCCTAAGAAAGACAAAGGCTTTATCCCCAACTTAAACTGATGCTCTTTTGAATAATGGAAGTTTTACTTTGATCCTGGGTGTACAGTACACGCACACAGTCTCACTCTGCATATATGCAGGTTTATTGACTACATAAATTTTTACTTACAGGATTAACTAAAATCATGAGATAATCAAAATACTTCAAATATTTTTGTCACACAGAGTTTCAAATGCTGTGTCTAGTGATGCAAAATTATTCGAGTTTGCATTTTAAATTAGGCCCACTCACTTATAAAATCTACTCTTCCTCACAGACCAGTATTATGAACAATATTTATTATATGTTGACTCTTAATTTTCTTTCAAATTATATAATAAATTCTATTTTCATATACTGTAACAAAGTTATCTGTGCAAATGATAAGAAAAATTTATGCTACTAAATTTGTGCTACAGCAGAAATAAAAAGTAGCATTTTCAATAAGACTATTTCATTTTACTATTACCATTTCATCTCACTATTCTACAAGTGCTATAAAGTTGTGATTATAATGCTTAAAATATTCATCCTATTGCAAAAGAATTTAGAAAGTGAAGAACATACTGATATTTTAAAAGCTATTATAGTATCACGTATACAATACACACAGAACACTGGTTAAATAATTTAGCTTATGTAACAAAAACAGGAGCATGTAACTCAAGTGAAAGGTGGTGTAATTTAATTTAGACTAAGTAATTACGTAAAATTAATCATATTAATAAAATTAAAACCTACAATCTACTTAGACACTGGATTTATTAAAAAATCCAAAGTGACACAATTTTGCCTCCTCATTCATAATTATTAAACTTAACACATTATATTGGAAGGAAACATAAAAATGTATCATTAAATATACAAATCTATAATGTACTTTAATGACTTAATGAAGCTGTCATCAACACATTTCTATCTCAGAGGATGAAGATCATTTTATTTAATTTATTTTTTTTACATTTTCTTGAATTTTATTGTCAAATTTCTACTATAGAAACAATTTAACCAAAAAAAGGTAAGCATTTGGGTGAAGATCATTTTATTAAGAAATAAATTTCACCAGCTATAAAATATAAATGGTACACACAGGATATCAAGAGATTTGAAAACCTGTTTCTGGCATGTCAAGAACTCTTTTAGGAGGAGTTAAGGCTGAATCTGACCCTATTTGTGTATAGAGAATATTAGGAAGTTATTTTAGGACACCAAAGTAAGAAAGAAGCATTCAAATCCTTTCACACTTACAAGTATCAAGAAATTACCTGATTGTTGTGGTAGAAATATCTTTGCCTACTAAAAAATGATGTTTTCCCTCTCTGATTTGCTGTGCCCATGGGGGATGAAGCCATATTACGTGGGAAAAGTGGCCAGCATAAACTGCAGGCATAATCCAATTTTCAATACTTAATTCTCTGAAAAACAAAAACAGAAAAGAAACACTAAAATAAGTGTTTTTTTCTCAAATGTCATCTCATCCACAGAATTTTAAGATGGCCGGTCTCAGAATGTGGTGCCCCAGGAGGTTTCTGAGACTTTTTTTTAGGATGAAAATTAGGTTAAAATGACTTTCTTAAAAATACTAAGATATTACTTCTCTTTTTCATTGCATTGACATTTGTCCTGATGGTTCAACAGTAGCGGGGAGTTGATATTGTCATTTTTCATTATGAAGCACTAGTAAAAAAAAGCAGCAGGAGCAGCAACTAGCTTTACTGAAAACTGCCCTTGCTTTCATTAATGCTTGATCATAAGCATGTATTTTTAAATATTCTGTGTGGCAAAGATATGTGCCCAGAAAGTACTTTTGCTACATACCTTGAAGTACAATGGTTGCTCCAAAGAAAAGCACTTGTGTCTGAATTGTGAACCAAACACCATTTTTCTTGAAAGAAGAAATGATCAAAGCCAGGTATGGTGGAGCATGCCTGTAATCCTAGCACTGTGGGAGACTGAGGCAGGAGGATCCCAAGTTCAGACCCAGCCTATGTAACTTAGTAAGTTGGCCAGAACTTATCTCAAAAATAAAAAGAGGGCTGGAGATGTAGTTTAGTGCAAAGGCCCAGGGTTCAATTTCTAGCACCAAAAACAAACAAACAAACAAACAAACAAACAAACAAAAGTAGGAGTGATCAATAAAGGCTATTTAGACTAGAGGCTGAATTATTAGGGTCTACATGCCAAATAGGCTTTAAGAAACTATCACCTGTCAAAGTTCAGTGTAGTATCAAAGAATATTTACAATAATCTGAAAATTCTCTTCTTTTTTAACTACATGTCAGTGAGAGTCTGAATTTTCATCTTACACTGGAGCCAAAACATATGGTGACAGACTGAATGCAAAAGCAAATATGAGAATCCAGCTGTCTTCTATAAAGGAAAATACTTAAAGACACCTACAAAAATTTAAACAATACCACTATTCTCACTTAAGTTTTTTTTTTAAGACAGGATCTCACTATGTAATTCAGGCAGGCCTTGAATTCATAGTGATCCTCCTACCTCAGCCTCCTGAATGGTGGGGCTATAGGAGCACCACCACCACACTTGGCACCAAGTATTTTTTGTTTTTGGAACTATATCTTTCATAAATGATCTTTTTTATGTCAACACATAACAGTTTATTATTTTGCAATACTTAAAAAGGTTATCACTTTTAAATTTCTAATTCAGTGAATACTGACAGATAAGCCCATATTTTACGACATTTGATTTAAAAAGTGCAAAATAATCCTGAGACTAAAAAGTTCAAGAATAATTATTTCAGGACTCACTATACTGTTTATCTGCTTCATTTTTTTCCAATTTTTAAAATATAAAACTTCCAAATATAAGGTAAAGGAAGGATAATTGTGGAGTCATCACATTTGTTAAGGAATGGCAGGCATGGTGGTACACCCCTGGAATGCCAGCACTTGGGAGGCTGAGGCAGAAAGATCACTCACTGCAAGTTCAAGGCTAGTCTGAACTACATAGCCATACCTTGTTTCAAAGCCCCCCCTCAAAAAAAAGGAATTAGCGCTGTGATTTGGGGTTTTGGAAAAAGTCAACTGAGAGAAATGTAGTAGGGTAAAATTAATCAACTAACAACTATATCCATGAAGGGACAGTGACAGAATTTTATAGAAAAGAGGCCAGTATGTCATTATGAGAGATATATTAGATATAATCCTCTCTGAAGGATGGAGTAGTAATTATAAATATCACTTCATCTGTATGACTCTATATACTAAAAGTTAACAGGATTTGTGACCTGAAAATAAACTGAGAGGGAGAAAGGGCTCAAAACCTCAAAAAAGGATACGCAAATTAAGATGTGTTGCTTACACCATATTGACCTGTGTCAATAAGGCACATTTTCTTATACCTCAGCATTCAGACTTTAACAGAGAGAAGGGAAAACTTTCTTAGGTCACTAGTAAAATCTTTTCAACGTGTAAAGTTCTCTACTTTAAATCGGAGCTCAGCAAACACTGGCTAGGTTATTTCTCAAAATGAAGTTTTATGAGAACACAGTTCTTGCCATTTGTTTACACAGCATGTATGGGCTTTCACACAACAAAGGTAGAAGC
Source organism: Fukomys damarensis (assembly GCF_012274545.1). Lineage (NCBI taxonomy): Eukaryota > Metazoa > Chordata > Mammalia > Rodentia > Bathyergidae > Fukomys > Fukomys damarensis. Next base: position 24,198,293 of record NW_022900913.1, on the reverse strand, counting down.
AAGTTGTTGTTACATAGAATATATGACCACCAAACCTAAAATATTTACTATGTAGCTCTTTAAGAAAACATTTGTAGTAACTTGTTCTAAGTAAAATAAAAAAAATAAAAAACAGAGTTTAGCAAATTCTATTACTAATTATTTATCATATACATCAAGCTGTATTTCAAGCACATAAAAGATTATCAACAAAAATCACATTACCCAAACAATGTTTCCTTATCAAATACGGTGTCTGCTGGCATATTCACAGGAATAAGGAGGTCTGGATGGGAGTCGAGGTGTAAAAAAGTTATGTTACTGGCAGGAAGGTGCTTTGATCCTATGGCTCGATATATGAAAGGCAGAACCTGTAAAAGACACATTCAGAATTGGCACTGAAATCACAAGCATGCTCAAGTGCAGACATAAACATAACCACACACACTTTTAAGTACACCAAATTGTTGAAAGTGGCAAGAAAATAAAATTGGTTCATTGGTTTATTTAATTGAACCTGAATTTTTCCTTCAGAACTTCCAATTTGCATCTCTAGGTGCAGAACTAACCACCCCACTCCCGTCTCAAATCCATCCAAATCCACGTTAATGCGGGAAAGGAGATCAGGACTAGGGCCCAAGAACAAAATGTTAGCTAGTTAATGCCCATTCCAGCAATAACTGCATGTGTTTGGTACCCTAGGTTTTGGGGTCTTTTCAGTACCTTTAGTGTGGCAACGCTGGGCTAGGTAGGTTATAAGTTTTTCCCACCTTACATCCTCTAAATTCTAGGCCTAATACTGAATTTGAAAGTACCACCTAACCAACTCTCTGGCCTTCTCTCGTGCCCATACATACTACGTGTAGGTCAGAAGAAACCCAACTCTTTCATTTCTCTTAACTTTCTCCATTAGTAAATCTCTCTTCCTCTTTTTAAAAATACATTTTGTATGGTGCTGGACATTGAGAATGCCACGCAAGGGGTTTATCACTGAGGTACACTCCTAGCCCCGTTCGTTTTTTCATATCCAGAGACCTTCCACGGTCTATTAATATTACTTTTAACCAAATTCCTCACGAGTCTCCTTCGTTGGCTTCCAGAAATCTAGATTGAGGGATCGATTTTACTACTATATAGCAGCACAGTCATGAAAAGGGAACGTCTTTTAGTGTTAATTTCTGGGCAACAATTTTGTTTTTCTTTTCTTTGAGACAAGGTCTCACTGTGTATTTCAGGCTGGTCTCGAACTCGGGACAATCTTCCTGTCTCGGCCTCTGCAGCGCTAGGATTACAGCCGTGCCTCACCGTGGGCACCGTGTTGAAAGATACAGGTACACAGCACACACACGATAATACGCGCACTGTCCCGGTGTAGTAGATGCGAGCTCGTGTACTCAGCGTCAGCCTCCCTGCGAAACAGCAGCTGGGATGAGAGGACTCCGGACTCCAGGCCGAGGACTCCGGACTCAGCAGTCAAACCGCCCGGCTGCCAATTCCGACGCGCTAGGGCCCCGGGCAATTCTGCCCCAGGCCGGGTAGCCACCCCCTCACCTCCTGATGATCCTCCACCACCCACACCGGCAGCTCGGGGTAGCGCCGCAGGCAGGGGCGGGGTTCCGCGGAGTCACCCATGACTGGAGGCCGACGCGCCGAGAGACCACCAGAGAAGGCCTCAGCTGCTGCTCCTCCGCCACCTCCCAGCGGAAACACCCGCTCACCCGGTTGCGCTTCCGGATTGGAGGGCTAGTAGCTGGGGGCAGGCGCCATAGCGTCTGAAGTGGACGATTGGTCCAGATGACCATCGCTCTTTCTGATGCACCAATCACTGTGTACGAGGCGCTGCGGCGAGCTGGGAGGTTTTTCCCTCCCTGGGCCACGGCTTTCTACCGTCGGGTTTTTAATTCCTTGGGTTTCCTGTTCCGGAGGCGCTGGCAGGGCTACCGTCTTAGCGGCTGCAGTGTTATCCTGGTTTTGCTTTGACGGCTATCTGGAGGCACTTTGTAGGTAAACTGGGTACCTAAGTGGGTCTTGGCAGGAGGAGTGTTTCCAAGGGTCTGGATTTAAGGGGGTGGAGTCAGCTGCTGGGCGGAGGGCACTTGAGGGTTGGGGTCCTACAGCCCCTCTCTGATCTGCGGCTGGAGGCGAAAGAGCTACCGTAGGCCCAGATCCCGCAGGTAAACAGAAGTGAGAAAGGATGCCTTTCATTTGTTTGTGGAGCGCACGCACTGGAGTCCCCTGACTGAAGCGAGACCCAGAGCCCAGCACTTGCCTCGTGGGGCTCTCGGTCTGGCGGGAGATGCGAACCGGGAAACAATCGCGAATCGGCCTTTTGACCTGAACTGGGCTGCAGATTCTCCCGGGGAAAGGGGGTTTTCAGTAAAACTGTAGTCACACTTTGCAACTCCTCTGTATCGACACACGTTCCCGGAGACGTTAGCTGTTACAGCTCCCTCACTGTACCTGCATCCGAATAGCTAGCCTGCAACAAGCAGACGCAAAAACAATTTTATAGTTGCAGCGAACCTTGAGTTTTGAATTAAAATTTGCATTCACGTTACAGCTTGCCTGTGTCTTTTGTACACTGATAGGTGTTCTGACTGTAGAAACATCCAGGAGGCTCCCTGATAGTAAGTGTTCAGTCCTGCATAGGAGTGATAATGATTCTGAAGGTTGTCCATTTCTAACTTCATCATGTACCCTTGTGATCCTCTAGATCCTGTACCATGCCCCCCCACCCCGTTTTTCTGGAGGTTGAACTCAGGGCCTTCACACTGATTTGCATCCTAGGTTTTAAAATTTATTTTCTGTTTTGAGACAGGATCTGACTAAGTTGCCCAGGTTGGACTCAAACTTCTCATCTTCCTCCCTCAGCCTCCCAGAGTTCAGAGATTACAGGCATGCATCGCCATAACTGGATGATGTATTTTACTTTTAAAAAACACTTGAATTTGGATTCTGAGTTCCTTGAGTCCTGAAGGCTGTGAGTCTTACTCATCTTTGAGTCCACAGGGCCTGGGACAGTGCCTCAGATGTATAGGCTCATTGAATGTTGATGAATCAATGAAAAGGTCTGTTTTGCAGGGTTGTCCCCTCTCCCCATGGTTTTGATAATACAAATCTCTTGATATATGTGAAAGGGAAACGTACACTTGTAATACAATAACATGTACCATTGGTGAGACAGTACAATTTATTGACTACCTACTGTGTACAGGAAGCTCTGGCAGGGGCTGTGAAGGAAATAGAAACAACTGAATCAACCTGTGCCATTAAGGAGCTGATTGAGGAGGAGGAGGAGGAGGCCAACGTGAACACGTGACGGCAGTGTGAGGCAGTCTCCGGTAGGTGCTGTAGGAGAAAAAGTATGGACTAAGAGCGACGGAGGTTGGAGGGCATGGGGTCAGTTTCCACAGGGAGCCAGGCAAGGCTTCTCAGAGGCGGTGGGTGGATAGAAATTCACTGGATAAATTTATAGGGTAGGAGATTGGAGAAACTGGGAGTAAAGAGCAAGTAGCAAAGGCTCTGTGGGGAGGGAAATGGAGGGTAATCCTGGAGGGAGACTTTGGGTTTACAATCTGCGGCGGGCGTCTTCAGTGTCAGACACAGAGCGTGAACTTGATTCTGTCGGTGGTGAGTAGCCTATGATGGTAGAATTAGCTGTGTGCACCCCTGATTTATCCTGAGGGCATGGGAACAAATGACTATTAATCAAATTATTTGTAATCATCATATATTAAGCACAATGATTGATACAGCTCAGTAATCTGTGATAATTTTTGTGAGCCACTTGACAGTCTATTTTAAGCCTATTGATAAACTTTTAGTTAGGCTTCAGAAAGGCATTTCTGAATTAGATTTTTTGGGCTTAATTTTTTTTTTTAAAGTATTTTGGAGAAATTCAAGTATTTAGAATGTTATTTATTTATTTTTGTTTTTTGAGTCAGGGTCTCAAAATACATAGTTCATTTTGTGTAGTTCAGGCTGGATTTGAATTCGCTATATAGCCCAGGTTGGTCTCCAACTTTCATTGATCCTCCTGCCTCAGCCTGTGCTGGGATTGCAGACATGTGCCACCACACCTGTCTAGAAAATCATTTATATTCATATGTTCTGTGGGAAAAACTAAAAGTGAAAATGAAGAATCGTAAGTGTTGCGTTACCAAGATTATAGTTATATTTAAATTTGAATGCCGGTCTCACTGTAGTGTTTGTGTTTGATCCATGCCTGCCTTATTGTGCAAAGATGGGAAACTTACATGTGTAGTAGAGATGCAGTGATTTCTTCCCCAGGCTTGTAGCATATTAGAGATAGCTTATGTCAATGTTTGTAGTCTTTTTAGGTACTGACTGCAGAGACATACAATAAAAATATGCTGTTAATTTTGTTAGTAGGCTAAGGATGCAAAAATCAGTGTTAAGATAATTACAGAAGTATATAATAGCACTGGCAGGCTGGAAACTTTTTCATGTCTATTTTATTCTTTCCATCCTTAGAATATGTATTCTCTGTGGAAGATGTGACATACCCAGACAGTACATCATGATGCAAGGCAATACATGGTGAGTGAAAGGAATGGCAGTGATTTGGGAGAACAGAGAGGAAGCAAGGTTTGTGCTGGGATGTAGAAGGTGGGAGGGATTTAGTTGCATGTGAAGAGGGAATTAATGTTCATTCTTCCAACAGTGGGCACGACAAAATGAAGGTTCATGTCCAGGGCTGGAACCCTGGACCACAGCAGTGAATAGAACATTGCCCGATACCTCCCTGGATGAAGCTTGTAGCTCTGATGTGCAGGGAGGCATTGAAGTTGGAATTGTAAAGTTACTTGGTGGATTGTCATTATTGTAGGATCTGCCAGAGAAATACATATTGCTGTGTTATAAGATCACAACAGAGTGTTGTGAGAGAAGGGAATGACGGCCTGAGGCAATGCAGGGGGCTGTCAGAAGGCCAGTGGGGACATTATTTTAGTAGCCAGGCAAGACATGGGGAGAAGGGCCAGGGATTTATTTATTTATTTATTTTATTATTTATTTATTTTTTTGGTACTGGGATAAATCCCTGCCGAAGCTCAGTGGTGCCACTGCCTGCCTTGCAAGCGCAAAGTCCCGAGTTCTATCCCCATTACTGGAAAACAAACAAAAACATGAGGAGAAGTGGATGAATTTGAAGGATTTAGAAACAAAAATATAAAGAATTATATTTTTGAAGATACTTTTATATAGTTATCTAGTTCTATTAATGATAAGAATTATAAAATAATTTTTTTTTGCTAAATGGGGCTAGGGAGGAAAAGTGATCATATGATTCTCTGGTATATGTCTTAAAGAATAATAAATGCTGAGAAAGAGGCGAGGGTAGTTAGTGGTCTTGGAGGAGAGGATCACTAACATGTTTAGTTGAAACTGGCAGAGTCCATGAGATGTTGACGGAGAGAGGTCACGTGGATAGCTGGTGAGGTAGGTTTAGACCTAGAAGTTGGTGGATAAGCAGGTAACTTTGAAAGGTGTAGATTCCCAGAGATGAGGGGTGCCTGAAGCAATGCAGGTGGGTGGGGTCACCTTGGAGAGTGAGCAGAGCAACCTGTGAAGGACGCTGAATGGTTGGCATTCCACACAGAGGAGAGGCTGGCACAGGAGCTGCCAGGAGGAGAAGCCAGAAATTAGGGAGCACATGGCAGGGGCGTTGTGTCAGAAAGCCAAGGAAAATAACCATGAGGATAGGGACAGCTGGACTGAATACAGCACAAGAATCAAATAGGGTGATTGAAAATGACCATTGGTTTTCAAGGTAAGGCAGGTGCGAGGGATTTCACTCACTGACGCTGTGGCAGAAGCTGAAGACAAATTAGAGTTTCCTGGAAGTGTATGTGGTCAGCCCTCCATATCTGAGTAGTCTGCATCTACAGCTCAGCCAACTGCAGACTGAGAATATTTGGGAAGAAAAAAAATGCCAGAAAGTACCTAAATGTAAAACTTGGAATTTTACGTACACGGAGCCTTGTGGTGAATCCATGTGAATGAACCGACGTGTCGCATACGTGCAGGGTAGTACTGTACTTAGCAGATCCTTACTACTGCGCCCAGCACAGTATGTGTGTGACCACTGTGTCCTGTTTGTACATTGTGTAGGTACGCCTGTGATGGTTGTGTTGTGGTGGTATGAAACATGTACTGTTTTTTTCCTTGTTGTTATTCCCTTTCAGTATAGTACAACAGCTACTTCTATTGCATTTACATTCTTTTTAGGTATTATAAGTCATCTAAAGGTTTTTTTTTTTTTTTTTTTTTTTTTTTTTTTTTTTTTCTTTTCTTCTTTTTTTTTTTCCTTTCTTTGGTGCTGAGAATTCAATCCCAGGACCTTATACAAACTTAGCACATACTGTGCCACTAAGATATTTCCTCAGCCCATGATTTAAGGTATACTGGAAGATGGACATAGATTTTCTGCAAATACTATGCCATTTTATATGCCTTTATATTGATGATCCTGGACTTTTGGTATCTCTGGGGATGAGGGTCCCGGCGCCATTCCCTCGTGGGCACTGAGGAGTAACTGTGCACTTGTGTCTGAGCTTGGGCTGCCATCACACAGGGTCATAGATTGAGTGGCATAAACAGCTAACATTTTGTTTCTCACAGTTCTTGGGGGCCTGAAGTTTGAGATCAGGGCACCAGCATGGTTGGGTTCTTTCCATGGGCCTTCTTGGCTCAGAGGTGGTGGCCTTCTTCCTATATCCTCACCTGGCAAAGAGCTCTCCCATCACTTTCTCTTTTCAGAAGGGCGCTGTTCCCGTCCTGAGAACGCCTTATGACTTATGTCACCCTCATTGCTTCCCAGAGGCCCCAGCTCTATATAGCATCACACTGGGCTTCAGCATATGGATTTTGGAGGGATACAACATTTAGTCAATAGCAAATGTTTCAGGTTGTTGGGCCATGAAGAGGAGAAAGAAAATGTAAAGTGGAGGAAGAGCCAGAGGCCAAGTGAAGTGTTTTATGTTGGACTAGACCTGAGCATTTTGAAAGGCGTATCTGAAGAGTCTAGTGGTGTGAGGAGGTGGAAGAGAGAGGTAATCCCGAGATGTTTGAGGAAGGGATCCAGAGAGCATGTGGGAAGGTAGCCTTTGCTGAGAGAAAGACAGGGGAGAAGACAGAGTGGGTGCAGATAGGTCTGTCAGATTTGGTGAAACAAGTTGAGTTAATTCCCTTCGGATGTTTGAGTGTTCCCTCTTGGTAGGAAACAAGGTCATTGTTGACTGAAGAGGGTTTGCGAAGTCAGGAAAGGTGCCCTTAAGGGGTTGTGGCAGTGACGTAAACTGGCTGCTGAAGTATGCTGGGCTCTTGTGGCAGAACCTGTGACTGAATTCATGTGGGCGCCAGTCTGTCCGGTTGGGTATTTTTTGGTAGTATACATTTTCTGATTGGTCAGAGGAGACAAATTGTTGGTTCATTCTAAGGCTGGGCAGCGCCAGGTTTTTGTTACTGAGGCAGAGTGGGGCAGAGCAGTGTACGATTCTGAAAAAGCGAGTCACTGAGGTGCTGGGCCATGGAGTCTGCTGAGTGGGGAGGCAGGTGGAGACTGGAAGATGCTGGTGCAGATGAAGAAAACGTATGTGGGTGGGGCAGTTCAGGAAGGTGATGATCCGAGAGGAATCTGAACAGGGAGGGACCTAATAGCCAATGAGGTCCTGGGATTGACCATGGCAGGAGGTTGGGCAAGACAGGGGAAGAGGCCTTTATTGATCATAAAGTGTTAGAGAAGTGTTAGATGGGTGGAACGTTCCAGTGGCTGAAGGGGTCTGTTAGGTGGGCAGGCATTTAGAAAACCCTGTTACATGGTGAGGTTTGTTTTGTTTTATTGCTTTAAACTTTCCCCTTTTTCTTTCCTCTGGCAAAGTCACAGAATGTCCTTCCACCCAGGACGAGGGTGTCCCCGAGGGCGAGGAGGACCTGGAGCCAGACCCTCAGCAACAGCCTTCAGACCCCAGAACCTGCGACTGCTTCACCCTCAGCAGCCTCCTGTGCAGTATCAATATGAACCTCCAAGTGCTCCTGCCGCCACCTTCTCAAACTCTCCAGCACCCAACTTTCTGCCTCCGAGACCAGACTTTGTACCCTTCCCTCCACCCATGCCTCCATCAGCACAAGGCCCCCTGCCCCCCTGCCCAATCAGGCCCCCTTTCCCCAACCACCAGATGAGACACCCCTTCCCCATGCCTCCCTGCTTCCCACCCATGCCCCCTCCGATACCTTGTCCTAATAACCCTCCGGTCCCCGGGGCACCTCCCGGACAGGGCACTTTCCCCTTCATGATGCCCCCTCCTTCCATGCCACATCCGCCACCCCCTCCAGTCATACCGCAGCAGGTTAATTATCAGTATCCGCCGGGGTACTCACACCACAATTTCCCACCTCCCAATTTCAATAGTTTCCAGAACAATCCCAGTTCTTTCCCTCCCAGTGCTAATAACAGCAGTAGCCCTCATTTTAGGCATCTCCCTCCATACCCACTGCCAAAGGCTCCCAGTGAGCGGAGGTCCCCAGAAAGGCTCAAGCACTATGATGATCACAGGCACCGAGATCATAGAGATCATAGTCACGGGCGAGGTGAGAGGCATCGGTCCTTGGATCGGCGAGAGCGAGGCCGCAGTCCCGACAGGAGGAGACCAGACAGCCGCTACCGGTCGGATTATGACAGAGGGAGGACACCATCCCGCCACCGCAGCTACGAGCGCAGCAGGTAAAGCCACACGCAGGGCAGAGGCCCGACACCATTCATTTCCACTCTGCACGCCACATGAAAAGGTTTCTGTATTTCTCTTTGTGAAAGGAAGGAGATAAATACAGTTTGGTTCCAGTTTTCAGGAGAAAGGCACAAGTGACGTGTAAATAAGTTGATATCAGGAAAAAACACTTTGGAGAAGCTTTTCAAAATTACCCATGTATTTTCAGTTATGTAAAAAACCTTTTTCTCTTCATAATGTGATTGACCTGATGATGATGATGATGATCCCATGACGTGAAAGGTTTTACATTGTTTTGTGTCATCAGAGATTTCAACAGGTTCAGCGCAGTGGTCATATCCGGGTGCAGCATTTGAGTGATTTTGGAATGGGTGACATGCATATGTTGTCAGTCAAGAATCAAACTAGTAGTTCACAAGCACAGCTTGCTTTCTGACTTTTAGGGGAAGTGGAAGTTTCTTGTACATTGTTGCCTTTTTGCTTAGTTTCCTTATAAAAGGAAGTTATGGTTAGTTACATGTTATCAAAATTACAGTTTTCAAAATAGCTTTTAGTCTGATTTTGTTGCATTGAAATGTATTCATAGTGAGGAAGTTGTATTGGAAAAATTCAGTTCCATTCCATTTGTTGTTTTTTCAAAAACCAAATTTCTGTAAATATAAGAGAAAAAATTTTTTTGTTTTGTTTTGTTTTTGTTTTTTTGAGACAGGGTCTCACTATGTAGTTGAGACTGCCCTGGAACTCACTATGTAGCCCAGGCTGGTCTCGAACTCTCAGCGATACTCCCGCCTCAGCCTTCTGAGTGCTGGGATTACAGGAGTGCACCACCACGCCTGGCTTATAAGAGAAAATTTTGAGTGGGCATTCTTAAGACTGAGACTCTAGGTAGGCTTCTAGAAATACTCTGAAGTCACTCAAAGTTTTACAGTTTCTATGAGAAACTTGTGCGTCTATGAGAAGCTTATGACAGGTTTTCAAAGAGATGGGTATGAGTTTGAGACTTTCTGAAGCTAAAAACCTTTGGCTTATTTGGAAAAAAAAAGATGCATTATCATTGTAACTTATTTATGCTGCTAGTGACTTTTATGTCCCTGAAGATTTGAGGCCCCCAATTACCAAACGAGTAGCAGCACTTCTTGTGTCTGAGGCATGTCGACCTTCGCCATGTTTAGGGAGATTGTGCTAAATGTACTTGTGCTCCCCAGACCAGGCACTGCCTTTGGTGGATGGCAGGGAGGTGGTCTCCGTTCCTGTGCTGGATCTGCAGCTGATTATGGGCATCCTTTCACATCTTGGTTTTCACACTTACACCAGGCTCTGTTGATTTACTTCTGACAGGAGTTTTTGCCAATACAGTAAATAGTAGTGCTCATTCTCTGCCCTGAGGAGAGCGACTGGTCCTCTGAAGGTTTGGAAGGGAAACACCTTTGCCTGGTAGAAGGGAGAGGGAACCTGTTTTTGTGTGAGTGTGTGTGTGTGTGTGTGTGAGATGACTCATTTCTGATGGGCCACGGCTGAGTGAGAATTAGTAGACTTAAAAATCTTTCTGCATGAACTGTTGTTTCTGGTCACTTTTGTTCTTAGTATTCTGTGATGAATTAGTTGGCAGAGGCCCATGATAGTTTATTTTACAGCATTATGATGAAAATCTAAACTTGAAAGTGTTTGTAAATAGTTTTCTTTAGGCATTAAAGTAATTGTTAATTCATGTCTCTGGAAAAACATTTTGCTATAGACATTCTAGATAGATGGTGTGTTCTCTCCATTTTGAGGTACTGCAGTCAGAAGCATTGTCAGGGCTCTCTTGTAAATGTAATTCTTCCAGTCATGCTTAAACTTTGAGTTCTGTGTTTGTTTGAAGAAACTTAGATGTGCTTGTAAGCTGAGGATTTACAGTAAGTGTGATCAAGTGCTACAGTCTTATTCTGATCCACACTCTATACTGTGAAGGATTTTTTTTTTCCTCCAATGGCATTTCATTGTATTGGAGTTGTTTTGTAATAAATATGCTTAGGACATCTACCCTGGAGCTGCTTTGGTGACCCAGCTGTATTATAATTGGCTCCATTTGGGGTATGAGGTGGGCAGTTAGTCCTCTGTCATGGAGTGTTTCTGTGAAGTAAACACGGGCATGTGAAGTCCCAGTGTGACTTCTGAAAGTGTATTAGGAAAAACCATAATTTCATAGGTTTGTCCATTAGATTGTGTTAAGCTTATGCAAATTCTATATTCTGTCCTTTACTCTCCTTGGTGCAAGCAAATCTGTGTTTTCACAAATTCCATCTTCTTTCTTTTTCTCCTCTTCCAAATGTTGTGTTAGGGAAACTTTCTGGAAAAGGCTTGTGAAGAGGTGAATATCTGTATTTGCTACCATGAAAGACCCAGGGCAGCAGGTGCTGCCCGCTGAGCACCCTGTTCTGCAGCTTAGTGAGGTGTGTGTGGGCTTTGCCCCACTGAGGGATGCTGTCACATGGTGTTTTCCGTGGCTGTCCTGGTGATGGTCACTGTGTGGCCATTGAAGAGCTAGCATAATGAACCTAAGAACTATCTTTTTTTTGTTTTCCTCATTGAGTTTATTGGTACTCTTTAGGTATACAGTACAGTTACATTCATCACTGGGATCTTGTACCTTTACATGACAGGTCTTGGTTCTCATTTTTCCCCTTACCCCTGCCCTCCCTTCACCCCCTCCTCCCTTCCCTATTTACAAAAACCTTTATTTCCATTTCTTCATTTTCTCATATTTTTTCTTTTCCCTTATTTCCTTTCCCCTACCTTTCCCACTTCCCCTCCACCTTTAGCCCTTTTCTTCCTATTAGGACTATCTTAATGTTTGCAAAGAAGGAAGAAACCTGAGGAAAATAACAAGATCGTTTTTCTGCCTTTAAATTGGATTCCTAGTGTTAGTCGTGATTTACACCCAAATTAGTCTTTTCCATTCCTGCCCACTTTTAGGTAGCAATTTTGGTTGTAAGTGTTATTATTTTGGTGACTGCAGGCTCTTTGTAGTTAAGCATGTGCTTTACCACTGAGCTATCTTCCCAGCCTTTAAAAACAAAACAAAACAAAAAAAAACTTATTCTGAGATAGGGACTCACTAAGTTGCCCAGGCTGGCCTTAAACTTGTGAGACTTCTGCTTTAGCCTCTCCAGTGGCTGGACTTCCAGGCCTGCAGCACCATGTCTGCTAGAAATTTTGTTCTTAAATGCAAAATTCTACTTGCTAGGTATGAACAACAAATGAAATTTCAGGAATATCCTCTAATTAGAGTTTGTATTTGGAAATATAGGTAGTTATCCTTTTTTTAGCAGCCATGTCATTATAATCTCATTGAATCATTGACATGTGGCACCACTAACTTTAATTGTTGAGATTTACTACCTAAATGTAAACTAGGATTTTAAAAATATATCAGAGGAAGAAGGCAGAATCTCATACTCTGGTTATTTTATTTTGGACATCTGGTATGTATCTGAGGGTTTTCTATGTGTCAAGCGCCTATTTTTCAAAGGAATCTTTTTTAATTTTTAAAAATTTTGTTAGTGGATGTTTGCAGTACATAATAGTTATATTCATCATGGGGCCTTTTGAGAATAGGAATATTTCAGTGAAAAAACAATTTTTGTCTTAATTTCTATGCAGTTACTGATCTCTGTCAGTTTTGTAAGTTTTGACTTCAATGCATTAACATTTCTTTGGATATAAGTTTTTTTGTTTGTTTTGAGACAGGATCTTACTATGTAGCCCGGGTTGGTTTTGAACTCATGTAGCCCAAGCTGGCCTCGAACTTCTAGTCCTCCTGCCTCAGTCTCCTGAGTGCTAAGATTGTAGGCGTGTGTCACTATGGCTGGTTAGTTGGGGAATAATTTTGAGTTTAGGCATATTTTAGTCTTTTTTGCTTATCTATAATCTGAAAAATCCAAATCCAAATCCAAGGTACTCTCTAAAACTTTTTGAGTGCCTTTATGATGCATAAATAGCTTCAGATTTTTGAACATTTCAGATTTTCACATCAGGGATATGCAGAAGGTAAAGCTTATGTAAATGTTCCAAAATCCAAAAAAACTCTGAAATTTGAAACACTCTGGTTCAGCATTTGCATAAATGATACTCAACCTGTATAGCATTTCCTCTAATTCTAACATTATCTGGTTAGTTCCCCAAGTAACTTCTGGTTACTTGTAGTTCTGATTCCAACATACTTGTGTTCACCTTTTTGTTTCAGATCTTCATTATATTATAAATAAACACAGAAGCTATTATTATATTCCAGTTTTACATTGGAAGGTTTTGAAACTCCCTCATTCCACTTTACACTGGGTAAACCTACCATCTCCAGTCAGAGTTTTTTTCCAGATGAAAAGAGAGCTCAGGTGACTTAATCTGGTTGCATTCAGTTTGGTGCCAGCTGCAGTCCTGCAGCCCTGGCTGGAATTCATAAGGGTCCCTTGCATTATAGAAACTTGTCCTGCTTTTTAATACTATAAAGGCTTGAATCTGCATTTGTTTGATGGATGAATAATCAGGAGAGACCTGTAAAGTATTTGCTGTAGGTTATGTAATCAAAGATTGGCTGACTGGAAGGTCTTGAGAGAAGGTTGTGATGGAATTCCCTTTATTGTTTAGTATCAGGTATGACTTCTTTCTCTAAAGAAAACAGTAAAAACTGCCCAAGCTAGTTAACTTCTGTAAGGAGAAAAGCTCTTTTATCCTTTAAAAAATTAAGAAGGAAAACATATCCCCTAGTAAATAGTGCTTAAAGAATTCTTAGATATGGTCTATGTGTTTAGGAGATAAATTCAGTGAAGAGATGATGTTTTGGAGCCTTTCTGCTGAAAACAGCTCTGTGTATTAATTCCTTTAAGAGAGAGAGAACGGGAGAGACACAGACACCGGGACAACCGAAGATCACCATCTCTGGAAAGGTCCTACAAGAAAGAGTATAAGAGATCTGGAAGGTAAGCAAGGAGTTGATGTTGAAAGAAGTTGCAGGATTATCTGTCTCATTGAATTCAGGTTTTATGCTTGTGCAGAATGTCAGCTACATCTTGATAACAGCTCAGAGCCTGGCCAGGATGGCCAGGATATCCCAGCGCTTAAAAGTTTACTTTTCAGATGTATTGATTATGCACAAGGAAAAGCTTGATGAATTTACAAAAATTGGAAATTATACAGGCCACCTTATTTGACAATGATGATAGAAAACTATACATTAATAATTCAAGGTATTTTTTAAAAAACTTGAGAACTCAATTATGCTCTTAAATTTATTATGGGGAAAAAAAGCAAACCTGCAGTTGTATTTTCTTTAGAAAAATGACAACAGATTGCTATAATCCAAAACTTATAGGCTAAAACCAATTATCTGTCCAGCATTAAAGTTCATGGCAAAAGCAGCATTTTGGAGTCTGAGTCTGAGAGATTCAAGGTCATTTACCACCTCTCCCAACTTTGTCATTGGGCAGAGTTACCCAACCTTTTTAAGCCTCAATGTCTTTATAAAGTAAGAATAGTTACATTTACCTTATTGAGTGGTGAAGGCTCATTGAAATAATATACATTAAACACTTAGAACAAGTTAAAGTGAGAGCCAAATAAATCGTAACTAAATATAATTATTATCTGAGCACTTATCTTTAAAAATTGGTAGAATATAAGAAAAACAGATTAAGGCATTTAAATGTAAAATGAATGAAATCAAAACAACTATAGCAATGCAACTGTATTTGTAAATAAACGCAAGACTTGGTTCTTTGAAAGATGACAGGGAGTGTGTGTGAAGTTTGCAGTGTGGAGAATGTTCTGAGAAGGTCAGGTCTGTAGGTTGGGAAATCCATTTTAAAGTCTTCTCTAGTAATCCACATAAGAAATGATTGTGGCCTGGACCAGGCCAGTGACCGTTGTGGTGGGGAAAAGTAGCCGTAATGGAGGTATTGATGTCATTTATGAAACAGTTGGGTAGGACTCTTGTCACTGATCAGATGTGTTAGGGGTAAGGAAAGCTGAGTGATCACTTGAGTTGTGATGTTCCTTATTGTGGGTGGGGGCACTAAGAGGTAAGAGGAAGAGTTCCACTTGGGGCATGTCCATTTTGAGGACCTGCAAGACAAGCAAACAATTGTGCACTAGTTCATTGGATATTCAGTCATAAAATTTAGAATAGAGATCTCAGCTGCAAGTATTAAATGCCATAGATTAAATGAGATGGGCCAGAAGAAGTGAGAAGTGGCCCAGAGAACAGGAGATAGGAGGAAAGCCAGGATATTGTGTTGGCGGATATCACTGAGGATGTTTGAGGTTGATGATTTTTAATGTAAAAGTGCTGGGAATCTCCTCGGTCTAGTGGTCTCTTCTCCATTGCCTGATAGCTTGGGCAGAGGCCAGCCTTGGATGCTCTAGGTTCTAACAAGTGGAGTAAAAGAGAAAATAAAAATTAGATAAGTATATATTGTAAAGGAGGAAAAGTTATCGGTTTGTTATAGGGCATATTGTTAAAAAGAAACAATTAGAATTTGGATTTTGAAGATTGAAGTGCCTGAATTTTGGAATGCTCTTCTCAAAGTATTAAAAAAGTGGGTACTAGTCAATGGTCACAGCAGACAACCCAGTGGTCATCTGTCATTCAGGATACCTGTGTAAAGGAGATGGGGTAAGGACGTCTTTTGCCCTGTGTTTCTTGATACCTGTAGGAGTAATAGTTAAATATTTGGGGAGATTTCTTTTGAACATAGCAAAATGTCTGTGTCAACTCTGTTATCATTTCCCTTCCACTGCCACGCTTTATGATATTGGGTAAGTGACCCTTACCCAATATCATAAGACCCTTACCTCCTTTGTAGGGATGTTGTTAGCTGTTTTCTGGGTTTCATTGAATATTTAAATGTGAGAATTTAATAAAATGGCTTAGAGTTTCAGGCTCACAGTAAGTACCAAAAAAATCCTCAAAGAAGCCACTAGGAAATAAATTGCCATCAGCTGTTGATATTTTAATGGCCTTCATAAATACCAAAAATACAGTACTTAGTTAGAAAATGCAAGGCGGAAACAAACTAAATTTACTGTCAAACTTTAATTGAAATTAAATATCTTCTAATAAACTTCAGAAAATGTAGAAAACTAGAAAATGTAGCTGAGAACAAAGAAGGTGGTATAAACGAGGGCATAGCATAATTCTGTAGTGAGAGACCATGTCTTGTTTTTTTGTTTTTGTTTTCTTTTGTTGATGTTGTTGTTTTTCAGACAGTGTCTTGCTATAGTTGAGGCTGGCTTTGAACTCACTATGAAGCCCAAACTGCTGCCCTCAAACTCATGGTGATCCTCCTGCCTTACCCCTCCCAAGTGCTGGCTTATAGGCATGTGCCTCCATAGCTAGCTAAGGCTATGTCTTAACAATACCAGTTTTCTTCAAAATCATCTCTAATTTTAGTTTAACTTCAGTTGCTGAAATCTGAATTTAGAACTTCATAATTACTCTTTAACTTTTTTTGGAATAGAAGGTTGAGAATTAATGAAGAAAAGCAATAAATAATAGAGGAATACTTTAACAGTAATAAATGCGTAGTAATTACATAATAATTTTTAAAAATTTGATAAGGATATGAATAGATCAATGAAACAAATATTGGACAATAATTA
>NW_022900913.1:24179233-24181213 GCF_012274545.1 Fukomys damarensis | reverse complement strand
AATTTATATCTATGTAATAATAGTTTTTTTTTCACATCAGGAAGGCGGGTGGTTGGCAAGCCAAGTAGAGGAAAAAGCAATTTAAATTTCTGCCCTACTTCTTGAAAAGATCGAGTATCAAAATTTAGTGTAAATAGAAATAAGAAAATATAAAATATAGCTTTGGGATGTGAAAAGATTTGCAAGTAAAACATTGAGGCAGAAAGCATGAAGAAAAAGATCTCTAGCTTTAGCTTTCTAAAAGTTATACATAGCCATAAATAGTATTAGAAAGGAAAACAAAGTTGAATATTGTGGCATATACCTGTTATCTCAGCACTCTGGGAGGCAAGGCAGGAGGATGGCAAGTTCGTGCCCAGCCTGGGCAACTTAATGATTTGAGGAGATGAGATCCTGACTCAAAAAATAAACAGGGTTGGGACTTTAGCTCAATACAAAGGCCCTGGGTTCAATCCCATGTCCTGCCAAAACAAACAACTCCAAAAAGCTTGAAAGTGTTATATACATATGACAGATGATAGATATTATCTTGATAAAAAGTCTTCCAGGACATTAAAAAAAATTACAATTCTAATTCACAAAAATATTGGCGTACCTTTTGGCTGAGATGTTCACAGAAATGACATGAAATAATTCATTTCCTAATGGTAAAAAACTATAAATTAAATTAGTTTTTTCATCAGGATGGCAAATATTAAAATGAGCCATAATGATAGGATGTGGAAATGGAAACTTTCATATAGTGTTAGTGGTAGTTTAATGGAGAGAGGTCATAAACAAACCACGTACTCTCTGGAAAATAACCACAAAGTACACAGTGTTCATGGTAGCATTGTTTGCAGTGGAAAGAGAATTTAAACTAAATGACTGTCATTAGATTTTAAAAATTATGGTACTTACTGCAAAATCATAATATGTACCAGTTAAAAATGGTTCAAATGCAGATTATTGAAATAGAGAAGTATTCCTGATAAACAGCTGAATAAGAAGGGCAGAATGTATATGTGTGTGTGTATGTATTTCATGGTAGCATTGTTTGCAGTGGAAAGAGAATTTAAACTAAATGACTGTCATTAGATTTTAAAAATTATGGTACTTACTGCAAAATCATAATATGTACCAGTTAAAAATGGTTCAAATGCAGATTATTGAAATAGAGAAGTATTCCTGATAAACAGCTGAATAAGAAGGGCAGAATGTATATGTGTGTGTGTATGTATATAATAAGTTTATGCTTTATACTTTACTTTTTTATTTCTTTTTTTGGGACTGGGGATCGAACTTGGGTCCTTATGCTTGCAAGGCAGGTGACGGAACCACTGAGCTGAATCCCCAGCTCTTGATTTATTCTTTTTGTACAGTAAACCTGTTTTACTTTAACAGTAACTTTTTTGGTAACAGAATAAATGACTCAAGTTGTAATACATGTATTCAAAAATACGTACATAAATAATTGATATATATGGTCTTCCTAATCCTTTTCCCTACTAAAGTAACACTCATGCACACGCACACACACACACACACACACACACATGCACACATACACTCATGCAGATCCCAAAATCTGGGGAAAAAGGAGACTCCAGGCACCCACACCAGCCATCTGCAGACCTACAGTGGAAGATGCTGGAGCCATAAATTGGCAGGAACACTGGGGTGGTATTTTTTGCAGGAGGCTACAGTCTTTCAAAGGCTTTCACTCCAGAGCTTTCTCTAATATTAGAAGTTAGTGATAGAGTTAATGAAAGTAGTTAATTTATCACTTTGTTCCAGATGTAAACATTCTTGGACAGTAGTAGCATTTTTAGTGAGACTGTGCTGGCTACCGGCCAGTCTAATAGATCAGTTATTCTCCCTAGGTGGCTTCTCAGGACCTGCATGTCCTATCTGAATTTCTTGGGGTTAAATTAAAATCTGTTGCAGTTTTTTCTCTCTTAGTGTATCCATAGGATTATTATTATTATTATTATTATTATT
>NW_022900913.1:24143799-24178702 GCF_012274545.1 Fukomys damarensis | reverse complement strand
TTATTATTATTATTATTATTATTATTATTATTATTATTATTATTTTCAAATTTCAAGCCCCAGGAATTCAAGAAGACAATAGATTTTTTCATTGTTTTAGTTAATATCAATATTTTTAGGTATGAGATTTAGCCATTGATTTGGTTCACTAAGTAGTAATACCCATGTCTGGAGTTCCCGAGAGATAGGAATTTTAGAACTGGCCCACTCTTAGGTTATAGTCCTCAGGCTAACTTTCTGACCAAGTGGAGACCATATTTTATTATGTCCATTTTTCTTTATTTCCTGGCAAAACAAGATGTGGAAGAATCAAAACTAGTATTCTCATTGCTAAAATTGTCCACACATAGAGATTTCCAAATATTCCCCAAGTATCTTTCTTTTCTAGGAGTTATGGTTTACCAATTGTTCCTGAACCTGCTGGATGTACACCAGAATTACCTGGGGAGATTATTAAAAATACAGATTCTTGGGCCCCACCCCTGGAGATTGTGAATCAGTAAGTAGATCTGGGGTAGGGCCTGGGAATTTGTATTTTTAAACAAGTAAACTTCAGGTGATTCTGATGCTACCGGACTGGTGTTTGGGAATTGCTGTTTTAATGAAAATAAATATGGTGGATTGGCATGGCATTTGTAAATAGTTTATACAATGGAAGAGTATTTTTAATAATGACTAACCTTGTTTGTTTCCTTTTGAAGTCGCTCTCCAAGCAGGGAGAAGAAGAGAGCTCGTTGGGAGGAGGAAAAAGACAGATGGAGTGATAGCCAGGGCTCAGGTAAAGAGAAGAACTACACCTCAATCAAAGAAAAAGAGCCAGAGGAGACTCTGCCTGACAAAAGTGAGGAGGAAGATGAAGAGCTTCTTAAACCTGTGTGGATTCGATGTACCCATTCGGAAAACTACTACTCCAGTGACCCTATGGATCAGGTGGTAGGTCTGAAGTGGGAGAGAAACTGCACCAGGGTTTCGCCGTGAGTGGTGCTAGTGGCACTTTGGGCCAGATGATTCTTTGTGGGGGCTGCCCTGTGTGTTGTAGGGTGTTGAGCAGTTTCTCTGGGCTCTACCCATGACATGCCAGTTGCTCCCTCTCCTATGGTGACAACCCATATGCCTTCAAATAGTGTCACATATTCCCTGGGGGCCATCACCCCTGTTGAGGATCACTGTGTTAAAAAGCCACAAACCAAGAATGCAGCAAGTTAGATAAGTATCTGTCTTGCATTTCTTATGACATGGCTAGTGTTGACACTTAGTTTCACAAGCTCTTACGTGTAACTAGTTTATGCAGTCTGTGTGTTTTTCTCTCACAATGGGAAATTCGGAAGAACTGAGTCTGTCTCTTTGAAGTGTGTTCTTGATTAGATGGTCACTAGCCTGTGATGTTGGCTGACCTGGGGAGGGACAGCTGTCATCACCTTCTCCGTGCTGCGGCAGAGGACTCTGAGCTCCTGCTGCTGGGGAAGGGGCTCGTGGTCTCTGCAGTGGACCCCACTGTTGCCACAGTGCACCCCGCAGCTCCCTCCACCCTCTCCCTTCTCTCTTCTTTCCCTTTCTTCCATCTTATTTTATATTTTGTTGTTCTCTCTTTTCTCTCTCTTCCCCTTTTCCCTGTAGACATTAACCTCCATCCCATTAACACGAGCATATTTGCCACAGTGTAGACAAACAATAATGTTTACTGAAGACATGAGTGAGTGAAGGAATGCCTGACGACAATTAGGGCATAAGAAGTTGGAGAGATTGGATCTAGTGCATGAGACTAGGTCAGACAGGATTACCACATTTAGAATTTTGTAAAAGTTCCTAAGCTTCTTCACAAACAATAGAGTTACATCTCGGTGACCCATCATAAGTTGAAAGTACTGTAGTTCCCAAATGCATTTAACCTACCAAACATCATAATTGAATCTACTCGACTTTAAATGTACTTAGAACACTTGTATTAGCCATTCCTTGAGCAGAATCCTCTAACGCAAATCCTATTTTATAACAAAGTATTGAATATCTCATGTCATTTATTGAATACTTGTATCCAAAAAGCACAGACAGCATGGTAGAATATGGCTTGATTCCCGAGTCTGGAGCACAGCTTGCTGCCACTTCTGCAAGAGAGAATCATGCAGCAGATTGCTGACTTGGGAAAGGAGCCAAATCCAAAATTTAAAGTACTGCTTCTAGTGAGTGTGTACTACTTTCATCCCATCATAGAGTAGAAAAATCGTAAGTACAGAAAGGTCAGTAGTTCCATTCGGACCCTTGTCTGTAGGGAACTTGCAAGGAGATTTCCTTGTCTTTGGAAGAAAAGGGTTTGAGAAATCTCTGATAGTGGTGTGATATTTTATATGATAAATGAGAGCAGGCTTTGAGTGATGTAGTACAGTCACGGACTCTTAAGTTT
Source organism: Fukomys damarensis (assembly GCF_012274545.1). Lineage (NCBI taxonomy): Eukaryota > Metazoa > Chordata > Mammalia > Rodentia > Bathyergidae > Fukomys > Fukomys damarensis. The sequence continues at coordinate 24,176,301 of NW_022900913.1, read as the reverse complement.
ATGTACTACAGTAAGGAGAAAGCTCATATGCCGAGCACTTTTATGGTGCTGGAACTTATTCCATTCGTCTCATATTACCGTATTAATCCTCAAACTTCCTTGGCAAGGTGCTGCTGGTTAGGCATGCCTAACAATACCTGACCAGGTGACTGAAGAGAACCACTTTTTTGTTTTGCAGTAAGGTGTCTGGAGAGAGGTAGCGGCTAGTGTTCAGAGTTCAGAGTTGTTCAGAGTTGCCAGGATTCTTGCTGTCTTCTCTCTGCTTCCCGCCTTCCTCCCTTCCTTCTTCCCTTGCCTTCCTTCCCTCCTTTTTTTTTCCCTTTGTCCTAGGGATTGAATCCAAGGCTTTCTCTATAAGCTATAGCCCTGGCCCATTTTTATTTTTTATTTTAAAACAGGGTTTTGCTGAGTTGCCCAGACTGAGCTTGAATTTGTGATCCTCTTGCCTCAGCTTCCCAGGGTGCTGAGATTGCAATTGTGCGCCAGCATGCCCCACTCTGCCATCTCCTCGAGCATCCTCCACAGTTGTAGGATGATGTAGTACCCTCAAGCATCATACCCATGCATGCTTGTGTCTGCACACACGCAGAAGGCATCTATAGCATTTTGGCTAAGCCGCCCTCCCATCCCTTTGCCCAAGATGTGTTACATACCAAACACAGAGATTCATTTTCCTTCTGCAACAACAAAGTTCACAAACTGCATGGCCTAAAACAACAAACTCATTTATCATTTCACAGCTCTGGAGTCAGAAGTCCAGTTTGGGTCCCACTGGCTGATTCAAGGAGCTAGAAGGCGCTCTGGAGGAACTGCTTTCTTGTTCACTTGAGTTGTGGGCAGAATTGTGTTCCTTGTGGTTGGAGGGCCAAAGTCCGAGTTTCCTGTTCCTGTGTTTGTTGAGTGCTTTCTAGCTCCTGGAATCCATGTGTATTCTTGGCTTGTGGACCCCTTTTTCCATCCAAAAGTCCAGCAGTGACTGCTTGAGTCCCTCTCATACTTTGCATATCTCCTTCCTACCTCTTCTGTTACATCTTTGACCCCTATTGGCAAATGTCCTACCCTTTTAAGGAATCAACTCAGATAGTCCAGGATGACTTCCCTACCTCACATTTGGTTACCATAATCCTATCTCAAATCCTATGTGCCATATAAAGTAATCTTTCTCTTCTGGGGATTAGGGTATGGACATCTTTGAGAGGAACGTGGTGGCTCAGTCCACCTTCCCTGAGGTCAGGCATTCTCTGCCTGGGGTTGTAAAGAAATCATGTTTTGTTAGCTAGGAAGAAGGACAAAATGATTGCCACAGGTATTATTCTTAAAACAAGGAAGTTGAAGACCTTGAAGTTCAAGAGTTTAAACAGGCATAGCTGTTTTTTTCTTACATTGTTATGCATGCATTAAAATTCCAGCGCAGAATGGGGGAAGCTAAGCCCCACAGCCTGACATCTTCCTTTGAGTTTTGTCATCTGTGGTACTGGGAAGGTGCTTCGAATGTCAGAGCTGTCATGGCATTTCTTGTCTCAGCCCTGAAGATGGACCTAAGGAAAGGCAATTATTTCCTCTTCTGGGTAGCAGATTTTATGACTTGCCATAATTTTATGGTTACACTTGAACGGTCTGGTTTTTACATTGAGAGGTTAAGTCAGAGTGTTGAGGCACTTAAAAGTGATTTTCTCCCTAGAAAGAGAGTGGGTGGTAGGCAGAAGTGAAGAGTCCTCTTGCTGTGGGGTGTGTGTTTCTTTTGCTTTCAGAGTCATGATTTTGTTTTTAATATCTTATCATCTATAGATGGACAGTTCTAATATTTCTAAATGTGGCAAAATGGATTTGTGAAGACTTTTTAGCCATACAAGTGTGTGTTTGATTCAGAGGAGCAAGGAGCATTTTTTAAAAACGTGTATTAAATTAGGCAATGTGCTATTAAAATGTCAATGAAAAATGTCAATGAACATGAAAAAATGGCAATGTGCTATTAAAATTCTTTGGTTAATTATATGATTCTTCTTATCGATCTTTGAAAAGGGAGACTCTACTGTAGTTGGAACAAGTAGACTCCGCGACTTATATGACAAATTTGAGGAAGAGCTGGGGAGTCGGCAAGAAAAGGCCAAGGCTGCCAGGCCTCCGTGGGAACCTCCGAAGACGAAACTAGATGAAGATTTAGGTGAGTGGAAGTCATCAGACCAAGATTCTTTGCTCTTTTATTATTGCTTAATCCTGGCTTTTTGGGAAGTATGATTGAGAGTCCCACATTAAAATGTCTTTTTCATTTTATTTTCCTTAGAGTCTGCAAAAAATAGCAGTGGAACATCCTTTGTTTTGACCTTATTTTTATTCAGTTATGTTGAGTAGAAAGTCTGTAAAAGTCAGACCTTTCTAGGGTAAAAATGAAATTAAGTTGTAAAGTCGGCTGCCCAGAGATCTCATTAGCAAGCGTATCCCTTATAGAGTTGCCCAGATAGAAGCAGAGGGGACCAGAGCCCAGTATCCATCTGAAAGGAGAAAACTGGCAGGCAGCCCCGCCATAGCCCTTTCCCTTTCCAGGCGCTCCTGGTTTGATGAGACAGCAACTGCAGCCCACTCTCGTACTGTTGCTATCACTCTTTCATATGGTGGTCTGTCTTTTCAAGTGTGTATTCGGATGATCCAAGAAGATGGTGAGATCTTTCAAGATAGAAATGCTTTTTACCACTTTGGCTCTTTAGCAACCCTAACAGGATGCCATGTGTGTGTGAGACATCCCATATGCTGTTACCTATTTTCTGGCTTTCGTCTTCTGCAGTGCTCATAGTGATAAGAGCTCTGACTCAGAGGCAGATGGCCTGGGTAGGAATCCCTGCTCCTCCACTGACTTGACAAGTGACTTTGGGCAAGTGATCTACTCTCGCTGTGCCTCCGTTTTCCCACCTGTAAAGTTAGGGTGACAGTAGCATCTACCTCAGGCACTATGCACAGATGGCAGCTCTGTAAGTTTTGGGTTTTATTACTGTGCTGCTGCTACATTAATTTCTTGTAGGATTAATTTAACTTCTTGGTCTTTCTTTAAAAATCGTGGTAAAATCCACGTAACATAGAATTTATGATGTTAGCCCTTTACGTGTCCACTCAGTAGTACTAAGTACATTCATCTCCAGGACTCTTCATCTTTCTGCATGAAACTTTGTACCCCTTAAGCAGGAACTCTCTAGTAAGCCCCTCACTTTAAGCTTTGACAGCCACCACTACTTTCTGTCTCTGTGAATTTGACTGCATCTTATGTGGGTAGAATTTCACCAGTATTTGTCTATTTGTAACTGGCTTATTTCATTTAGCATAAGTACATCGATTGATTTTTAATCTAGTTATTTTCAAGGACTAAAATTTTTATTGATGCTATTGAAGAGAAAAACTAGGAAAAAAATTTTTAGTCTTCCGTAGGTGTTTGCGGTGCTTCCACTCCACAGGTATTTTGAGGGGGAGCCCTTGCTCTGGTCCGAATTCACCTCGGGTCTTAGCTCCAAGGCTTTCCGTCAGTGCTTCTTCATATCTTTTCTCTTTCCTCCTCACCAGGCTCCTTCCCTCCCACCTCAATACCTGTGACACTCTGTCGCTTCCCAGAAATTATCACTGATCATTCTGGATCACTTCTTTGATTCTGGGGATTGAATCTAGGGCCTTAGGGCCTTGTACATAGCTAGGCAAATACTGAGCTATAGCAACTCTTTTATTTATTTATTTTTTATTATGAGATAGGGTCTTGCTAAGATGCCCAGGCTGGCCTTGAACTTGTGGTCCTCAGCCTCTAAGAGTGCTGGGATTATAGGCATGTTCCACCATGCCTGGCTAAATACTATGGTTTTTAAGGTATGAAATTATAAACTACTCCTGTGTTATTTTATCTGGCATTAGACTGTCCCTTAGTCCTTATTTTCCTCTGTAAAAATTTTTGTTTCTCTAACTAGATTATGACTTAGCATTATGGGCTGTGAAATTGTATTGCTCAGCAGGGTGTTTGGTGTAGGGTAAGCCCTCAAGATTTGCTAGACGATTAAATGACTGTCCTTAACATTTAGAAGTTCAGGATTTTCATTTGAAAGTTTAATCTCTTCGGTTCTATCACGCTTCCCCCTGTCCTCTGTTAGAGAGCTCCAGTGAATCTGAATGTGAGTCCGATGAGGACAGCACCTGTTCTAGCAGCTCAGACTCAGAGGTGTTTGACGTCATTGCAGAAATCAAACGCAAAAAGGCCCACCCTGACCGGCTTCACGATGAACTCTGGTACAATGACCCAGGCCAGGTACGTGCATTTTTATGCTTTTGCTGTGAAACTTGCAAACCCACACATCACATTTATGGCTTTGGTTGCTGAAGATGCATGTTGGTTGGTATCGAAATGGAATTTTACTCTCAGGCTTACATGTCATTTTTCTTCAGGGCTTATTTCTTTCCAGCTTCACAGTTCAAGCTCCAAAGTCAAAGCACTAGAGCAGCTGTACCTTGAATAGTAGTTGACCATGTTTGTAAATTCTGTGCCAGGGAGCAGGATAATGGTGCTGCCTCATTAAACTTGCAGTAGAAGGAAGGAGACAAATGGTAGGGTTAGGGAAAGAGACTTGGTAGGGTCTTTTAAAAGCAGTTCTCCTGGAAAGTGTCTTGCAATAAAATACTAAACAAGATAGTCCTATAAAATTTTATTATTTTTAGTTGGTAACAGTCTCAAGTCCTTATAAGTTCTCTTCCTTGTTAAGCGTATTTGACCAAATTTATATACCAGCCAGACCATTTTATTTATCAAACTCAGAATCAAACTCAGGACTTTGCGCTTGCGAGGCAGGCACTGGCACCACTGGCACCACTGAGCTAAATCCCTGGCCAAAGACCACTTTATTTTTAATTATTATTTTATTTGGAAGTAATGCATAATAAAAATAGCATCTTTATAAATGATTTGTCTTAAAATACACAATACATATAAAAATAGTATCTTTAATGCATGTAAAATTGTTAAGCATAAAACATACACCTCCTACGTGATTTATAAGGTAATTTAAATTTATATTTTGTGAATAAATTCATACCACTCTATATTAATTAGGATACTCTTCTCCTGTTTCTTATTAAATGATAGCTATCAAAAGTTTTTGGTAGGATTAGTATGGTTAGAATGACTGACAGAAGTGTATATCGTAGTGTTTTGGAATTGAGCAGAAATATTTGCAGAATGGCAGATCACATGTATGGGTTTGTTTTTGAGCAGCTTTTTTGTTTGTTTGTTTGTTTGTTTATTTGTTTTTTGAGACAGGGTCTCACTATGTAGTTGAGACTGCCCTGAAACTCACCATGTTGGTCTTGAACTCACAGCGATCCTCCTGCCTCAGCTTCCCAAGTGCTGGGATTACAGGTGTGCGCCACCATGCCTGGCTTTGAGCAAATTTTTTGAGTTGTAATTCATATGATACAACGCACACACAATTTTACAATCCACTGTTCTTTTTATTCTATTCACAGGGCTGTACAACCATTCTCACAATCTATTTTAGAAAGTTTTTGTCTCCCCTAAATTAAATGCTTCCCCACAAGTGATCGGTTTAATTGGCTGCTGTTCTATCTGAAGTATCCACCTTGATTCCTACAGATTCCTGTCTCTGTCAGAGATTTTCCTGTTTCTGTTAGTGCTTCTGTGTTGTCTCACTGCTTTGTTTATGGTATTTGGGTTATGTCCTCTGTACAGTTGAGCCCTGTGAAGGGCTGATCCTCAGAGGAGCCCAGACCCTGGTAAAAGGCAAGAATGGGTGTCTGTCTGCTCCCCTGGAAATCAGTGAGCACTAAGCAATTTCCACATTTTTCATCACAAGTTATGACCAGCATTGAGTGTATTGTGATTTTTGGTGGAATGTTATTACATCTCTTATTTGCCAGCTGTTACTTTAGATAACATTTTAACAGTGATTTTTAGATAGCATTGTTATGTCCCTGCTGTACCACCTGGAGCTTCAGATTTCCCAGAAGGGTAAAGAAAGTTACAGCTTTTCACTTTAATATTTCTTCTCAGTCTTATTGAGATATTTTCATTTATATTTCAATTTGGCAAAATGAGTTACAAAATACGATGTAAATAGTTGTTGTTCTGTATTATTTAGGGGAAGATATAAAAAAATCTGTTTATGTTTGACACATTTTTACTGGATGAATTCATAAAACTGGCTTTCAAGGCCTTTTGGAGTTTGATTTACATTCTCCATTTTGTGTCCTTCACTCGCATAAAAGATCCATCCTATTTATTGTGGTCTGGAACATAATATGGGTTTTCTGTCTTCACTTTTCTTCTCATGCAGGCTGGTGTCTTGTTTAATTGGTGTCTTCTTTTCCTGTCCTCTCAAGCCTTCCCATAGTAGTCTCAGTGGTACATTCACTTTTATGGATTTTCTTTTTCTTTTAAATTAGTAAACATATCATGTGTTTTCCCATCTAGAAGAAATTTTCTTGAGTACATGGATCCTGTGCTATTTATCTACCTGATTGCAGTCATCTTCTATTTAAGAACCATTCAAGATTGGTCACTCTTTTGAGTCATGTGGGTAGAATTTGAGCCAGTAAAATGAATTCAGGTGAGGGAAGACTCATTCTAACCTGACTAATGGTGAACGTTTTCCTGGTTCTAGAAGGCATTGTCTTCTTGCTGCTTCAGAGGTACTTAAAGTTTTTTCTTTTTAAAACATTTAGTATATGCGCTGCTGAAGTGAGGACTCTTTTTAAAACATTTAATCTGTAAGTCACCTTCAAAGCATTCTGTTTGTTCCTCTGGGATATAAAGTCTGTTAAAGAGTCATTTTTCTTGAAATAAGAAAAAAGAAAAAATGTCTTGAAAAAAGGTAGGAGAAGATGGGGTCAAACCGTGTGTTGACATTGATATTTCCTGCTTGGCTGCACAAATAACTTGGGAATCCAGCATCACAGAGTTTCCCTTTATCAGACAGTATAGACAGTTTGCAGCTTTATTGGTTTTGGAACATCTGTTTTATCTTTTAACCGTGACAGCCTCTTCAGAGCCTCAGTACTCATGACATTAAAACCCACAGTTTCCAAGGCCTCATCGTGCATGGAGTGGATTTCCCTCCAATAAAAACGAATTACATTGTGTTTCCAACAGATGAATGATGGCCCACTCTGCAAATGCAGTGCAAAAGCGAGACGCACAGGAATTCGGCACAGCATTTATCCTGGAGAGGAGGTAACTGGTGTGGGTTATGATGTTTATAAGAGTGGAAAACCCCGAAGTAGACAGAAGCTCTTGCTGTTCTTTTCTTACTTAATGAAATAATGCCATTACAGTAGCCTTTTCATATTCTTTAATAGTCTCTGTTACTGATGATTACAGAACAAAAGTATTTGGGCTTGGGGGTAGAGTGGGAAATGTTATTAAGCAACCTTTAAAAAAGGTTTGAAAGGCTCATTATCTAAATTAGGCAATGTGTATTCGATGTGTGTTTTATTATTTTAAGTATTCTAAAACCGTATACGTTGCAGTATTTTCTTCATGCTTTTATCATAAATGGTTATGAATTACCTTCGAGAAATGATCTTACTGAAGTGCTCTGAGGCTCATGTTCTCTTTCCTCGGGGTGTGGACCCCTCTGCTGTCTGCTCCTGCTTCTCCCTCACCACAGAACTTGTCGGAAGCACAGTGTTTGTTAGTCTGTTGTTTCCACCGGGCTGTGAGTGGCCCATGGGCTGTGTACTCCAGCCCCATGCTTGTGAGAGACACTTTCAAGTTTGAGGGGGTAGAAGACTTTTACATCACAGACTCATCCAGAACTTCTCCCTTCCATTAGTTCCCTTCCCTCTTCCATTATCTTTCAGTTTTGTAAACAGTTTGTATTAATCCCAGAATTGTCACTTTATGATTCAAGGTATTATATTTAAACATAGTGTATGCTAAGTCCTTAACTTGTGTTAAAAACTTGTTTGAGGCCCTCACAGCCAAAATAAAAAAAATCATGAGATAATACCTGATAATTTGAAATGCTTGCCACTATGTGTCACTTGGTTTTGAAAGTCAGCAGAGATGGGAATCACGGGCGGGGCACAGTGGTGTCCATGCCAGTGGCTTGGTCAGGGTGTCCTGCAGTACCAGCTGGGGATTAGCACCTGTGATAAGAAGAGAGCGGGAACAGGCCAGAGGAGAAAGGTGCAGCTGTGCTGTGCGCCTGGCCTGTCAGGGTTTACTGTATTGGGCTTGAATGGTCTTTGTGTCCTCATCTTCTGTCCCCAGGGTGGCTTCCCCAGGAAGGGGGCTCTGCAGCTGAGCCTGACCCTGAAGGAGCCAGCCTTGAGTTACCAAGAGCTGCAGGCTGCTTTCCCCACTGCTGGGCAGTAGGCTCTTCCTTGACGGGTGACGGGATGGGTGGTGGTGCCTCCTGAGCAACTGTGAGTGGGGAAAACAAACCTGTGTGAGGGCCTGTTATTCCCGTTCAGATGGAAGGGCCCCTGCGTGGTCAGCTTGCTACCAACTGGCAAAGAGTGGTGTCAGTCTGGGGCTTCCCTGGGTCGTTGTATCTGCCCAGTTGGATGTGGGGCCATAGAGGTGGCCTTGGCGAGTGGGGTCTGTGCTGCTGGGCACAGGTGAAGCCTCCATCTCTGCTACTACAGCTACTTCACTCATGTGCTCATCCTGTCAGCCCTGGGCTAGCTGAGGACAGGCTGGCTGACACCCAAGCGTCCAGTCATTTTGTCTCTGTGGTGCTCTAGTACTCCGTCCTGGGGCTGCTGTCCGATGACGTGGAAGTCATCACTGTCTCCCAGTTATTCACTCACAGGTCTCCTGCACAGCATCTTCTCATCTCTGCTCTACTTTGTCTCCTTCTGGGCCTCTGGCCAACTGGTTTCTGTGTATGAGTCCATCTGTATTCTAACTTCAAGCCATTTCTCTTCTCACACCAAGTGCATGACCAGGTACACTGCCTGAAACGCCTGTGTTACAGGGGGCCCTTGACTTATGAACTCAATGGGTTCCCAAGGGCTGATTGTGACTCAAGTTGGTTGTAAGTCAATACAACTGAGATCTGGATGTTTATCTTGGTACAGGCTATGGATAACAAGAAGCAGATGAGACAGTGTCATGCTAAATTGACCAGGTGGATCTCAAACTTGAGATCCTCCTGCCTCAGCCTCACAAGTGCTCAGATTACAGGTGTGCACCAGTGTGGCCAGCTTCTCTGTCTTATAAAGCCATCCCTGGATGTGGCTGTGGGGAGGTCTGTTTGTAGTTTGCACCTGCTTACCAATTAACTAGTTTACAAACCAAGCCTGTGCTTTTTTTCTTAGCCTTCACCCGTCCGTTCTTAGTCATCTGCAACAAGGTAGAGCTATGGGTCTGGGCCACTTGTCCAGGCAGTGGTTTCTGTCTTGCTTCTGCATGTGCTTGACTATGGCTATGCCACTTTTATCTTATGATGATGGATTGTTGCCTGTGCCACTCTGCTGACTTACCTAGTGGGGCTGGTAGAATCCAGCTTATGGTGGGTGGGTCTGGCCACCTGTCTTTTGTTGTCCCTGGGCCTGACCTTTCTCGGTCCGATAGTACAACATGATTTTTTTCCCAAAGGCTCATAAATCTTCATTGCAGGTGGCGTGGGCTTGCTCTTGTGACTCTCCCAATGTGGTCTGCCACAAACTGCTCTCAGCATCTCTTTCTACCTACTCCGAACAGTCTGCTGAATTGTTTGGCCACAACAGCAGGACCACATGTCCTCCAGCTCATAACCACTGAAGCCGTTTTCACTTGATGCTGGGGACTTTTGTGTCACCCTGTAAATGGCCCTGAGTAGTCTTCCTTGATGTGGGTTCTGTGCCTCCTGAGCCTAGAAGGACCCACCAAGGTTCCCCTTCCATGCTTCCTTCTTGATTTTTTTTAACTCTTGAGAGGATTTCTGGCATTTCCCAGATCACTGGACTTCTGAAAGTTGTGTGGCTGTGATAGGCCTCCACATCTTTGTAAGGTTTCTCTCTCATCCTCTGTGGTATGTGTATTTTCACCAGGCCTCTTGCCTGAGAACATAATATCACGGAGGACATGCAGCACTGTTATGTTTTGCAGTCTGTCCTGTCAGGGGCTCTTTGGATATTTTATGAGAGGAGTAGGGGAGTTCATAGTTCCCCGGGGCAAAACTATAAATGTCTATAAAATATTTCTATCCCCACTGCTGATTGAGCTAGAAAAGAACACATGTCGTCACATCAGTTGCCATGTGCTTTGTACTTGGGATCCTCTGTATCCGCTGTCACTAAGCATAGCGTCTGGCGTGGCAGCTGTAGTCACAGTTTCTGTTTGGTTGATCTGTCGTGCTCTGCCATTATCTTCAAGGCTTTTTCCAAGGCCAGACTGGTGAGTGACACACGTGTTTGGTATCATCAGCCCTGTGTCCTTCAGATCCTTAAAGGCACTAATCCTTATCCTTATAGTGCAGTAGTGTTTTTGAGTTTTGGATTGGGACTGGTGATAATTCCACTGGCTTCTTCTTGGTCTTCACATTATGCTAGCTCTCACTTTATAGGTCTAGGACCCAAAGTCGATGGGCACCATCTGCCAAGATATGTCAATTCCAACAAAATATTCAAGGACCAGGGAAAGACTACTGGGTAGATGTACGGATTTGTTAGCCAGATCTTGACCAAGATGTCATCTATTACCTTGGCCTGTGTTCTCCACTCTGAGGTGCCCGGATGATGTGTTGGTAATGATTCAGATATCGTGTCCGTTATTTTTTCGGCTGTCTGAAGCTGAAATAACCCGCTATAAGGCTGGATGTTGAGAAGTGCAGCACCCCCACCCCAGTAATTCCCCCTCAGAATACAAATCATCACCCAAGTGGGCAAACAGGTGTAGGTCCTCACTTCTGCTTCTAAATCCTGTGAGCCAATGAGCAAGTGGTGTAAAATGCAAAATCTTGGAAGAGCAAGACTTGTCTGTTTTTGTGTGATATGCTGTTATCCACGCTTCACCTTTACTTCCTTTAAAAATCAAAAGGAAACAGCCATAGGCCCCTTTGAGGGAGGGCAGGGTAGGCATTGCCGTGTATTCTTGGTATAATGTTACAGGATCCTTCCTCCTGGGTTATGACCACCTCTTCAGCCAGTGGATTTGGGGCCAAAAACACTTGATCAGGTTTCCATCTGGGCAAGGGATCGTATAAGTGTTGATTGGAATGACCTGCCCTCAGCCTCTTGGTTATCCATTCTTGATTTCTTTTAGTACAAACTAAGTAATTTTCGTGTTCACTCATTTATTTTGTACCCAGAAATGCCTTATTCTGTTAAGTATTTCCATGACTCTTTGTGGTTCTGACCTCCTTGGCTGCCAGTTTGGCCTGGTCACAGTGATAATTCTGTAACATAGCTTCTAGCCATTTAGCCCCATCACCTGGTCTCTTGTTTCAGGATTCTGTTATTTTCAGTGCTTTTGACAAGCTTTCTGGCCACTTGTCCATAGCCAGCCTTGGCCTGAGGAGGAGGCCACCACCGATCTTAGGAGGGCACTGCTCCTACCAGCGCGTTTCTCTTGGAGCATCCTCTGGGGATTTTTTGACACCCCCCCTCCCCGGGTATGTATCCGCTCCAACCTACCTACTTCTTTGAATTCCACCCTTCACCATCTGCCTTGGGCAGTTCTGGAATTTCAGTATCACTCAGGTGAGCCATTGCTCTTTCATGTTTTTGGGAACCATCTTAGGAAGGACTTCCTAGTGTCTCCTGGTTTCTTTGACTCTTGGTTGCTCCCAAGTCAATAAACTCCTCCCTGATCAATTTGTTTCCTGCACCTGCTCCCCTGCGGCCTCCCCTGGCTGCTGGCACATGCTGCCTGTTTCTTAAAGCTCCTCTTTCTTCCTGAACCCTCTACCCTGGGCCGTGTTGATAGGTATATTGGCCAGGAGGCAGATTGGTTGCAGGAGTGTGTGTGCACGGGAGGACAGTGCTGCTCATGCAGGGTCTTCTGTTGTGTCCAGGCACAGGTGAGTGATCCCTCTTACCACGGAGGGGGGGATGTGCCCTGCCGTCTCTGCAGCCCGAAGGCTTCCTGGAGTCTGGGGAGTTAAAACCTAAATGTCCCGTCCCAGGATTCCAGGGCCCTGACTTTGCATAACAGAACTATCTTGTTGGCTGTCAGTTGTCTTGTAAGTGTGGTGCTTTCACAGATAAGCCCTGGGCTTGGTCATGGCTTTCTCTGATCCCTCACTGCAGGCGGTGATTGGTTCTTTGTCTCCAAGAAGCTCACTGGCTTTCACATCTGGCTTGCAGTTGCCTTTTCTCTTCTGCTATTACATTTCTGTAGGGCACTGATTCTCCAGGTCTAACTAGGAGTGTCAGCTTAACCCAGAACATGTTAGAAATAAAGACTCTCAGTCAGAAACTGGGAGTGAGGAGCAGGCACTTTGAAATTTAGCAAAACTTCCAGATGATTTCTGGGCAGACTAAGAATTAAGGACAAGGGTAGCGTGTTAGTGTTACTTAGCTGTTGCCTAAAGGATATTATCCCTTATCCTTACAGCTACTCCTTCCTCTGTATCCTTAAAAACCTGGTACATCCACCTTCCCTCTTCACAACCTCTGTGAGTTTTAATCAGCCTGCCATCCCGGACCAGGGCTGTAACGCTCTACCTCCCACCAGTGAGGGTGGAGGGGTCTTCTTTGCTAGCTGCATGGTAAGTGACTTAGGTCCAAAGTGTCATCTAAGTTCCTGCTTTCCTGGATCACTCCTGGTGCCAACTGCTGCATGTTGGGCCCTCTAGAAGCATATGTAAGGTGCAGGATGTCTGTTAGGAAAAAATGAACCCTGTGGAAGGAAGAAGTTGTAAGTAGGATTGGTCAGAAAGATTAGCTGAACCGTAAGGCCCAGCAAATCTACCATCAGCCTGGAGGTGATTTGTGGAATGAGTTTGCTGTGGAGTTGGGCTGAAATGAAATGATATCAGGGGCTGGGTCCTTGTGTGACAGCTGGAGCCTCTGTGTGTCCTCACTCCCTGCAGCTGGGCACCGAGTCCTTCCTGGAAGGTGTCTGTCTCATGGCTTATCTCTGTGTCTTTCACAACATGCCAGTGGTTCCACTCATGCTTTTTTGTTTTCTTTTATGTTTTCCTTTTCTTATCTTAAGTTGTATGCTTTTTTTTGGTACTGGGGATTGAACTCAGGACCTTGTGCTTGTGAGGCAGGTGGTAGAACCACTGAGCTAAATCCCCAGCCCTGCATGCATGTTTTATTCCACCTCATGTCACCTTCATTTCTGACTCCCTTCTAATTTTTACTCCACATATTCCTTTCACTGTTTTTATTTCCTATTACAAATACCATTACCATGATTTCTTGAGATTAATTTTTCCATTTAAAAAAATATATACATATTTGTAAATTTAGCCAAGTTACTTCTTGTACTGGTTAGCACTTGAAAGGAAAATGTTCATAGGAGTTTAGATCTAGACATGTCCATAAGTCATGTTGTGGAAACCCCTTTCTGGTATGAAAGACATATGTGGCTATGAGATTAATGCTGTGAGGGTGTCTTGCAGTCGGTACTATGTGTCAGCACGTGAAACAACCTGGCCCAGGGATGTCTCTTAGGAAAGAAACGTCTGGTAGCTACCATAGGTTGAATATAGGTGCAAGAAAGGGGTAAAGTTCTTCCAAGCTCTGAGAATGGTCTCCTTTTGGATCAGTGGGTGACCTGTCCCTTGCTACATGTTGTCTGCTCCTGCTGTCCTTTTTGTGAAAACATTGTCAGAATAAACTGCACAAGCACTAGACACGGCCTAAGATTCATCTTTGACACAAATCAAACTGAAAGGGGGAAGTTGCTCCTGGGGAAGCCAGTTCACTAGGTCCTGAATTTGACAGTTGGAATGAAGATAAGACTCTTATGAGCAAGTGAGCCATGATGCCATGTAGGTAGGAGAATCAGGAGGAAGGGAGTGGGAACTGGCTCTGATCAAGGAATTGGGTGAAGCCCTTTGGAGTCCTGCACAGTGTGTGTCTGGCGGCTTTTATTCTGCTTTCTGGCTTGTTGCTGCCTTCTGCATGTACTTTGTGTTTCTGTGGTAGAAAAAAATGCCAGAACTGTACTGAAGACTGCCCTGGGCCCTCAGTAAGAGGTACAGGGTCCTTGGGAAAAGACAGTTTGGTTGCCAGGGGTGCAACTGTACATATGAGCTGACCCCTTGCTGGTGTGTCTCCAACTCCTACTGTACAAAGGAGCTGCTAGCCCTGAAGGGTGCTGACATCATAATGCTGCACACTAGGAAGGCTAAGGAATAGCTCATCCACAGAGAGCTCATCTGTTGTCCGCATCCGGGGAATTAGTACAGTATCTCTCAGTGAATTCCAGGACGAACGCCACAAAGTTCGAATCACCAAAGATCCCACAGGTTGATCATTGCCTTTCCTTTCCTTCTACACACTCTTTATGAGACAGTGTGGCTTCTCCTGGAGTGTGCCCCCTTGTAAAGCCTACTTGATGCTGTTGGCAGGAGCCTAGGAGCAGCATGCCCATATTGCCTAGGCTCACCTTGGAGTCGCATTACTTCAGGCGGGCAGTCAAGCAGCCTGTGAGCTGTGGGATGACAATGCTCAATGTGCTAGATTACTGCTGGCCGCGTGCCGGCATTAGTGCTCATTGTCTAAAACATGGTTAAGAACGCAGCTGCCACCTCCATAACCTGCTTGGATGAGGATGAGGATGAAGAAGTGCTCCCATGGAGTCCACAGTTTTGCCCCTTGATACAGATACATGTTCAGATCCTGCTCAAAGACTTGCTGCAGGGACCTGATACTGTATTACATAGCAGGATGTGGTCTGTGCCTCTCGGTCAGAGAAATATAATAGAGAGCACCAGTTGCCAAAGATGGCTCGGATCTCTCCAGGCTGTGTATCACAGCCTCTAAAGTTACAGCAGGCTCTTTAGGTCGTTACCACCCTGGAAAATACCAAGTCACAAGCATCTAACAAAGTGCGTGTGGCACGGTACCCTCCCCTCTCCGCACTCTTCTCCTGGGTCCTTGTGGGCCCACTGCCCCTGGAGTGAGGCCAGTCAGCTTTTGAAATATGGGTGGAATTTTTTATCGGTACATGTTAGATATATATAATAATCATATTCATCATAAGGAATTTGTATCTGTGCGTGATGTATCTTGTGCTGCTCTTTTTCCCATTCCCCTCCCCTCAGCGTGGTAGAATGACCTGTACTGGAGGTTATGTGGAAGGCGGCTCCCACACGGGTTTGTCTCTGTCAAGCCTCTGAGTTCCTCCAGGATCTCCCTCATGCTGACGGCCTGCCTGTCTCCTCTCCTGGACGGAACACCAGATCTTCGCCAGTGGCAATCCCTGGTGCTGTCTCCCAGATTCCCTCCTGGATAGCACTTGCCTGCTCACTGAGTTCATGTATTTTTGGGGCCTGAAACCAAGAGACATTGAGGGTCTTACTGGACCCTGGATCACACATCCTTCTGATTCCTACTTCTCCAGAGCACAAGAAAGGGTTGAGAACTGGGAACTGGGCAGCTCTTTGTATGTACCTAGTTAATAGTGAAGCGAATATTGTGTTTTTCTAGCAGTCTGTGAAGGAACACACTTAAAAACCTCTTGTCAGATAGGAATCTGGAAACAGATATGAATCAGTTTTTAAGTAAAAATGTTTTTCTGCTTTACTCATAAACTTCTGTTTTCTCTCCTCAGGCCATCAAGCCCTGTCGTCCTATGACCAACAATGCTGGCAGACTTTTCCACTATCGGATTACAGTTTCCCCTCCTACAAACTTTTTAGTAAGTCCTAGTAAAATCAGATTGCGTCTCATTTAGATGTAGATAAATTAAAATGTGAATATACTCATTTAGGTCTTAAATATTCTTTCTTTAAAAATGTTTCCATGTTGAGGTAACCTTTATCATCATGATGCTTATTTCTGCCTCCCATCACTATACTGCTGTTTGTTTTCTCATTTATATCATTGGTGCCACACAGTAGCCACAAAAGCCAGTGAATTATGGAGCTATTCATTGGAACTATGGAGTAGGAAGAATGAATAGAACATTTTCATATCTCTTAAAAATCAGTGAATAGCTTTATTTGTCTTATGGCCCAAACAGAAAATCTATTGCATATTTTATGACAATAATAATGCTACCTGATTTTTTTGGGCATCCACTATGTTCTAGGCATCATTATAAGTGTTAGACATGTATTAAACTTAATTCACAATATACTTATCAAGTATATATTTTCCCCACTGTACATATGAGGAATTATACATACTTTATAGATGGGATTCAGTAACTTGCTTTAAGATTACTCAGGTACCAAGTGGCAGCTGCTATTTGAATGCAGGAAGATATATTATTCTGTTACGCTTTTTTTTTCCTCTACCAGTATGAAACTCATTAATTCTGTTTACATGTATCAGTGGGAGATTTCCCTTTTGAGATTAGATTATTTGTAATTATCTATTTTAACAGTTTTATTGATCTGCAATTCATCTATCACAAAGTCAATGCATTTAAAGTATGTAATTCATGACTTTTAGTCTGTTTACAGGCTTGGGAAACCATCACCACATTCTAACTTTAGAACATTTTCTTCATCCTAAAAGAAATTTTGTGCCCAACAGTAGTCATTTTTTTCCCACCCGAGCCCTAGATGGGGCTGATAGTTTCTATGTGTATGGAACTGCCTATTTTAGGGTGCCATAGGGCTCATGAACTATGTGTTCTTTTGTGTCTGACTTCTTTCACTTAGCATAATTCTTTCAAGATTTGTCTGTGTTATCTCATGTGTATTATTTCATTCATTTTCTTTTTTGTTGTTGGTTTTTTGCTGTGCTGGGAAATAAAACCCAAGGCCTCTTGCATGGTAGGCAAGCACTTTGCCACTGAACTGTATCCTCAACCCCCTATTTTATTCCTTCCTTATACCCCAAATAACACTCTATTGTGTGTGTGTGTGTGTGTGTGTGTGTGTGTGTATAAATTATATAGATTTTTATTCACTCACCAGTTGATGGATGTTTGGCTTGTCTCTACTGTTTGTTATTTTGAATAATGCTGATGTGCACATTTATTGTACAAGTATTTGTGTGGGTGTATGTTTTGATTTCTTCTGGGTATACGGCTTAGACTGAAATCACTTGACCATATTATAACTCTATGTTAATATTTTGAGAAGCTGCCAACATGTTTTCCAAAGCTGCTGTACTATTATTAATCATTACCTCATCAGAAGTTCTTTTCATTATATTTAATTTAGACTAGCTTTATTGAATTTCTCAATTAGAAATTAAGAGTAACATTGGCAAAACAAATTATGTTTTTACTTGGATGTTTTTAAGTCTTCCTCGTGGTTTTATATATAAAAAATTTGAAAGAATGATACATAATACCAGTGTAAGAGTTGTGTTTTTTAGGTAACCAATCTTTATAATTTGTTCCAGATTTAGAGCATTTAGGATGAAAAGTGGTGGGCTAGAGGAATGACAGAAGAGTCTCTCGTGGTTAAATTGACATTTATACCACCTAATTACAGATTTAGTTTCAGATAATTGAGATCTCGGACATTGTGTGGAAATTGATCTATTGCAGTGGGTGGTGGATTGGCTTCTTGGCGAGGTGCAAATGGAGCTAAGAGCGGCTGAGTTTCTGGCACCTCGAGGCCATCAGAACCTTCCAGGCAGTTTCTAGTCTTAACCATATTGGTGCTTAAGTCTTGTGCTTAAGTCATCTGTTGCTATCTTTTTCCTTTTAGTACTTCTGTTAGTTCAGAAATATAGTTCAGTGAGAATAGAACACAACTGGCAGCGCTGTGGGATTGAGTAAAATTACTTTTTAGAAAATAAAGATTATATATCACTTACTTGCTTACTTTCTTACCAGGTTGTCCAGGATGGTCTTGAACTTGTTATTTCTTGCCTCATCCTCCCAAATAACAGGTTTATAGGCAAGTGCTACCGTGCCTGGCTTGTTTTTTCCTTTATGGCATCCATAATAAGCATCATTGATTTTCTAAATAATTGATAGCTGGAGGCAGAAAATTCCACCAAACCAGAGAGTTCCACTTTTAACTTTTGTGTAAAGTTCTCCCTGGTGTTCAGAAAAATGTTGAGTCCATAAGTTACTTTCACTCCTGCTTTTGGTAGGTTTGTGTCCTGATGGATCTCTGCACATGCAAATTGTGTTATTTATTTAAATCACATTTTCTATTTCTGCTTACTTTTAGACTGACAGGCCAACTGTGATAGAGTATGATGATCATGAGTATATCTTTGAAGGATTCTCCATGTTTGCACATGCCCCCCTGACCAATGTAAGTATATGCCCATTGGCTCCTTTTCCCTTTCCTTGTTCCCACGTTCTTTCTGTTTTCCTTTTAGCAGTTCTTTTGAAAAGTTGAAGTAGATTTCCCTTTACCCCTGGCTCTTAGGGAACACTTGAGTCCTGCTGCGTGAGCTGCAGGAAGTCTGCAGCAGGGTGTCAGGTGGGACTGTGACATCTGTACTAATGAGTCACAGGTTTGGTCCACATTAGACGGTGTTAGTAAACATGTGTCAGAGTAACATTTTGAGAGTGTGAAAGATTGAAAAAGGAGGATAAACTGTAGAGCAATGTGTTAAAACTATTTTGGGTTGGTTGTCCTTCAGAAGAAAGTAGGGAAGTTTTAAGGAGAAGCTATTACATAGTCACTGAGTGAAGGATAAAGAAAGGGAGCTTGTTCAGAACACTTGGAGCCTGAATTAACGTCATGCAGCTTTCTGCTTTTGAATCCTAGGAATATGTCTTCCTTAAGAGACTTAGTCTGACATAAAGATTCACGGTACTTGTATGGGCATTAGGGCTGCTTTGTTGGCGATGATTTGAAATGGAAGTTCTGCATCTGTGAGTCCGAGTCTCTTTGTCTCAAAGCTGGCAGCCTTGGGAATTGCTCTACTTACTGTGTATACCAGTTGGGCAGTGAGTCGGCTGGCCTTAGTACAGGAAGGGAAGCTTGGCAGTGTGCTGGACTGCTAGGACTCTTACAGAACTTGCTAAATCATAGTTACATTGTATCTACATTAGAATGTTCTGTAGTCTTCTCTGTTTTGGTTATATGATATCTGTAAATAGGCAGTCATTTTAGAACTGTTACTTAAAACATGAAATTCTTTTCCATTGAAGTCTAAGACTCAAATTTTGACCTTACCTTGCCCCTTTGTCATTTTTTCTTTAAATTTGTTAAGTAGATGTGATTCCAGATAGTGATTTTCATTTAAAACAGATTATTTTCTATGAGATTTTTCTTTATTCCACAGTATATTTTGTCCTGGAGAATTTTCTTTCAAAGGATTATACTGTAAATGTAAAAAGAGAATCATTTGATAATCCATATTACAACTCCCTCCCAGAGTGGACCATCTGTTCATTAATATAGAAAAGGAGCAGTTCTTAAACAGTCTTTATGAAAAGGCATTTGAAGGTTTTTGGATTTTGATGGTTCATGTATGTGTGTGTGTGTGTGTGTGTGTGTGTGTGTGTGTGTGTTTGTCCTTCTCAGAAACTGAAGTTTTTTGTGTATATCAGTGTTTTGTGAAACCCTATGTCTTACAGAATTAGAGTTATAAAGGCCTTGAGAAATCATCTAGCCAAATTCCTACCCCAAGATGATCCCTTACCTCCCGAAGTCTTGCAAAAAATACAGATAATTTAATTTGTATTAGAATTCTTAAAATTTTTTATTCTTTTTATATTTTAATTCCCTAGAAGTAATATAGACTCATTTTGACTTGGATCACTGTAATCTAAGAAGAAAAGCAATATGGCTTCATAGAGACCAAGGTTTAAGTATTAGTGAATTACTCTTACTGGCGATGTAATTTAACACCTCAGTCTTTATAAGCCTTGGCTTTCTCATCTATAAGATAAAGATATTAGTTGTAGCCATCTAGCCAGCTCTTGTGAAAAATAAGTGAAAAGACACATGAAAAGTGTTTATCATGATATAGCGTTGGGCACATAATAAGTACTGGTACCTCTTGTTGTGGAAAAAATGTCATATAGTACTGGATTTAAATCTATATTCATCATGTCTGCATTGCTAAGACAAAATAGCTGATATACACAAAGGAGGATGAGTTTATTTTGGCTCATAGTTTCTTTCTTTTTTTGCGGGGGGTGGCACAGTAAAATGTATTTGTCTTTAGGACTTCCACATGGCAGTTAAATACATAAAAGAACAAACACTGTCAAGATGATTGGCTCATAGTCTCTGAGGTTTCAGTCCATGTTCACCTGGCTCCGAGGTGGAAACATCATAAAAGAAGGGCATGATGAAGGAAAGAGTCTCACTTCATGGAGGCCAGAAAATAGAGGATTGGGAAAGAGCCTAAGGAAGGATATACCCTTCAGTGCTTGCACCAAGGGACCTGCTTACTCGAAACTATGCCCTACTTCCTCATAGCTTGTTCAGCAATGAAAGCAGCAATTGATTAATCCACCGTTCCTCATGAGCCAATCACTGTGTAGCCCCCCCCCAGCACTGTTGCCTTGGGAACCAAGCGCTCCACACATGAGTCTTTTGAGGGACACTTTTTTTGGGTACCGGGGATTGAATTGAAGACCTTGTGCTTGCAAGGCAGGTAGCAGTGCCACTGGGCATTTCATATTTAAACCCTAATTTTTTTTTTAACCTTAGAAAAGCGACTATTTGAGCTTCATTAAAAATAGCTATGTCTGGGACTTTACTCATAGTTAGGCATACTTTGTTAAACTTTATTGTTCTTAAGATCAGTTTTAGGTTTACGATAAAAGTGAGTGGAATACACGTTTTAAAAAGTTTTCAGCACAAAGACTAAGTTAGGCTAAATTAATCATAGTTGTTACTATTATAAAATAAAAGATAAGATTGAAAAATTCCTGGCTTCAGCATGTATTTTATATAAATATTGAAGTTCTTAAGACTTGAGAACTTCACCCTGTAATGAGGAGCCCCATCATTTATGCTAGAGTGTTGATAAAATAAATTGAGTTTTAAGTGAGTGTTCTACAGTTCATAGGAATTAGAGCCATCAAAGGGCTCTTGAGTTTGAAATAGCCTCGCAAGAAAAAGAATTTTTAAATCGTTTTACTGATCTGATTCCTCTTCTCATAAAGAGAGCACATCAGCAAGCAGGGCATACAAATGACAGTAACGACAGAATCTCAACCAAAGCTTGTTCCAATGTATTCTCTTAAGGTCTTGAATTGAAATAGGTTGAAATTGTTGTTGGCTAAGTATACAGCGTTCTGGGAGAATTTTATCCTTTTTATATAGTATATTTGCTGTTACATGGTAATAACATGTTATTAAAGGCTTTGGCAGTGTACTTCAATTTATAAAAAAAATACCATATGTACAGTATGAGATGCACAAAGGAAACCCCTTGATCATTTCCCTCCCCCACCTTAGTTTTCTCGCCATTTCCAGGGACCTCACCGCTCACTGGCTTTGGTCATTCATTATCTGGAAGTAGTAGAGGTAGAATATAGGAGTTTGGTGGGGGGTGCTCCCCTCCCCAAGATTAGCCAGGAGTCAACATATGAGATTCTTAACTTTTAAGTACCCAAGTCTGTTTTTACAAGTGACAGTAGGCATTTATGTTCTTTGATGACAGTGGTTGAAATCTGATTTGGTGATTTTTTTTTTTTTTACCAGGGATCAAACTGTGGTCCTTGAGCTTGCCAGGCAGGTGGCGGAACCTCTAAGCTAAATCCCCGGCCCTAGATTTGGTGATCTTTGAAGTAGCAGTTTCTTGACTGACTGGTGTATAGTAAAATACAAGTTGTATTTGAGTCTTAGGGAGAGCTTAGAATTTTTCATACGGAAATGCTGCCTTTCTGTGAGTCTTAGAGGGGCTCTGGTGGTATGGATGGAAGTCCAAAACGGAAATCAAATGTATATAAACAGAAGAGTCCAAAGAAAAAATTTCAGTTAGTGAATTGAGTTGAAATGAGATGGAGAAAAGACTGGACTTGCATGAATTATCCAGCAGTCTGCTTTCACATTTGGCAGGAAGAAGTAAAGTTTGCACTTCTGTTCTTTCTCTGTCCACCTTTTGTGTAGTCCCAAGAGCTCTTATTCTTCTCTGCTGTGTACTCTCTTGCTGAGTAGTTCAGTCCCACCTGGCTTTTCCTTCCATTTGTATTGGTCTCCACAGGCCTGATACTTGGAGCTGTGGTGGATAACTCTGCTCCACACTTGGGATTTCAGTGCCTGATGGAAGGCCCTCTGTGGCGTCCCCTCAGGTACTTCACCTCTGTAACACTGAACTCCTCGTCCTTTCTGCGTATTGAGTTTTTGAGGTTCTCATGAATTTCTGCTTTTGTATTCATGCCGTTGTGACCTACCTGGTCACTTAAGCCCAAAACCCAGAAGTTCTCTTCTGTTCTTTCTTATCTTTCACTCCCATGTCAGAATGGTCACTGTGTAGATCAGTTAACATTTCCAAACCATGAGTAAAGAAATTTCCCTTCTTTCTAATGTTTCCTTCATTTGGACTCAACTGTTACATTAGACTCTGTCTGGTCTTTGCTCCTCTCTAAGCCATTCCCACAGTTTCCATAGAGTCCCATCTAAAATGTAAACTGTGATAATCTTACTTGAATGTACTTGAAAGTACTTGAATAATTTCTTGTTGCCAATTAGCTGTAAATTTTGATGTAACGTGGTTTATAAGGGCAGCACAACAGAGTCTATCTTTTCTCTCTGGAAATCACTTGGCTTCTCTCTGTACTGTGCTCTGCACAGCTAAATGACTTCTTCCCTTGTTCCCTTTTCTCTGTCTTAACCAGAAACTAAATGCTTTCGTTTCTTCCACTTTATTTTCTTAGATGACCTGGGAAATCCCTCCCCATCTTTGAAGATTCAGTGGTTCTTTTGTACTTTGTGTTTTTTTATTTTTGGCTTGTTTTTAATTGCCCTTCAAGTTATTATGTCTGATATTCTATTTGTATTTGTTTATGTACCCCCCTTCCTCTTCTGAATCTTTGCCTTTTAAGGCAGGACCTATGGCTTCTTTTAGAATAAGTATGAACCTTATGTAGTTGTTAGAAAGAATAGCTATTTTGAAACTAGGTTAAATCTTGCACAAATTTGTACCTCTGGTATTTTTAAATGTTTGTAGGAATAAAGTAGATCTTAAAAATAATAGTGGCTCTCACTCTTTCATGTTGCTTTGGTTAGTTTAGGACTCAGTACCACCACGAAGGACTTAGTACCATCAGTGTGTTATTCAGGTTAATTATGAATTTCACTCAACTACTAACTTAAAAAAAAAAAGGAACATCTAAGAACTAAACTTCATTTCTGAGAAAAAGATTTCCAGTAGATGGCATTATAATACTATCTTTATGTTTTTCTAACCATCCCTTTTGCTGGTAGAATTAAAATTTGTTTCTTTTTGATTGCTGTGGTTTGTAAAAACAGTTACAATGTCTCTTGTGCAGCTAGAAAAGCCCACTTAACATATCTCTAGGGCCTCTGGGTCTGTTATTTTCCACAACTAGTCAGTAACCTCTTTCCTTCCTTTTCTCATTCATTCAGAAATACATTTACAGAAAATGACTGCGTCTAGATATTAGAAAAGTGTCTGTTGATATTGGCAGGATAAGGCAGATGTGGACTAATTTCATGCTGAGCCTTCTTCATTTTCAGTCACTCTCTGAGAATCAGAACAGAGAACTGGAAGTGTGTGCTCTAGTAGCTGAGAGTGCAGGCCTAGAGCAGTTTGGCTCTTGCTGTTTCCTTAGGCAAAGTACGGGTGTGTCTCTGCCTTATCTTCTTCCACTACACCTTAGGCATCACAGTCATACCTGTCTCATAAGGATGCTGTGGTGTTTGTGTGAGTAAATATTATAAAGCATCAGAACGATGCCTAGCCTAAGAAATGCTAGCTCTTGTTATTTTTTGTAATTTATTTTTATACTTATTTCCACACGTGCTTTGCTAAACAACCACTGTGTGCTCTCCAGTGACCTGTGAACCCATAACTGATACGTTACCAGCCTGCCATCGTCCTTGATCTGCCTAATGTTTGAGCTAAAGATTCTGAAGGATTAAAAAAAAAAAAATCAGGGGGGAAAAGTTTATGAGTGTGGTTTTATTAATTCGTTAGAAGCGATAAGTTTAATTTTAACGAGTTCTTGTCATGTTTGTGTTGCTGCTGCTCCTACCGTTAATTAAGCACCAGCGCTGTGCGGGTCTCCTGTTGAGGGCTGGCCAGCTGGGTTCTTGCCATTAAAACCCAGCAGTTGTGGTCAGGCTTCGTGTGCAGCGTTGGCAGCTTAGATGAAGGTGAGACCTTCACATCTGGTTTGTGTGCCTCTGGGTCAGGAAGCAAACGTGGTACGAGCCTTCAGGGAGGTATCGTGAAGCTGAACTTCTCTTCTTTTTATTGCAGATTCCACTGTGTAAAGTAATTAGATTCAACATAGACTACACGATTCATTTCATTGAAGAGATGATGCCCGAGGTAAGGGAAAAAATTGTTTAACAGCTTGCTGTAGTTTCTTTTGTTTATTCCACACTTTTTTTTTAAACACTGAACTTGGCCAGCTCTGGGTTTTTTTTGCCCTTGGAGACCCTAAAAATACCACTTTCATTGTTGAAAAGGTCACAGCGATGGAGCTGTAGTATCAAGGTTAAAATGTGAATAATTTTAAAATTCAGTGACCTATTTTTGAACCCATTTCTGCTCGCCTTGCATCTGCTGATAGTAACTTTACATCTGTTTCTAGTTTGTTTTGCATGGGGACAGATTTGGTAACTGGCCATTATCAGGGAGGAAATTGGAGTAGTGCAACTGAATCTGATAGCTGTTGGAATAATCTTATTCATTATCTGCAATGACAAGAGTAGTGCTTGGTTCATTTTTCTTCCCATATATTTACATATTTTTTTCCTAATTGTTTTTCATTGCTGATGTTCAGTAGCAGATTTATCTAAATATATGCAAGAGATTTAAAATTCCAAAGCAAGATTAATGTGAATCTCAGAATGATTCATTATCTGATCTTGAATTTAGTGGTGTCAACAAATCGCACTAAGACATAACAACTAGACAGCAAACAAACTTGTGCACTTAACATTGTATTGAAGTCAGGGTCTATTTCTGGAGCCCTTAGCTCTTCTTGCAACTTATCTAACAGAAGAACTGTGTCACCGGCAGGGAACACTCAGGGGGGATTGACAGGCGTGACATGCATGCTTAGCACCTGTTTCATTCTGGACAAGTCCTGTTCATCCTACCTGCCATTCAAAAAGAAAGAAAGAGAAAAGGCCACTCCTCCATTCTCCTGTTTAGAAGGGCTTTTTGCTTCTTTTTGGTTTTTAAGGTCATAAGCCTTGAACTGCCACTGTAAAAGTTTCTAATTTCCGACGTGATTTCACACCGAGTGATTTATGAACTCTGAGCAAAACAAGTAGGAGGAAGAATTAGGAGACAAGTCTCACTTGTAAATATATCATCTGTGTAGCTTGTTTACAAGGGAAATTTTGGTACAATATTCTGTGGTTTTTCTTGGCCTTTTATTTGCTTTTATTAAGAGATTGGATTTTTTTTTGTGCAGAGGACCTCTGGTTTTAGTAACTGGGTGACTGGGTGTGTGGATATGGTGGTTTGGGTAGTGGACAAGCCAATAAGAGCAGGTGTGTAAGTAATTCAAATCAACAAAAAGTTCCTAGGACAGTCTGATATGTTTTATAGTTGGATTAGAGAAATGTAGGTGAGACTTGATATTTTTCATTTTATTTGTGTACTAAAAAAAGGTAAGTTGACAAAGTTTTCTAGAAACCTAATACAATTATTGTCTGCTGCATTTTTATCTGAAACCAATGAGCTATTGTAGAACAGTGGCAAAACTTTCTAGGAAATTATGTTTTTAGTATAGTTTTAACAAATACTAGACTAGAACACATTGAACCTACTGTTATATATTTGCAGATCTACAGTAATTTGATCTTGGTTTATTTTTCAGAATTTTTGTGTGAAAGGGCTTGAACTCTTTTCACTGTTCTTATTCAGAGATATTTTGGAATTATATGACTGGAATCTTAAAGGTAAACAATAGAATTTAAAGAAAAGAGTAATGCTTATAGAAGAACATTATGGTATATGTGAAAATTTGTAAATAGGAAGGGGCATAGTTGAAATTCTTACTTTTGAAATTCAGGGAAAAGCATGTTATTCATAGGACTACTTGCTCTTATTTGACTTAAATGGTTTTTTATGCATTTTACTGCATACAATTTGACAGTGTTCAATATTAGCCAAGAAGAGGGTACTAGTTATTATGAGTAACTACCTTGATTTGTATTCATTAGGGAAAATCTCATTAGTTAATATTTTAAATCTACTGAACTGTGCTACAGTAAACTTCTTCAGAGATGACAGTTTATTAAAACAGAGTACTTCCGTTACTCATTAGCACGCACATGCAGACACCTACATGCATACAATGCAGATGATCTAGACAGGTTCAAAGACTTGATGCCTGGGTCTTGGGTAATAGATTGTGCTTTTGGAAGTGTCTGTACTCTGGCAAATATTTACTGATTTATTTTTAAGGTTGTGTATTGATGAATGACTTTTTCAAGCCAGGGTTTTAAACGAATGAATTGAATGAGTGGCTTTTCAAACGAAGTGTATTGATCAGTGGCTTCTCAAACCAATTGTATCTCTCAATTTTTCAAGTATATTGATTAAAATATGAAGGAATTAGCATATAGGCATATTACATTATGCTATCATTCAATTATAAAAAGAATCTTGATATATTTGACTTCTAAAAATAATTTTGCTGTATATATTTGCTCCTGCGGCTCTCTTTCTTCTCTGGCTTGTTGTAGCTTCTCCATTGCAATCCTCATTGGATGGTTGTGGCAGTTCCCCATGATTGATTGAGCTTTGAGGAGAAGAGTGGGGGGAGTAGTATTTTTTATGTCCCTCCTTCTGGTGGTGTTTTTGTTGTTACCATAAATCTTAGGAATTAAGTTGCAGTGTTTGCTTTCTAAGGCTGTTTGATTTCTTTTTTTCTTTCCTTTCTACTTGTTTGCTGTAGGTCCTTTGTTTGAAGACAGTCCTCCCTGCTGCCCGAGATTTCATTTCATGCCACGTTTTGTAAGATTTCTTCCAGGTAAATCTTTTGGCTTGTCAGTGACCTGGTGAGATAGTGTGTCTGAAAATAAGCCTGCCAGTCTCCTTTCAATCTTTAGGGACAACTTTCTCCCCTTGGATGCTGTTAATTATCTACTTCTCAGGTTGCACATGGAAATGTAAAATTTTACATGCTGGTTTATACCCTTGCATAATTTATCATATCGCCAAGTGAGATGAGTAATGAAAGAATTGATTTATAGGTTTTGAAAATCTTTGATAAAATATATGTGCCAAAATTAACATAGAAAAATGCA
Organism: Fukomys damarensis; assembly: GCF_012274545.1. Taxonomy (NCBI): domain Eukaryota; kingdom Metazoa; phylum Chordata; class Mammalia; order Rodentia; family Bathyergidae; genus Fukomys; species Fukomys damarensis. The sequence goes on along the minus strand of NW_022900913.1, from coordinate 24,148,873 downwards.
TGTGGCTCAAATACGTATAGCTAATTGGAAAACAATTTGCAAAAAATCTTACATATAATGTGATTGTAACTATGCTAAAAATTATTGCGATAATAGTTATATTTAGTGGGATTATAGGTGATTTTTTTCTGTATTTTTGACATATGCTTTAATTACAGTGAAAAAGTTATATAAGAATATATATAATAATTTACCTTCTAAATTAAAATAGCCAAGTAAAGGTATGACTTAGTTTTTTTAAAGTGATATTTTAACTGTTTCCTAATTGTTTCAAGAATCTAGCTGTTAGATGTGGCAATACATTAAGTGCTTTAAAAATGGTTGAATTTTTAATACAATCTTTTAGATGTCTTTTTGTTTGCAAAATCCTCTCCATTGGTGCTTCTGCTACCCTGTTCCCCCTCCTTTCTCTGATCTTGTAGTCAGTAAGCTGCTTTGAGCGTCATGAAGCTTTTCTTAACAGTTTCCTTTCTATGCTTAGCTGTACAGCTTTTTGACTTTTTCTGCTCTAATGATTGTCAGAACTCACCCACCCAATCCCCAGGAAAAACCTTGAATCATGCCACCATTCCAAGTGGGTTTACCCATCTCTTACTCCAGTGCCTCACTTGCTGATGTCCTTCCTCTGTCCCTCACTCTCTCTTGCCCTTATCTCCTCGCTTCTACTCTACTGTTTTCCTCTTGTGCTCTGTGACCTTTCTTTGCTTTCTCAACCAAGTCCTGCGCTCTGGCCTCGATCTGCCTGCTTTAGCTCTCTCAGTGCCTTGTGCCACCATTGCTGTCCATATAAACAGCACCACTCTCTCCATTTGGCTTTTCTTCTCCTCTGTGTGGGCCACTTGGTGATATTAGAGGGGGAAAAAAAGAACAACAACAAAAAAAAACAACTGCTGCCATCAATCTGTGGTCTACAATCTTGACTGGGGAGTTTTTCATCTTGTAACATTTCTGCCCCATTCTCTGGATTTGAAAAATTCAGTCCTACATTCATGCTTTTTTCCTCATGCCTCAGAATGCTCCTTGGTGCCTGTCAGACTGCCTTCCTCCAATGCTCTTGGTCAATCCTCAGCCAGGTTCTGCTTCAATGCCTGACCCCCTCACACCTTTCCCAGCCCATTGCAGCTTCTGATGCCAGAGCAGGCCCCCCAGAAACAATCCAGAGGACGCACCTCAGTGTTGATCTCTTCCCAAACATGGAACCTGGGCTCTTGCCTCATTTTTCTTCTGGGCTCTTTGTACTTTCAACTCCTGGGTCCTTTTGTTGCTTTGATTTTTATCTACTTAGTCTAGTGTAGGTCTTCTGAAAGAACTAGAGGAACAGTTACTCTTTCCTCAGTCCACAAAGTCACAACGGCTTATTTTTATTTTGGAGTGTTGCTTACATTTTAATATTTTTGTTAATGTTTATTTTGTTTAGAAAATACATTCAGAAGCTTTCTCCTTTTCACATCTGGTTTTATTTTGCTGAGATGCCCTTTTTCTTTTCAAGCGAGGGCATCTTTGATTCATAATAGAGCTTTAGAAATAAACTTACTAGAAAACAGTGTTAGAGTGGCTTTGCTGAAAAGGTTTTCCTTCCTGTTTCCCTCTGCCTCTAGGCATCTTATTACAAAACAAATCTCTTAGAGAAAGTGGACAGTTTTAAAGTCTTCTTACAGAAAATTTTGCGTTAGATACTTACTTTATGGGATTTTGACACAAAATGTTTCATAATTATGTAGGGTTAACATTTGGATAATCACAAAGGTGAAGGTCTGCTGATTTATTTTTAAATAGGAATTACTTTTTCATTAAACTTTCCTTTGAAAATATACTTTTTTAAACCCAGAAGGATACCGAAAAGTACTTAATAAATAACTTGTGTAAGAAAAATGTTTTGTTATTGTTTGGCAAAGTATGGTTGTTAATTTTTAAGATGTGACTTTATTAAAGATCTTTTAGAAAAGAGTGAATTATAGGCTGGGGATATAGCTCAGTGCTTGCCTAGCATGTGTGAAGCCTTGGTTTCAGTCCCCAGTACTGTAAACAACAACAACAAAACAAAAGAATGCATTAAAAATCATTTTAATATGTTTTTATATTTTTCTGTGTGTGAGGTTTTTCACAAAATTGTCATTCTAGTATAAAATTTGCATCTCCTTTTTAATAATTCATTGAGCAGATGGATGTTTTTTAAAATTATATATCGTGCCAAATTTCTCATCAAAAGAATTACATCATTTTATGCTGCCCTGAGAAACGCATTATTACGCTTTTTAACATTTTAGGCCCACTCATCCTTTTTCCTTTTTTCTTTCCTTCCATCATTCTTTAATTTGTTTTAAAAATTTCAGTGGTAGCTGTGCATGGTGGCGCATGCCTGTGATCCCAGCACTTGGGAGGCTGAGGCAGCACGATTGCCACAAATTCGAGGTCAGCCTGGGCTACATAGTGAGCTCTAGGCCAGCCTGAACTAATAGCAAGAACCTGCCTTGAAAAACAAAAACAAACAAAAAATTTCAGTGGTGAGCTCCATGAGGCTGAAGGGTAAACATTGTGTTTCTTGTATTACCAGTGCTAACATAATCCTTGATACATGTCAGAGACTGAGCAAATACTTGTTTATTGACTATATTTGATTGGTTATAATAGCACCTTGTTTAAATATTCATGTTTTGGTTACTAATGAATGTGCTTTTCAGTCTTTGGTATTCTCATTTTTTAAAAGTAAAGCTTTTATCAAACTATAACTTAAGTATTGAAAAGTGCACATATCCAAAGTATAGAATTCAGTGAATTTTCACAAAGTAAATATGACTCTGAACTCAGTACCCAGATCAAGATACCAGCACCCAAGAGCCCCTTTGAACCCGTTCCCAGTCACTACCAGATCCCCCAGCAGAAACCATTATTCTGACTTGATGCACCATGTATTAGTTTTACTTGTTTTTGAACTATAAAAACTAGAATTATATTTTCTCTTTTGTTTAGTGTGTTTTGGAGATATGTTGTTGTAGTTAACTATACTGTAGTTAGTTCCTCCCACTGCTATATAGTTTTATATGGTGTAGCTAAAACCCATCTATGATTAATGAACATTAGGGTATTTTCAGATTTCACATATAAATGTGAAAATAAGTACAAAGCTTAATAAAAATCTATTAGTAAAAGACATATAGATCTTTAGTGAATGTGTGCTCTATCTGTAGCAGTTGTATGTTCACTAAAGACTTGCACATGTCTTTTGTTGTGATTTTTATATTAAACTTTGTACTTATTTTCAGTGTTTCAAAATGACAATGCTATTTATCTTCCTATCAGAAGTATATGAGAGTTCGCATTATTTCACATTCTGTTTAGCACTTGGCATGTCTTCCCCTCTCTTGCAAGTGAGATTACTTGTTAAGATAGTATGCACATTTAAAACTTGAAAAGCTGCCAGAGGATTTAGCTCAGTGGTTCCACCACCTGCCTTGCAAGCGCAAGGTCCTGAGTTCAATCCCCAGTACCCCTGCCAAGAAACCCCCCAAAAACCGAAAAAACAAACAAAAAACTTGAAGAGCTGGTCACATTCTCTCCAGAAAGGACATACCACTTTGTAGTTCTGACCAATAGTTTTTATAAAAAGTACCCTTTTTCTACCAACTGTTAACACTGGGTAGTTCTAGTCTTTTGTAGTTTGGTTCATCTGATAAGCAAAAGTAATATCACTATCAGCTTGTATATTTCTTCAACTTCTTTGAAAATGAGTAGCTTTTCAGATATTTTTAAGTGTCTCATAATGTTCTCATTCTGATTTCCTTTTATTTATATCAATTTATTGTAATATCTTTTTGAATGTTCAAGTTTTGTCAGTCATCATTACATTTCTCCACTTCCTAAGTTTGCTCATTATAAAGGAAGCTGTCTCAATGGCTTTGTGCGGATTTACAAAGTTAAGCTTAATAGTTTAAACCAGGGATTATTGCGTGCAGGCCCATACGCCATATGCCAAATCACAAATCACAGAGAAACCAGTTTGTTGAGATTTGAAGAATTTTTTTCAAGTTTTTGTTTTCTTCCTGTGTCATTCTTTCCTCTGTTTCAGGCGATATACCAGTTTGAGGTTTTGTTCTGACAGTCTGGCAGGGTCAAGGCATCATTTGAGACAGTAAGACTGCATGTAGAGGAAATCCTGTTCACAAGCTTCTGCCATTACTGTATGAAGTGTTGAAACTCCTGAATCAGTTTTGCAAATTGACTGTCTAGCAAATTGATTTTTGGAATTTGCCCCATCTGGAGCAGTAGTTCTCTGGTACGGCTGGCAGGAGGCCAGAGTGGTGAGAGAGAATCTCCAAATTTCTAGAAAGGAAATGTAGTTTGAAAAAAACATGAATTAATACAGCATCTTCATATAACTTTGTATTTAGAAAATTTAGAAAATGCCCATTGTCAAAGCAGATTTTAGAAAATGTGATTTTATCAAGTCATCTTTGTAGGAATATACAAAAGACATAAAAATACAGTTAGGCAGTTATTGTAAGTGTGGGGAAAGGAGGTCTTTTTCTGTTTCTTGAAATTGAGTGCTATACAGTTGATTAATACTTGTTTAAGCAGCCATATACTTAATATAAATGCCCTAACAAATTGCCCCCTCTTCCAGCTAACCATATAAATAATCAAGCAATATAAACTGAGAGAATTGGGTCTCTAAGAAACAGTTTATAAAGTCTGTCAGTTCATTAATGAGTGTCCAGATTCATTCCCTGAGACACAAACTCCAGTTCTTCCCGAATAACGAGCCATTGTCATGGTTCCAGGCCCAGAGCTGGCAAAATCCCTGCTAACCTTAGCTTACCCGCTCTAATTTCTCATTTATATCATGTCCTTTTTATCCCAGCCAGTGAGATAAAAATTACTTCCTAGCCCTCGGTGACATAATTCCATAAATCCCCAACATAAACGTGTAGCAAAGTAGACAAACCCAAAGCACCAATTCATTAACATTAGTAAATTCATGGTAGTCTGAAAGCAAGTGGCTGTGTAATTTATCTGCTTCAGAAAGTCATTCCACAAGTATTTATGAGTGTCCTTTTTTTTTTTTTTTTTTTTTTTT
>NW_022900913.1:24140326-24143738 GCF_012274545.1 Fukomys damarensis | reverse complement strand
CAAGTTTTTTGGTTTCCTTTTTTTTTTTTTTTTTTTTTTGCTGGACTGGGTGTGAGGGATATAGCCCCTGATCTGTGTCCTGGCAGAACTCCCCAATTTTATCTACCTCCTCTTGTATTTCTATAAAGATTGAACCCCATAAAGGCTCAATTCCCCTTTTCTTGATGAATCTTTCCCATCAGGTTGTCTGTCCTGAGTGTCTACTTTCTTCACAGTGGTACGTAACTTTCTTTTATGGTTTAGCTGCCATTTAGCAGATTTTAGCATGGATTTAGAATTTCTCCTTTTGACTTACCACATTTGCATCGCTATGTATATTTTGTTGTTTGTTTAATTATGTCTAGTTTCTATGCTGTAAAACTCACTCCTCCCTCATTGGCAGCTTTGGACCAACACTGAAAAGTAGGTAGTTGGCATTTAGTGGCCTTATTTATTATCTTGCAGTTACTCTTCTAAATTGGGCAGTGCCTGTACCATCCATTTAGCCAGAGACTGTGGTTTGTAAGCTTAAGTATTCCTCCAGCCCCTTTGTAAAAAAGTTTTTTTTTTTATATATTCAATGTCCATGATCCATTTTACTTTGATCTAAAGTACTCTGAAATCAGCCATCCATAAATGCTTCAGGAGAAACTGGTGCTATTTGTATACTTGAATCTGTGTGTATTTGCTCCTTTCAGCATTCCTTTCCCCCATAAAATAGGATTTCAAAAAATTCTGGAAAATAACATTCTACTCTTCTTAAAATATCTTAGACTAGTGAGATATCCTTCCCAGTTCTCTTATACAGTCTTAACTACATTGTAGCGATTATGAGCCAAATACCACTGTTCTCTTTTCTTGGTTCCTGATCAGTCTAGTTAATGTGGCAGTCTTTGCAAGCCATACAGGTTTTCGTCATTCCTACTGTTTTATATGTAATGTATGGTCATGTATTTTAGCTTTAGAATTTCTCTCTCTGCATCTCTCTCTCTCTCTCTCTCTCTCTCTCTCTCTCTCTCTCAATCTCTCTCCTTCTCAACTTCACACCATCCATACTGGCCTTTTTGCAGCTGCTGGAGCACACCATTAGGCTTTTTGCGTTTCTTTTCCAACACAGACACTTCACCAGTAGCTATATGGTGGGCTGTCTTACTTCTTTCCAGTTTTGCTTGCTCACTCAGCACCTCTTCAAAGACACCACCCCTGACCATCCTTTTAAATACAGCTCTAGTCTCTTGTCCAGATACGTTCTTCATAGTACTCACCTTGTCCTGCTCTGTTACCTAGTATTTTTTTTTTTTTTTAATTCTCTCTTCCTCCCCACCGGAACATAAGTTTTGGGAGGGTAGGAGTTTGGCCATTTGAATCACAATTGTGTTCCCAGGGCCTAGATTACTGCCTGCTTTGTGATAGGTGCTGTATGAGAGGTGTTCATTAAATATTTGTTGAATGAATGAGTATTTGAATGACAAGGTGCTTCAGTTCCAGAGCAGCAACTTAGATAGAGAAATATAGCTCATATAAATTTTGATCTTTATTGTCTTTTCTCCAAAGTATGCTGACCTGTCCAAGTTTACCCTCTAGGAGATTGTACTAAAATCTTTTACCCTCATTCAGACTCCTACGTGCCATCAGTTCCTCCAACCTAAATAGGATACTTTTTTGGTCCCATTCCATTCCTGCCATCTTCTGCTTTTTCTGCCTTTATTTCTCCATGAGTGTTGTGCTGTCTACTATTACTTGTAGAGAAGAAGCTCATGCCCAGGGGAGGGGTAGGAATTACCTGCTAAACCTTCAGGGCTCTTCTCCCTCATTGGATAGGAGTAGGCAGAGAAAAGTGGTACCAGAAAGGCTGCCCATGTTGGTAACGAAACTAAACCCAGAGAAGGCAAGAGCCTGTGAGCCCCACATCAATGCCCACACTAAATGGATGTCTTCGGGTCATCAGGTACTAGCTTGTCTTTTTCCAAGGTACTTTAATTATGCCCTTTCTTGTTTGTATCCTCTGTACTTGGTGATAGATGCTTCAGTAAACCTCAGAACACTTGGTGTTTTCCTGTGTACCAACTCCACAATGCTCTTCTTCTTTAGCTGTGTTCATCACGGCAGGTGCAGCACATTAGCACCAAAAATGAGACCATAATGCAACAATGGCTTGTTGAAAACATCCATAAATATCTCATAAAAGCTCAGAATTTCCTTAAGACCATAGCATCACTTCTAAAGAGCTTTCATCTGTTATCCTAGAAAGAATGATAAAATATTTAAGATACAACATGGTTTTGTATATTATAAACTGTGATTCTTTATGCTAGGTGGCTTTAAATTTATTTAGCCAGATACTTTTTTTATATTCCTACCTCACAAATGGAGTCTTTTATCATTTATAATGTTGCTGTTGCTGTTTCAGTAAATGAGATGGTTTACGAGCACTGTTCATCAGTGAAACAAACGACTTTCGTATTATTTGGCACCTGGTTAAGCAGAATAAAAATCTTAAATTACCTTTTTAGACATGCTCTTTTACCTCCATTGTCTTGCTTTTCCTTGTTCAACTGATGACTTGATGTTAATTGAGTAGCCTCACTCCCTGTCTTTCTGCTCCCACCCAAGATGGAGGTAAGGAAGTGCTGTCAATGCACCAGATCCTTCTGTACCTCTTACGGTGCAGCAAAGCCCTGGTCCCGGAGGAGGAGATTGCCAATATGCTGCAGTGGGAGGAGCTCGAGTGGCAGAAATATGCAGAGGAATGCAAAGGCATGATTGTTACCAACCCTGGAACGGTATGATCTGGTTTTGTTCATTTGGAACTGAATCACTCTTTTCCACATTTAGATTTCTCACAAAAATAGTAACAGCACATTTAAAAAGTTTTAAGTACTTAACTTTTTGTTCTTTGAATATTTTTCCTTTCAATATTTAGTAAAGAGGATAGTGGGAGTGCTAGTGTCACCGTAGCACTCTGGGAGGCTGTGACAGGAGGATCCAAGTATGAACCTGGCCTGCGTGAATTAGTAAATCCTGTCTCTGAAAAAAAAAATTTGAAAAGGTCTAAGGACCTAGCTCAGTGCAAAGGGAAATATTACAGAAACAAATATAAAACAATACAATTAGGAATATTTAGTAGTCAGTTTACCTGATTGGTAAATTTATTCTGCCTAAAGATATACACATTTTTAAAGCTTTTGGTACACATTGCAAATTGCCTTCCAGAAGGGTTGTGAAATTTATGCTCTGACCAGAAATATATGAGAATATTCATTTCTTCATACTGGTTATATGAGTTTAAAGAAAAAAAACCAGCTTTGCCACTTTGATAAGAAAATTTATTATTTAGGGCTAGGGATTTAGCTCAGTGGTGCCACCACCTGCCCAGCAAGTGAAAGGTCCTGAGTTCGATCCCCAGTACCAAAACAAAAAAACAAAAAAAAAA
>NW_022900913.1:24135263-24140285 GCF_012274545.1 Fukomys damarensis | reverse complement strand
CACACAAAAAAAAAAAAAAAAAAAAAAAAAAAAAGAATTTATTATTTAGTTCAATTTTTTAATTTCTTTTAGTTTCCAGTAAAAATTGATAATTTAAACATTTATTGTCTATTCAGATTTTCTTTTGATAACTTCTTTTTTCTCATTTAATTGTTTATTCAATGGAAGTATATATAAAAACTTACAAATATGAGAACAACTATAATCTACTTTATTTTTTATTTATTATTATTGGTACCGGGGATTGAACTCATGACCTTGGGCTTGCGAGGCAGGCCACAGAACCACTGAGCTAAATCCCCAGCCCTAGAACTCAACTATACATATAATAGGATGATGGGATATTCAGTTCTTAACATATACATACAGTATCCTTTGTCTGACTTTCTTTTGTGACATTTGTTCTTTTAAAATATATCTTTCACTATAATATTACAAATGCTTAATACTTTTATTTGCCTCTTAATTGTTGTTTTTTTAAGAAGTAGATTCTACCCAGGTACAGTGTTGCATATAATCCCAGAGTAGGGGAGTGAGGCAGGAGGATTTGCAAGTTTAAGGGTAATTTGGGCAACTTAGTGAGACCTTGTCTTTGAAAAAAAGAAAAGACTATATTTGCCTACCAGGCGCGAAACCTCCAGTTCAATGCCCAGTACCAGGAGAAAACAAAAACAAAAAACCCCAATTCTCTCATATAAAACATAGAACTTTCCTTATATTATATTAGGAATTTTTTCTTTATGTTATTGTTTCATAAAATAATTATATATTGGCATCTTACTGAGATAAATTTTATAGAAAGAGAATTAAAATACATCTATGTAAGGAAACAGAATAAGCTATTTAAACAAAGCTGTGCCCTTTCGTTTTTTAAAGCTGTTAATTGTTTAATAGCCTTGATTCATAAAACAAACTGGATCTACTTTTTGTTGTATAATAGTAACATCCGCACAAACAAAATGTTACTATTTGCAAATAAAACATTCCAGCTAATATTGGTGACTTTAAACAAATTCAGAAAGTGAATTAATAAAAATATGTTTAAATGAGACTTTCTTCAAACTAAAACAAAAAAGTACAGTTTTTACCCTTATATCCTTAAGCCACATAAGTAATTATTAAAGTAACTTTAAAAGAAATACGGAGTAGTTCTATGAGAGTAAGACTGCAAATTTTATTTTCTTTAAACAGTTACATGCATTTTTATTCCCTTAGACCTGGGTCAGAGGGTGGGACGATGGTGGTGAGAGACATACATTTTCATCTTAGTTCTGTGCGGAACACTTCAGGAGTACCTTTACTCTAGGATTCCTTCCATAGCATTGTTCAGTTCTCCTGCAATCTGGAATCAGTTGGAGAGCTTTGTAAAAAAAACGAAATAAAACAAAACAAAAAACAAAACACAAAGGAGCCAGGACTGCTAGCACACATCTGTAATCTCAGAACACTGGGAGGATGGCAAGTTTGAGCCCAGTCTCAGAAATTTAACCATTTAGTGAGACCCTGTCTCAAAATAAAAAGTAAATAAAGAGCTGGGATGTAGCTCTGTGCAAAGGTCCTGGGTTCAATCCCCAGTACCACCCAAAACAGAAAAAACATGATTGACTCAGCCCATATGTGCAGGCAGTGAGGATCTAGGAGTTTGCAGTTTAAAGAAATCCCCAACTGCTTCTGATTACCATTGTCTGTTTTTGAGCCAGTGGCACAGATGCCATTGTCACCATCATCATTCAGTCATTGATTGCCGAGGACCATTGTATGAGTCAGTGCTAGGGAAGCTTATGTATGATATTCAGCATATATATCTGAAAGGCATCTGGGATAAATGTTAAGCTCCAGTCTGTAAAGTCTGTACTCTCAGGAGAGATCACTGGGCTAGGCCTGCCAGAAGTGCTTCATAAACACTACTGTGAGGTCTCAGAGAAATTGAGAAATTGTATTGATTATTAGCACAATTAATACATAAACTTGAAATGAACAAAGCCAGTTTTGAAGACAAGAGATGAGACTAGTCAGGAGGAAAGATTTATAATGGGAAATAATCAGAAATGAATTAGGAAAGGTAAGTTGGGGTGTCAGATTTAGGTACATGTGGAAGAAGTTCCTTCTTTTTTAGTGTTTATTTGAAAATAGTTTAGTATCATGGAAGCATCCTTTCATTACATCCTCTTGAAAAGTGTACAAGTTACTAGTATGGCAAGGTAAAACTGACACTATTTTATCTTCTGCATTACTTGCTTTGAAAGGTTGCCCAGTAGCAAGAATATTGGGAAATTTATTAAATTTTCCAAGCCATTATGGTCACATTAAATACTTTATTGTTGCAGACCTTAAAAGAATTAATCTTCCTCACGAAGCACTTTGCCTCTGCCAGGGAATACTTTGGTCATTAGCGAGACTGTTTGTATTCTCATACTGGATAGATAGTGTGATAGATGTTGCAGGTTAAGGCCAGAGTCTAGAATTTATTTCCCCCACACCCCTCTTACTTTAGAGATACTATAGATCTTTTTCCCTTTCCTTTTATATTATTTTTTAAAAATTTTTGAGATGGGGTGCCTTACTATGCTGTGCAGGCTGATCTTAAACTCCTCCTGCCTTAGCCTTCAGAGTAGCTGCAGGCTTGCTTGTGCTACTGCTCCTGGCGACTATAGATACTTTAGGTTACTATTTACACTATTGATATCATAGAGTGGTGTTTAAAAATCACAGAAACATGAATAAGTCAGTAGCATTCTTTGACTACACAGTTCCTCTTTTAAAAATGTAGCCTACGACTTTGATGCATAAATCAATGAAAATAATTCTTAGATCAAATAAAATGTTCTCATGTTAATGTACATTTATTTTATGTTAGGTGTGAACAGTATCTTTTCCACGTAATTTTGAGAGCAGAGGCACACTTCTCTAAATACCAGTGAAATTTTGGTTATTTAATTAAATGACATTTAAATGTTTTCTTTTTAAAAACTTGTTTTTTTTTAACAATGTGTGTGAATGTATACAAGCCTGTACTTTTCATCACCTGGTTGATTTGGTAAATGGCTGACTGGGGCTTCAGGTGTATATAGGAGTCCGGTTTGACCCAGTTCCAGGAAGCTTTCCTGATTTTTAGCACGGAAACCCCATTGTCACAGACAAAGAAGACCAACTGGCAACCAGACTCTAGTCACTGGGCGTTGTTGTGGGACAGAATGAAGCTTACAGGTCTCTGTGTACATCAGTTGTGTCTGCAGCCGTAGCTACTAATGCAGCTGAGCCAAAAAGCCCACAGTCTGCTGGTGAATCACTCATTAGGGACTGCCCTGAGAGTTTTTAAAGTAAGAAACTTGCTAAACCATATTTTTCATGATTTCACCATCTTTTCATGAATTTAAACTTTTACGATGAAAGACATGTCACAAATAGTCTGGAAGGAACCAGCCATTCACTTCTCCCTTATTAGACATGAAAAAAAAACATACAAGGCTCTTTGCTAAAATACAAAAATGTTCCTCTTGAACATAATATAAAAGCTTAGCGATTTGATATTTTTTCTTTTTATTATAATACCTTCTAATTTAAAAGTACAGAATTAAAAGAAATATACAGGGCACACTAAGCAATAATGGGGAAAATTTAAATAGAGGCATCTCTCTATAAATCTGAAGAAGTAAGCTATTCATTTGGAAAGTGAAATTAAACCAGAATATGCCTGCACTTCTCTTCCCTGTGATGTGGAATCTTTCCCCTGTGCTTTGCAGAGGTTAAGAAAAAGTTTTATCTGACTAGGTGTCCTTTTAAAAGTTTAAATTTTTAAGGTTTCTGTGTAGACGGCAGAAAAGGATAAAATCATTGTTCACTATGCCAAATGGCATAGACTCATTCTCAGGGATGACATTATAGTTTTAATACAGTATAGCTGCTATGACTAAAGGATTTTAAATGACATTTTTGCCTTTGGGGAGAAGGCGTTCCAAGAAAAAAAATACGATTAATTCCTTCTCTACTTAGGTTAAAGTCAATGCTTAAAAGACTTATGGGAATAAATGTCTTTTTTTTTTCCCTCTAGAAACCAAGTTCCGTCCGCATTGATCAACTGGATCGTGAGCAGTTTAACCCGGATGTGATTACTTTTCCGATTATTGTCCACTTTGGGATACGCCCTGCACAGTTGAGTTATGCAGGAGACCCACAGTAAGATATTTATCACTGTTTGTCTTAGCCAATTTCACCTTCTACTAACAGCTGAGTTAGCAGAGGATTACCTTTTAGTGGACGTTTCTCCTTTTCAAAAATTAAGACCTGAAATGAGCCATGTTTTCATATTCAGGTTACCAAATGAAACAAGTTTCAGTAGCTCCTGAAGAATGATTTTCTCTACCTGTTTGACTGCAAGAAGTTATTATTCATTATATTATTCTTTGCCATCTTGGTCAACATGAGTCCTGTATGGTTTTAGAGCTTTTCCTAACTCATCATTAAAATTGCTGTTACTATTTTTTATTTTTTCAGTGCTCTCTAGAGGAAAGTAGTACCATATTGGTTCCTGGCACTGCTGAATATACAGAGGCCTATTTTTGGGGCATCTTAAAAGAGCTTAAGGTCCTATGTAGAGTCAAGGGTTGTATTAATAGTAGAAGTCATGACTTCTTACTCTTAGAATTGATGTTACTTTGCACATTTGGGTTAGTGTTTTTCTGGGAAAAGATAAGAATATGTGGGAATGGAGATAGTATCGATATATTCTTCTGGAATATTTTCATTATATTCTTCTGGAATATTTGGATTTCCTATCTTGTTAAGCAAACCATTTCCTGACTTAATTTAAAAAAAAAAGGATTTCTAATGGGAGAAGGGCATGGGAGATTTTCAATTCATAAATACAGTTCTGGCTGGCATATATTAGAAGAGGCTAAAGGGTTTTGTTCTCTTTTTTCCTCCTTTGGATAAAAGTATGAAGCAGTGAACCAGGCAGTGTGTAAGTACTTCTTTCTTTCCTCCATTCTCTAAAAAAAAAAAAAAAAAAAAAAAATAAAAAAA